>NW_024097176.1:867500-1251358 GCF_016545835.1 Crotalus tigris | reverse complement strand
AGCAAGGATGATGTCTGTTTTGCTTCAAGATAAAAATCCCATCCTCTTTAGTCTAAAAAATGTGTCTACCCTCTTGAGTGGGTCCCTGATATTTCCCAGAATGTATGAAGCCGGGATCCCAAAGGTGTTTCTTTCCCCAAGGCAGCTGGACTTTCTTGGTGTTTTCTTTGAAACTGTTTTGCTTCTCATCCAAGAAGCTTCTTCAGTTCCTGAAGCAAAAGATTTTCAAAGAAAACACCAAGAAAGTCCAGCTGCCTTTTGAAAAAAGAAAAAAAAAGAAAAACATCTCTGGAACAACCATGACCTGGATGAATCTCCATAGATATATATGTAAATCCAGGGGTTATTTTTGTACTCCACCCTCACCTTGTAAAGTTCTTCTTCTTTCAGTCGATCTTCAAGGATTTGTTTTTGAACAGTTGGACATATGGGATCTTTACCTAAATGAACTTGCCTACGTTTGAAATTCAAAAGAAAAGGAGTTTTAGTGTAAAAAAAATAAATCAGCACTCCTGATCAACAATTCTTCCATCTGAAGAAAAATAAACCTTATATAAAAACAGCTTCTGTAGATTACCTGCCCACTGACCAGCTACTGTCACTTCACTAAACACACACACACAACTGTGTTGATGCACATGACTGACAGTGAGGCGACAGACTGGATAACGATATGCTAGAGTTGAACATTTTAGAAATCCACTTATTTTAATCAATAAAATGAGCACATGCTTAAATTTGTCTTTCTGAAGTCACATGATTTTAAAATGCTTACCTTGGCTGACTTATGCTCCATAGGATTTTCACAAATTTAGAACTGAGGGACTTGTAATTAATAATGAACGAGCCAGGTCAAAGATCATAATGGCCAATTCATACACATGTATAACCATGGCTTGTTTCAACTCTGGTTGTTAAACATATCACAATGGCTGGATTCACAGAGCACACTAAACCACAAATCACGGTTTGTAAGTCGAAATTAGGTTAACATATTATACTTTGCTTGGGTTTGTTTTTACATTTTTTAATGTCTTAGAGCGGGGGTGTCAAACTAGTGGCCCACGGGCCGGATGTGTCACGCCTACCCCAGCCCCGCCATCCATCAAGGCAAAAAACATTGCAATACGTCATGGTATGTCACATGACGCGATCGAGTCTGACACCCGTGTCTTAGAGCATTGTGTTAATCTAGTCAATAGATTGTACTCATTGGTGGCTTTGCAGCAATGCTTCTGTTCAGGTTAAGGCAATTAATCAATCAGCAATACACCTGATTATTTATTATTCTCTCTTACTACTTCTGCTTTTTCACATTATTCTAAAACCTCTAACAAGCCTCTTTATCATCCTTGGATGTTTATGTTACTACGCCTAGAGTTATTACAAAGCCAACATTAGACAGATTTAAAAATGTTTTTTTTGTTGGTATTTGCTTCTCACCTGCAATGAAACAACTAACCACAATTTTTAATTTTTAGTACATGTAATAACTGTAATCAGTTACAAACAGAGAAACGATAATAATGTAACTTTTATTACAAAACCTCCTTTATTAATATGCTAAGTGGCAGAATGATTTGATTGGAAGAGTTATTTTAACTTCCTGCATTTGGTATAAAGTGTGCCATCACTCACCACTTAAGTTGATTAATTTCTTCTTCTTGTACATCCTGTTTGACTTTCAGCTGAAAAACAGCTTCTTTTATCTGTCGTGTTTTAGTCCCTCCATCACCTTGTCCTCCTAGAACTGTATAACACAGAAATTAAAAACTGTTAATCAGGATATTAAAAGGGCAATGAATTATTTGCTTCATGGTAGCTTTAAGCATATTTCCCATTATTAAATGCCTGAAAGAAGCAAAATTATTGAGAAGTTGCAAGATTTCAAAATTCTGCACTGATATCAGGAACATCCTACGATATTTAATTTAATTATTATTAAATAGATTTTATATTACTTTCTATGCAATGCCATCCTACATATACTCTGTACAATAAATGCTAATTTATTATATATATATAATTTGTGGACTCTTTGGTAAAATAAATTCAAACTATATATAAAAGGGCAGGATAAAATCGAATATTAAGTATATAAGAACATACATCAGCATTGACAAAATTACCACCAGTCAATTGCAAAAGGCAGCTTTACTGGAATAGCTTCCATCCTATGCTGAGACCTTTAACACCATCAAACAACATCTGCCTAACTATCCTTGAGGAGGACTTGATCGGTGGATAAAAATGCCAAATCGAGTCTAAATATTTGGCTGATTATGCGACCAAACAATAATAATAAAAGTTATTACCTTCTCTTAAATGTTTAATCTTCAATTTTCCTGGTTCTTGAATCAAAACTGTTCCCACAGCGTAAGGATTTGACAAATCAACAGGGAACCTCAAGTTTTTATATTCAATAGTCTACGAAAATAAATAGGTTATGTCAAAATGACTGATGGATGTTATTTCCTTCCTATATAGCAATAATTAAGTTTTGTCCATTCTGTACCTGTCCTTTTTGTAGCGGCCTGGATTTTTTTTCTTTTGGTGATATTGTTTTCTGTGGCAGGCAAAACACGGCTTTTTCAGAAGACTTTGGTATTCTATGCAAAAGTGACTCTTGGTCCTCAAAGTCTCCCCTTCTGGAATTGAGAAAAAAAAGTACAGTAATTTTAGGGGGGGAAAACACACATTTGCTTTATTATTTGGGTAATAAAATATTGCTGTAGAAAGGTAGAACTCTACCAAAGAGAGGGTCCCTTGAAAAAATTACATAGCCGTGGCACACGTGGAACTCAGATCAAATTATGCAGCACAAACAGAGATTGGAAACATTTTCTTTTTCACCATATACATTAAGCCAGTTCCTGCTTTTGAGGAAAAAGAAAGGGATGTGCTAGAGCAGCTATGGCCCCTTTATGACTTGTGGACTTCCACTCCCAGAATTCCTAAGCCAGCATGGTTGGCCCAGGAATTCTGGGAGTTGAAGTTCACAAGTCATAAAAGGGGTATAATTTCCCACCCGTGCTAGAGCATAACACCAGTAGAATTGGGAAATAATGGAATGTGATGGCGATAACCAAGGGGAGTCCAAAACTGTTATCCAATTCAGATTTTCATTTGGACTGGAGAAAAATCTTGTAGCAAATGCTTCTCCCTTTGAAACACACTTTAGCGGGATTCCTGAGATCTTCTTTTGAGGCCAATTTTGGCAAATTGCTGCAATGGACTGGGATACAATTTCACTTCTCCAGACTCAATTGCAATTAAAATCTTTGCATATTATTTATTTTAGACTGGCTTGTTTTGATCATTAGTCCAAAACAGTCTATTCTTTAAATGTCTTCAGGGCAGCTTTCTCCCTGGTGCTCTGATGGCTTAGATATGATTGAATGTTTCTGGAACTATGTTCTCCTGACTGAAATAGTATGTCTTCTTTCCTCACAGACATCACCTTTGCCCTCATCACTGTAATGATCAACTGTAACCACTTGGCACTTGTCAACGCTTCCTGCAGCTAGTTTATAGATGGAGTATCAAAAAGAGGAGACCGCTGGTCTTCTACTGCTTGTCTCCATCATGTCATGCTGCATTAGCTAAAGAATGAGGGAAGGGGAAAAAAAAGCAAGCTGACCCCTCCTCAGGGAACAGTAAAGCTGCTTTTCTGTGCAGTTGGGATTGGGGAGAAGTCATAGCCTCATGGCGTCTTGGAGGAAGAGGAGAAGAGAAATCCAGGAGACAGATGAGGCTGGAGTTCCCAACAATGTGAAAACTACTTCACAAGTTTGGAGGAAGTACTATCATCACAGTGTTTCCTCTGGTGTTGGAGCTGAGTTGATTAACTTGTGTTAATCATCTTGAATTAATAAGTTTAGTTTCTGAAGACAGCTGGAATCCATAACACAGCAGGAATGTGCAATGCCAATACTGGTGAGTCCCTTGCAGATGGAAGGGGCCTATGACTGTTGAACCATTTTATAATGACTTGGTTCCATTTGTTTCTTTTTACAGATAGTCCTCAACTTACGACCACAATTGAGCCCAGAATTTATCTTGCTAAGTGAGAAATTTGTGAGTTTTGTCTCATTTTAAGACTTTTCTTGCCACATTCGTTAAGTGAATCACTGCTGTTGTTAAATTAGTAAGTGGTTGCTAAGGGAATCTGGCTTCCCCATTGACTTTGCTTGTTAGACGGATACAAAAGGTGATCACATGACTCCAGGACGCTGCAGCTGTCATAAATATGAACCAGTTGTCAAGCATTCGAATGTAAATCATGTGACCATGGGGATGCTACAACGGTCGTAAGTGTAAAAAATGGTCATAAGTCATTTTTCAATGCCGTTGTAATTTCAAACAGTCACTAAACAAACTACTGTCGGTTGAAAACTAACTGTATATTTAGGTGACTCTGTTGCCGACGTACTGCCTCATACCTTACAACTCAAATGGGAATTTCCCCCCAAATTTTCCCTCTAGCCATTATTCTCCATGGCCAATTGTTTTGTGAAATAATGTATAGTTTTGTTACTTTCCTCTAGTAGCCCAAGTGACAGGAAACATTGTTGAACAATGTTTTATTTTCACTAGTCCAGAAAGGGTAAAGAGGCAGGAGAATCCACCAACTGGAAGCCTTGGTAAACCTGATCTGATCCAACTTTTATTGAGGCAAACACCTACAGATTGCCGTGCAAAAAAAAAAAAAGAGTTTAACCAGCACTGATATTTTACACTACATCACTTTCAATGGGAGATAAATGTAATTAACTTTTTCAACAAGGTATGTTTTGGGGAGTTTGACCTACTCAGTTGATATAGTTTTTTAAACAGGAAACCCTCAGTTGGAAATATTATCTAGTAAAGATCTCTGTTAACTAATATTCAAAACATTATGAACTTCACATACGTTAAACTTAGGTGTGGGGTGGATGTTCCCGTGAACGTACAAGTGTAAGGTTTTGAGTTAAACTGTGAAATCCACAACTGGATTTTTATTTGGGCTGTCCCATATTCAAAAGGTGCAAACGTAACTATCACTTCTGATTTCCCACTGGCTGGAATTATTCCTGTAACGAACAAATCAAATGTTAGGTTATAGTTAATGCATTTAACTCTAAAAGTCTGCTATTATTTTCCTGTCTAAATACATATTCTCTCTCCCTCTCTCTCTCTCTCTCTCTCTCCCTCTCTCTCTCTGCATGTTGGTGCAGGTGCCATAAGAGAGAAATGATTTTGATCAGCTGATTGGAAAACCAAATATTGGTAGGCAAAACAACCTTCAACTACTCGGATTGCTTTCTAAAGAGAATTTAGGTGTCCCCTCTCTGCACCTTTCTACATCTCATACATTGATTGTTCCTGCTGGCCCAATGTACCAAAAGATCATTTTGGAATAAAAATAGTTTGGAACTAAATGGCTTTTGAATTCAAAAGCCTCTTTTTTCCTTGGAAATACTTGGATCAAGTTTCCCAAATAATCAATTTAGAACTAATATAATAATTTTAACAAGTTAGTTTTCACATTTCTCAACCACCCATCTCCTTTAGATCATTCTGCTGTTTTGAATTGGAGGGTAAGGTCAATTTCCCAAAAGTTAGATGCACTGCACTGAAAAGCCCAATAAAAGAACTTCTGCCTGTGTGAATCAGTGTGTTTTGAAAGTTTTGAGTACATTGCTTCCCCTTGAATTTCAGTTAAGATTGCTTTCTAAGAAGTTCGTGACATGGCTTTCCTAGTTCATCCTTTTTCAAATTCTTCCCATTGTTTTTCTTATTGTTCATTCCAATGTCTGGACACAGCGGACATTTAAAACCAACATAAAGTGTTTTGATTACAAAAGGTCAGTTTTGGTTAGCTTTATAAAGACAGGGTCTGTGAATTATTCCTATCCTACTGAGATTGGCATCCAAGGCAGGCTAAGTTTTGGGAAGATTGTCTGTATTCCGAAGATTTATGCTTGAGCAAATGTCTCCATTATCAAGACAGAGTAGGAAGGAAGTATATGCAGTACATGTAAGTTGATTTGCTTTGGGTGCATAAATTTGAACCTACGGATGGGATCACATAACGTGCTATGTCAAATTCAAACAGAACTTGGGATGACTTAATATGATGCATGAAATCATTCTGAGAGATAGATATTTAAGGTTCATTCATTCATATTACTATGTAAAATTCCAAACATTCATGCAACACAGTTTCCCTTTCAGAACTTACCTGACATGGGTTGTACAGTAAAGGCTTTGTGGGGCTGAAGGTATTCAACCTGAAACTCAAAATCTATGGGGCAGCTACACTGCAATGGGATCACATAGGGCTTACTGAAAAAGGAGAAGAGGACCAAATAGCAAATAATTATATTCAAATTTTTAACATTATCATTCCAGCAGTAGCAGGGCAGAAAATATGCTGATGTGATGGCATGAAACAGGAGAACAATTTTCAAAATAATGCCTGCCATGTGTTCAACAAAGTTAAAGCCTGCAAATTTAAATGATTTGCATCCAAATTTTATTTAAAATTATTTCATATAGTTACTGGAAAATGAATTACATGAATATGCAGCCCTAATCAAGCCACTATATTAGATAAGTCATGATTTCATATTTTATGAAAATTGGCCGTCTCGCATTAATAATTGAAAACACATATGCATTTACCTCTGTATGTACTGTATGTAATTTATTTTAGTGCGGCTGGAGCTTTTGCATTATGAATTCATATCAAAGAAAAAGCAGCTTCCTGTTTTCGTGAGTAAAAAATAGACCTCACTTGATTTTAATTTAAATATTCTTCCTTTTTAAAAATTAACAATTAAAACTTCACCACTATAATTTATTTATTTATATCTCATATTTTTATACCAACCATCTCCCTGAAATCCTGCTGGATTCAGTGAGGCTTACTTCCTTAACACCGTAGGTCTGCAATATTGCACTAGTTGTTTTGATTTAAAAACATGCAACCTCAGAGACTTTGTTCTATTTGTAAAATACAGCAAAGTCAATGAAACTGCACGTTTTTAATTCAGTAAATTTAATTCTGTAAACTAATCTGAAAAAAAAAATCACTATGGCTGTGGCTGGAAGATTTATAATTCTTCACTTCCATTAATGGGATCCTTGAAATGGAATGACAGGAATAATAAAAACAAACACCAGTCACGGAAATAACTTGCTGGAAAGTTATTTTTCTATAGCAGGAGACATTTGGAAACTAAATTTCTGTACCTAAAATGCTAGAATTGAGGAAAACTGAATCTATAACTTGCCTCTTACTTGTAATACATACTGCATATACTGAACCATATTTATAAAGGCTTGTTTAAAAGTTGCTCTAATTACGTGCATGAGTTCATTTCTTGTTTAGGGCAGCAGTTTAAATCAATAAAGAAGCTTTACTCCAAACTTCAATATGGAATATATGGGTGAAGTACTGAATCCAATTCTGTATGACCCTTTAGGCCAGTGATGGCGAACCTTTTAAAGACTGAGTGCCCAAAAACCGCCCTATCCCCCCAGCCTGCCCGCGCTCCGCCCCTGCCCCGCCCACCGGCAGGGCCACTCACCACCTCCACGGCCCGCTGCAGATCGCCCAGGTGGCCTTCCAGTGCCATGGCAACCACTCCCTCTGCCAGCATCCCACTGGTGATGGGGCGCAAGGGAGGAGTCTTATCCCTGCTGCCCAGCTGCCATGTCCTGTTGCGCTGCTCTGTGCAGGCCGTGCCTTGGAGATATTCTCCTCTGGGGGGGCTGCTGGTGAGGAGGGGGCTACGGGGGGAGGCAGGGCTGGGGCAATGGCGTGCATGCCCACAGAGAGGGCTCCGAGTGCCGCCTCTGGCACACGTGCCATAGGTTTGTCACCACTGTTCTAGGCCATGGGTGTCAAACTCGCGATGTCATCTGACATATCACGACCTACTGTGACTCTTTTTGCATTGCCAGCAATGGGGTGGGCGCAGCTTCAGTATGATGAAACTGGCCTGTGGGCCGGCAGTTTGACCCCCTTGCTCTAGGCAGACATTAGATTAGGCAATGAAGCTTCAGGGAATGGACTTCCTCCATAAAACCCAATGCTATTATAGCTAGCTTCAATTTGTACCTTCTTGAGTATCTCATAATTTTTTCCCAAGTTTACTTTTCTGTGCAGATAGCAAACCCTACTTCACTATTACTTAGAAATAAATCCGAATATTCTCTATTTAAGTATATTTCATTCCATGAACTCCAATTTAAATAAACTGTCTCACTAAAATTCTGTCTAGCCGATTACAATGGAATGTAGTTTACATGCAGTTCTTCCTTAAAATAATTATTTCTCTCTTTCTTGTTTGTGTGAATAGTAACAACAGTATCTTTCTGTTCAACCTGGAAGCATTTCTATCCTTTGTAAATAAAGGAAGCCATGGATGGACAAATAGTACAAACCAAGGAACAAAGCAGGAAGAAAAAAAAAGGAAAAAAGGATAGCATTTGTAAAAAAGGAAAACATGCTAAGATTTAGAAGTAAAAAAAAAATTCTAAGAAAGAATAATCCCCTAATCTACTCAGATGTGCTTGGAAATAATTCTCAGTTCATCTAACAAGTATATTAGACAGAGAATTTGCACATTCTCATGAATTAATGCAAGGGTATCCTGAATGCTCAGATAGGCAAGGCTGCCATAAATTTCAGACCTTGCTCCAGCAAGAGATATGTGAAATTTACAGCACAAGAGATCACAAAAAACTCTTTAAATAACTTTTTCCAATTATGTACACATCTGCTTATACAACAGGAAAGAAGTTCAATGCTTGAATACAAAATTGAAGTTGGCATCATGAATTGCAAGTAAACTGGCTCCCTTCAACAGGCAGGTATAATATTTTTAAAACTTACTACTACTACTACTACTACTACTACTACTACTACTACTACTACTACCAAGTTATTCTACTCATATAGGAGAACAGGAATGAAATGAGGGTCCTTGGTGCTCTCTGAGCTCGCTTGTTTTCTTGCAGACGTTTCATTACCCAAACTAGGTAAAATCATGACAATGTTATTACCTAGTTTGGGTAACGAAACATCTGCAAGAAAACAATCAAGCTCAGAAAGTGAGCAATTCTACTCAGTTTATACTATGAACACACTATTATCTCATAGCAGTTATCCACAGGCATATTCTTTTTGCGTATACAGTCATTTATCCCCATCAGTTTAAAGGTGTTAAGATGGGAATGCTTTATCCAGAGAAAAAGATGAAACACATCCTGTTTTCTTTTCAAAAGAGTAAGATAAGGGGAAAATAAAAAAAGAAACAAAAATACCCACCTCAATCACATTTTGTTAACAAATTTAAGACTCCAGAAAACAAAAAAAATCTTATTTAGATTTTTAGCCTCCTATTTTCATTTTCTCTCTTTACAGATGTTCTCGGAGTCATCAGTGAACACAACCAGGATCTAATAGCTACCAATAATTTTACAAAGTAATTCCAGAATTACATTTCACAGTGCCTGGTCACCAAATGAAAAATATATCAATATGGTTAGAATAAAAACAGCTTCAATTGCATTTCCCGATTGAATTAATGCTGTGGATGAGGCATTCTGTTTTTTTTCACTGCCCACCGGCCAAAGTCTAATTATGCTCATTCTTTTTATCATGCACGAAAAACAGATGAAAGAAAAGTTATTGCTTTAATAGCCACTTGCCATTGTCCCAAAGGAACATCCGACAAATTAATGTAGGATGGAAAATCTACATTATTCATCACAGGATAGGCATGGAGTGGGATCAGCAAAGTTTCATCTCCCTGAGAAGAAAAGAAGAAAAGGATATGGACAGTCTCAGGGGAACTGTGATCCTAGGGGGAAACTAGTTCTGCTCTCCTACACAGTTAAGGCTACACTGCTCACGTGGCTTAAATAATGATGGGGATATTTTAATTCCCAGCTAATATAAAATATGCAGCATATGAAAGCCTAACTTTATATATTTTCCTAGATGTAAGACCTGCGAGGACTAAAACCCATTTACCATTCCTGTTCTTGAAGTTTTGCCACCCCACATTAGCATGATCTGAATTTTTCCTCTTGCTTGCACGCACACAAGGCACACCGTGCTATTTCTTTTAGGGTAAGAAATATTATAGACTTTCTACAAGTTAAATACAATAACAGATAGTTAATGGAGAGTTTTGATGTTTAAATTTGTTGTTGGTTTACCTGTTAGCTACCTTTTCTTAGATATAGTAGAGAGATGACAGATTAAATTGGTTGCAAATAGATATGCAGAAGTTTATAAATTGTAGGCCTGCTTTGCAAGAGGCAGAAACTATTATTGCCACAATATATTTATCAGTATTCAACGGGGGGAGCTATCTCTATCTCTATCTCTCTATCTCTATCTATCTCTATCTATCTATCTCTATCTCTATCTCTCTCTATCTATCTATCTATCTATCTCTATCTCTATCTATCTCTATCTCTATCTATCTATATCTCTATCTATCTCTATCTCTATCTATCTCTATCTCTATCTTTATCTCTATCTATCTCTATCTCTATCTATCTCTACCTAATCTATCTATCGCTCTGTGTGTGTTTTGTCTTTTCTAATGCACGTTTTTTAAAAATTTTGTCTAACTTTGTTTTATTTCATAAAATTTCTTTTTTTGAAGCTTGTATTTTAACTTTCTGAATAAAAAAATTATTGTATTAAAAAAGAAGAAATATTATGCTGAGTGCAGAAAAGGTGTAAAAAACAGTAGGCCATAGTACTTGGAAACATGAGCTCTAAACAGAAAAAAATTAAATCTATTACAATTCACTATGCATCAATGTATTGCCTGGTTGGCGGGATGCAACAGTATCTTGGTTTGCAAGAAAATCTCTAAATCAGAGATCCTAACTTAGTTAGAGCAGTAGAAGAAGAAATTTGGAATAAAACTGAGCTTTGGTTGCATTTGTGATAAATTGGCCAAAATGTGGCAAAGTGATTGGTATTGTCATTACAATTACTGATCACTTTTGGCACATTTTGGCCAATGTACCACAAGTTCATCATAATTAATATGAAAGCTGCATGTACACAACTGGAATTGAAGCTGATAACCTACTTCCATCTTACAAAATGTTCATGAATGTTTTTAAATAAGCATCCCAGTTCCTAGGCAAACAATAAGAAAATGCTGGAAACCTGTTACCTACTTTATTTTAAACTGAAGTATATATTCCTGTTGAGCTTCTGTTTTTTTCCCCAAATGGGTGCATTCTCTTTTGATTGGCGTTGGAACAAAATAACTTGAGGAAAACAATGAGTAAAAGAAGCTGACTAGTAAAAGAAGCTAATCACTAAAGAGTCTAAAGAATCTTCAATCTAAGCATAGTAAAAATATTCATTGCATGTGCTGATGTCAGGAAGAGTCAGCACTATATAGATTTGCATTTACAGGAAAGGGGTGTTCCTACCTTGATCTATTGTCTTTTCTTACCTGAGAATGGATTCGGATGCAGTCATAGTAGTATCGCCATTCATCAGGGCAGAAATCAACCATTACTGTAATGGACAAGCCAGGGACAAGCCGCTGCTATAAAAACAGAGCAGAACAATTTCCTATGGAAAGCTTCAAACTATTTGTTTTGCAATTTGGCGAAGTTCAAAAAGGAAGAGACAAATGAAATGTGAGCCTTCTCAAGGTTACTGAACCGACACTTACAATTTTGTTATATTTGATCTGGAAATAGTTTGTCTCGGGCGGAATAATATGGATATTTATAACTTCTCCGGAAATATTTATCAGTTTCTGTAGGATAAAGCAAATAATTCAAAGAAAAAAAAGATGTTCCTGTCAGTATTTTAGGCACAATTACAGACGGAAGGTGATGTAGATAAAATGGTTAACCCATAGTTAACAAGGGGAACAGGAATGAAACAGAATACAGTTTGCTAACTAGCTGGGTAATGCCCCTTCTGCAGGAGCTGCATTGGTTGATTATGGCTTCTGAGGCCAATTCAAAGTCCTGAATGTAACACCTTATACAGTTTAGGATCTCATTATCTTTGGGACTTTCTTCTTCTTGTAGAATCTGTCTGCCCTACTCCATCTTGGCAGAAAGAAAATACAAAACAAGTGGGATGCTGGGATCTGGAGAATCTTATTCTCAGGAGCAGCTCCCTCCCTCTAAAATGTCCTCAAAGAATATCTCCCAAAGACAACAATAGTTTTTATGAACAGTAATTAATTTATTGCTTTTAAAATTATGTTTTATATTTGTTATTATTTTTATAAACTGTAAGTGGCTTTGAGTCATAAGGACTACACCGCATACTTATTTATATATTAAGCACATTTATATGGCCACCCATCTCACATATACGTGACCAAGGATATGTATGTGGGTAAATAATAAATAAATTAATAAATGCATGAACTAATTTGAGGCTATTAGCTCTCAACTCTTTTGTTACTTACCAGCACTTGCTGATGATGTTTTTCTACCTCAAATCCTCCATAATGCATGATGGCAGGTTTAGCCTGTATAGCATTATTTCTTAATAGCTTTGTATAAATCTCTGAAACAAAAAAAAAGAAACAATAATTGGCACAGCCAGACAATAGCCTCAGGCGTTCACTATGACTAATTTTATTCTATTTTTTCTAATATTAGATGGACTGATATAATTTACCTCAAGATCTTCCCTGCACAAAAACAGTCCATTTAGCCTACCAAATTACAAGCTACCCATTCCTCAATCTGAGAGTCTTTTTTTTTTTCCTGGCCAATATTAGGCTTCATCTTAAGGTACTAATATGTGTGGGATTCAACTGCAGATAAATAATATTGTATTATTCAATTATATTATATAGGCCAAGAGGGCCTACTTCAGATCCCATCAGATCCCAACTATTGTGATCCAGGAGCCTTCTCTGCTGCAGTACTTGTGCTTTGGGGTATCTTAAATTCTAAGATCTGCCCTCACCCTCTTATCCTTCCGCAAGAGCTTAGGGATCAAATGGGGGAGTTCTACACTGGAAGTATTGCTGGACTGATGGCAGAGTCCACCTCCCACCCTGCTCTGTTTTCCACCCGTCCATCTTTTTAGTTATCATATTGTTGTATTTTCATTGTGTTCCTTTTTCATTGTTTGTTTTCTTGTTCCATTATTTTATTTCTCTTCTCTTCCTTTCATTTTCTTCTTCTTTTATTATTGTAAGCTGACATTTCTGTCTGTCTTTGTCAGTGCTGTCTACAACTATGTATATTTACCCATGTAGTATGGCTGTAGTATTATCGTTTAGCCACCTTATTTTCTTCTTTACTACCCCCTCTTATTGGTATTATGACAATGATGGTGATTATTATTCTGTTGCTTTGCATGTACACTGAGAGCTTCTGCACCAGAGAAATATTCCTTGTGTGTCTAATCACACTTGGCTAAATAAAGTATTCAGATTCAAATTATCTTTCATGATAATGTATCTCTTGAAATAATATAAAAGGGGACTGCTAGTGCAGTGAGATTCTCTGTTCTCCACTTGCAATCCACTATGTTTCTCTCTTCTTCAACCGCTGGAAAGGATCCTCCAACCTCAGGAGTGGATTGCAAGGGAGGAAAAAAAGGGAATGCTAACAGAGACGGCAACAACTGGTGATAATCTACTGAATTATTATATTTGAAATGAATTTAGGTGCAACAAGATTCTGTCTATAAACCAAGGTGATAAACAAAATCAAGTTCGTCAAGATTATTAAGGTAACCGACAATTCTTTTTTTGTGCCTGAAAATAGTCAACTTATCCCTCACTTGATTCCAGGAGGTGGTGAGGAACATCAGTTCTTTTCTGGGGCTCCTCCACAAAGCTGTCCAGAAGAAGGGATGGAGGGCTTCTGAAAGACTCTTTGGTGCTGTGGAAGTCAGTCTGAATATTACTCACAACTTCCATCCTCTTCTTGGAATTTACAACTTCTAGAAGATCAAAAAGATCATTCCTTGTTACCTGATATAAAACATGAAACATTAAAAATAACCCCTCCCTTTTTTATGATCCTGTAATCCCTTAATTAGGGGTAGAGTCAGGGCTACTGGAGGGAACTGAGCATGCCCTTCCTGACGCCTATGTGGAGTTCGCAGCAGATATTTTTTCTTTGCACCCTAGGAGAGAAACATCTGCCGGCGATCTGGCATTGAACTCTCAACCTTCTGAGTGGGAGGTGAGCCACCATGCTGCTACATATAGAAATTCTACATGCACCAATGCTATGTGGTGTACAAATTAGTAAGATTTTTCCAATGAAATTAAACAAATAATTGCTGGCCACAGCTTGAAATGACCCCCCCCCAGGATCTGTCTATCTGATAATTATTCTCCTCAGACAATATTTAGAAGTATCTTAATTATTCCAGTTCTTTATTTATTTGCTAAACATTAATACGTGGCATAATAGTAGCATTTAAAATTTAAAATAACTTTAGAATGAGTTGTTTACATAATGAAGATAAATATAAAACATAATAGAACCTAGAGGGAATTATATGTCCAATTGGAATAAGCTGAGTTATTTAAATCTAGCTTGAGGCTAGCTAGCACAGAAAATTAAGCTATAAAACTCCAGTTCCCCAAATCTGACTTTTTGACATCTGTCTTTGCCAGTTCCCTCACAATGTCAAAGGGAAACAAATACTTTTTCAGGAAAATACAATATATTGTAATGTGAAGCTGACCATTAAACAGCATCCCAGTGTCAAAGCTTCTTACATCTAACCAAATGACTTAAGATGGGATTGGAGGAACTGAATATGTGCAACCTGGAGTAGAGGAGGACAAGGGGGGACATGAATGAAACCTTTAAATATATTGTGAATAAGGTTCTGGAAGGCAGTATTTTCAGTATTAAGCAAAAATCAAGAACACAGGGACATAATCTGAAACTGACAGGAGGGAAGTTCAGAAGTATTGTTAGAAAGTATTACTTCAAAGAAAGAGTAATAGAAGCCTGGAAACAATTTCCAGCATAGGTAGAGGGTCAGTCATCAGTAACTGAGTTTAAACATGCATGGGATAAACACAGGCCCATCATCCAACTAAATAAACAAACAAACAAATAGAAATAAATAAAAACAAAAAAACAAACAAATAAAAATAAATAAAAACAAATGAATGGATGAATGAATAAATAAATAAATAATAGTAAGCAGACAGGCACCTGCCACATAACACCCCAGACTTAACAAATGTCGATAAGAAAGACAAAAAAGTCTGGGCAGTGGATGTGGCAGTATCTGGAGACAGCAGAATAGAAGAGAACAAAATACTGTATAAAGACCTGTAAACAGAAATAGAATAACTGTGGAAAAAGAAAGCAAAGGTAAATAGGAGCTTTGGGTGCAATCCCAAAAGAACTGGAGCATCACTTGAGTACCATCAGCACTGATAAATTCACTATCAGTCAATTGAAAAAGGCAGATTTACTCAAAACAGTTTACATCCTGTGACAATACCTGTAATACTATCAAACATCCACATCTGCCTATTGCAGGTCCTCAGAAAGAACTTGAGAGGTAGACAAAAATGCCAAACCAGTCTGAACATCTGGCTGACTATGCAACGAATCATAATAACAAATATATATATATATGTAGGTCTTTGGTTGTTCGGGTTTTCTCCCGCGTGAAAACCTCAGAAAACAAATATATATACACACAAATATATATATATATATATATATATATATATATATATATATATATATATATATAATTAAAATAATAAATAAATTAAAAAGAAACCAAAAATAAAACACTCAAAGGGCAGACTAGATGGACAACTGTGTCTTTTTCTGCTGTCAATTTTCTATGTCATCACTCTCCCACTGCTAGGTCCATGCACTGTACCAATTCATAATTTTGTTAACAACACTTTACTAGTAAATTGTAGTTGCCTGAGCTCCTGCATATGCCAAATCATAAAACCTAGTTTACAAATGACAATGACTGAAAACACACATCAAGACTTCAAACAAATTCCATTAGGGTACGGTTAATATGATGTGTGAATCAATTTCCCTAGCCTTGTTTATTATGGCTTTAGGCTGCTGAGTTAGCTGGCAAAAGGCATGAGCGAGAGATCCTGTATTGAGGAGAAAAAAGGTGAAGATGCTGTTTTTAATTTATCGCTGTGCCGTAGCTTTCATAGCTCTCTTTCAAGAAAATATAATACTGACTTGCCTCAGCAGGTAGCATCACCTAGCTGAAGGGTTTAAAAGCTCAACAAGATTGGGCAGCAAAGTGACATAAAAAAGTTACTCCTTCTTGCCATTTAGAGATTGTCTTGATTTTTCAAGGTAGACATGGTAAGTATCGGTAGTACTTGAATGCAATGGGGCATGATAACTCAGTAGTTAAAGATGCTGAGCTTGTCAGCTGGAGAGTGGACAGCCCTGGTTTGAGACTTGAATTCCACACAGCAGGGTGAGCTCCCATTATTTGCCCCAGCTCCTGCCCATGTAGCAGTTTGAAAGCATACAAATGTGAGTAGATTAATAGGTACCACTTTGGTGGGAAGGTAACAGCATTCCGTGCTCCTATGGATACAGCCATGACCATGGAAATTGTCTTCAGACAATACTGGTTCCCTTGATCAAGAAATGGAGATGAGCACCGTGCCCCAGAGCTGGACATGACTGGCAGGGAAACCTTTATCTTTTTACTTGAATGCAAGACTATCAGGGAATGCCAGAACTGTAGACTACAGTAATCACCATAATTGTCCTGAAAGAGGGCCATAGCAAACCAGTTTCTTACAGTTCACAAAAATACTGCAAGGAAATGTCCAAGAATGGAGTCTGACATGGCCAAAGTGCATACAAGTAGTCCTTGAACCACAATTGAGTCCAAATTTTCTGCTGTTATACAAGATAGTTGTTCAGTGAGTGTTGCCCCATTTTATGACTTTTCTTGCCACTGTTGTTAAGTGAATCACTGCAATTGTTAAGTTAGTAACAGGGCTGTTAAGTGAGTTTGGTTTACCAATTGACTTTGCTTGTCAGAAGGTCACAAAAGATGATCACATGATCCCAGGATACTGCAACCATCATAAATATGAGCCAGTTCCCAAGCGTCTGAATTTCGTGACCATGGGGATGCAGCAATGGTTGTAAATAGGAAAAATGGTCATAAGTCACTTTTTCAGTGCCCTGTAACTTTGAACGGTCACTAAATGAATGGTTGTAAGTCGATGACTATTTGTATACCTTTCTTAAAAATATATAATTTTTTAAAAAATATATAAGAATATATATTATGTAATATAATTAACAATCTTGTACTGAGAAAAAAAGCAAGCTAGCTTCTTCTTCACATGCTTATACATATATTCATCCGAGTGGAGTGCTGATAATTTAGCAGCGAGCAGAATGCTTGCTGAAAAAAAAGGGGAAATCTTCAGTGCAAAGGTTGGACTAGGAGACCTCTAAGGTCCCTTGTAACGCTATGATTCTTTGACTTCGGAACTAGTAAAGCAAAGAGTTCTGGTGAAGTGGGCAAAGAGCCTGTAGTTAAATGTGCAAGTGGTAACTTTTAGTCTAAGGCAAAACAGAAAGAAGCCACTACTAGATCAAAGGGGGTCCGAAGGAAAGGAGTTTGCATTTGCAGCGGACCCCAGAAATTCGCAATTACCACCCCCCGGCCCCTCCCAGATTTATTTTGTCCTTCGCTTCGAGGCACCGGCGAACCTACCAGGAGTGCAGATCCTTCCACAAAGGAAGGAGTGAGCCGTGGACCGGCCAGGTGCGATCTGTAGCGCAGAAAACCCTTCGCGCCCGCCCGCCTCAAAAGCTTCGGTTGCTATGCTGGTCGTCAACTGCGACGTTCTAGTTTAGAGCGCCAAGCGGGCTTTGGACTGTACCATTCTCTAACCCTGGGAGGGGAGACAAGGAGAAGAGATCTAATATGCTGACGGACGGTCATAAAGCGCGGAACGTCTCTCTCAGCCTTGGAAAGCAGAATGGCTTTGTGTGTTCGGGTTGCGTTGCAACTCTTAGAAAAGAGTTGGAGTTGGATAATAGACACAGCACTGTACAATTAATTAATAACAATTAATAACAAATTGTACCAATTGATTAATAGCAATTAATTATTTAGCCGAGGCGGCCAAGGGATTGCAAGACTTTAATTTGTATTTGGAAGAGGAAATAGGGCGGCTAGAATTAATAAAGAGGGACACGGTAAATACCCTCATTCCTTTTGCCTTTATTATCTCAACTACATATTTGTAGTTGGACTTCAAAGCCGTTACCCAAAGCTATATCCAACAAAACATCAAATAAAAAATAAAACAGTGAAGAGTTGAGAAGTAAATGTGCTAGCACAGTCGCTGTAAAAATATGCTGATACATTTTAGGTGCTAAGACTACATATTTAAAAGGATATACACTACAGTAACCCATGTTTCGCAGTTGGTATTTTATATTGTAGAGCTATGTGTGTGCCTATATTGCCCAACTTGGTAGCAGCAAATAACTGACCTTGACTGATCTTGAGAGCACTTGAATAGAAGACCACTAGGAAATCCCTGTAGGCTAGATTATATTGAAACAATGTAGTAAACTGCATTGTACAATTTCCAAAATCCCTTTAAGGACAAGCGTGTGAGATCACTGGCATCTGAACTTCCTTTAAAGATTTTGCCTTTTTAAAAATACAGTACAGTTCTTGTTTGCACCATGTATTAAGACAGTGGTTCTCAACCTTTCTAATGCCGCGACCCCATAATACAGTTCCCCATGTTGTGGTGACCCCCAACCACATACATCACCGGGTGCCAGGGGCGTGGCCAAAGAAAAGGGGGGGGAAAATGGCAGACAGCTTTGTTTGGCGACCCCCATGAAATGGTCGTTTGACCCCAAATGGGGTCCCGACCCACAGGTTGAGAACCACTGTATTAAGACATGACCTCCAACACCAGATTACTTCCTTTGACTGTCTGTGGGAGGGGAGCATCTTCTTGCCATCTTCTGATTTATTGCATTATTCTCTGTGTCAACAGTGGGGACTTACGGCATTCTAAAATCATGGCTTGCAGCTGTTCCAACTAGGGTAGTAAGCCCACTGTCAAAAAACGCGGCCCATTTCCCATTCCTGCAAAGGCTGCCCATTTCCCATTCCTGCAAAGATACATCTTCCTTCCAATTGAAACAGAGCAGGTATACTTCTAGGTCTGGATTATATCTGTTGTGGAGGGGAGGCAGGATATATATGTTTAAACAAATAATTTGGAACTGTTTCAGCTTTTGAGAAAAAGGTTCCCTGTAAGTAGCAGGTTTGCAAATGTTCTGTGCTCAAAGAGACCTTGTGCTGTAAATAGTTAAGTGGCTAAGGATTTTTATCATTTCTACAGCATTATGCTAAGATAAACTGCATTATCTGCAATAAATACTTTACCTAGATACCAGAAACGAGCCCATTTGAAGAAGAAACTGTGCTGCTACCTATAATATATAAACACGAAACTGCAAACTATTGCCGTTTATTCCAAGTAAAATAGTGCCAATTTAAACTTTTAGGATGTTTGCTTACTTTCTGTTTGTCCAACTTCACCATCTGATGCAGAGGTAAAGGCTGTATTGTCTGTGGCCCCTTTTGTGCAGGGGCTTTTGAATACTGTAGGAATGTTAAACCAGTGTTGGAAGTGATTCTGTTACTGAAAGATTGCACAATCATCTATGCTACCTAACCATCTCATCCTCTGCCGCCCCCTTCTCCTTTTGCCTTCCATCTTTCCCAACATCAGGGTCTTTTCCAAGGAGTCCTCTCTTCTCATTTGGTAGCCAAAGCCTTTGAGCTTCAGCTTCGATATCTGTCCTTCCAAAGAACAGTCAGGTTTGATTTCGTTTAGGATTGACTGATTAGATCTCCTTAACAGTCCACGGGACTCTCAAGAGTCTTCTCCAACACCAGAATTTGAAAGCATCAAATCCTTCAGTGCGCAGCCTTCCTTATGGTCCAACTCTCATAGCCATACATTACTACTGGGAACATCATAGCTTGGACTATATGGACCTTTGTCGGCAAGGTGAAGTCTCTGCTTTTGAATGCACTGCCTAGGTTTGCCATAGCTTTCCTCCCAAGGAGCAAGCGTCTTTTAATCTCATGGTTGCAGTCACGATGTGCAGGGATCTTGCAGCCCAAGAAAATAAAATCTGTCACTGCTTCCATTTCTTCCCTTCAATTTGCCAGGAAGTGATGGGACTAGATGCTGGTCCAACACACTGTCCATATTTATCTTTCTTGAGCCCAACAAAACAAAATGTTCTCTTACGTAATAAGCACTTTCAAATCCTTCGCACCAAGTGGCGTCATCCATGTACCACAAACTGTTATTGTGTTGAAGCTTTTCAACTTTTATTCCAACTCACTATACTTACGATGCATTTGCTGTGTAAGTTAAACAGAAATGGAACAATATGTGTTCTTGTCTCACTTTCTTTCCTCTTCTGAATCATTCTGTTTCTGAAAATTCTCTCTCTCTCTCTGTCTCTCTCTGTCTCTCTCCCTCCCTCCCTCCCTCCCTCTCCCTCATCTATCCATCCATTCATCCATCCATCTACATTAAAAATAGTTATTAAAAAAATCTTGCTGTGCATCAATGAAATTTATATCCTGTATTTCCCTTTTGTTTAGAGAATCATATTGGTATAGATGTAATTATATACTGTAGTGTTCTGTCATAGCAGAATAGATAGCTTTGTATTGATGTTGCTTTCTGCCCAAGTAAGGAGACGGAATGCCTACTCCATCCAACAGCCATCCTATAAGATGGAGCAAACATTTTCATCTGTCAGAGATACTCTCTGAATAGCTGTGCTCCTGGGAAATGCAGTTTGCATTGGGCAAACACTAGCAGAGTGTTTCAGCCTAGCTGAATTACCCCTTGGATAAGGCTTTTCTCCTGCCAGAAATTGGTTTGTGCTGCCACTTTATTCCTTCCAGGTTCTGGAACAATTTCTGTTATTTTCCATGCCTTGACAGATTTATCTTTGGTTTGGTGAAACAAATGCAGTTGTCCTATAACCAGACTTGTTCCCTTATCCATGGGAACACAAAGGATTGATCTTTTCTCTTGACATGGGATGATAACAATGAGTAATGGAAGAGAGAGGTGGAAATATCTTGACTACTGCACAAACTGCACAAACCCTAACATTGCTTGTGACTGGAGGTGTAGCATTCAGGGACAGATATAACAGCATCGGTGCAAGATGCAGACAGCTAAGTTATCCAGGAGAGGGGGAAGAACATCTACGGTAGGAGCCCATGGAGGTAACTTTTGATCTGTGTGAGAGGAGTGAAGGGAAGAAATAAGAGCCAGCCATGTGGATTTTTATGGTAATTATCTTCACATCTCTGGAGCTAACGGTAAGGACCGTAACTGATCAGTGGAATAATTGCATGGTAGCAAGGAAGCCAATTGTCTCTGTCCACCTACTTAAAGGGAAAAGGAGAAAAATATGGGAGCAGTCGGTGTGCAACTATACAGAAGAAGTTCTTTAAAATTCAATGGCATTTGCTTCTGAGCCAGTATCTATGTAGGACTGTGATATAAAATGGAAGGGAAAAAAGTTATGGTCTCCCAAACCGGGATTTGAAGTTACTTAAAATGTCTTAGAACTCTTCCAGTAGGATTATAGAAAGGATGAGAATCTGCTTTAGAGACTCACCTCTGCCCTGATCAAAGATAAAGTGTATAGGTTACATAACTCTTGTCTGGTTGTGAAAGGTTCTTTGTGCTTCAGAGACCAAAACGCATAAGCACTGTGCATTATACTGACAGAATAATCTGCTCATTACGCAGTCTGTAAAAATTTAATTTATGATAGCAATTTACTGGATTGTCAAGGAGCATATAAAGACAGTTGCGAGTCAAACATAAATATTTTACTATGTTCTATATGATAATTTATTGTAATTGATACACTAATTTCATTCTAAAATTAAGAACTGTGCTAAAGTATGTCCAATTATTTCTTGCTCCTTGTCTCGTGTTCAAATATTGCTTCGTATGGGCTAGAAAGATTGGTTTAAATTGAGGCACAAAATATAGGGATGAAACAAATAATCAAGCACATATTAAAAATATGAATAATTGTTAGACTGCATGCAAATAATGGTATAAATAAATAGAAACTATTATGTTTCTAATAATAAAGATGAATAGGTAAACATTTATATAAAGTTTGGGTGAATTATTATTCAGTTTATAACAATTTATTGAATCGTTCATTTAGAAATGTTTCTATTCACAAGGGGTTATCACTTAAGGGAAGCTAAATAGTAAATGGAAATAAAAATGAATGGAATAAAATATTCCATTCATTTTTATAAGTTTTAAATGACAGATGACTTTTTTTTGCTATAATAGTATTGGATAAATAATAAGTATCAGAAGTCGTCAGTGACTTTTCTGTTCAGGTATTTTGGCCATAATCAACATTACTTACAAAATCTATGACTTTTGTGACTTAATTGTGCCTTAGTCCTGCATAAGCTGCAATAAAGTTGTGATGTAGAACTGTGGTTCTAAGATGTTAATTTCCATAATTTTGTCCTATTTGCAAAATGATCCCATTGACATAGTGCCACTGTGACTTTGCTTCTTGGGAGAGCAAAATGCCGGGAACTGAAACAAGACAGATGGCTTCTCCCGTGGAGAATCACTTGTCCTGCAGATCTCTCTGTCACACACACAAATTTTATTTGAAGTGGAACCAAGAAGAAGGAAAAAATGAAAGAAAAGAGTGTGTGCCTGTGTGTATGAATGTGTGTATACAAGTAATATAGGTAACTCTTCATTTAGTGACCATTTGAAGTTACAATGGCACTAAAATGTTGACTTATGACTGTTTTTCACACTTATGACCTTGCAACATCTCTGTGGTCACGTGATCAAAATTCAGACGCTTGGCAACTGGTTCGTATTTATGTGATCACCTTTTGTGATCTTCTGACAAGCGAAATCAATGGGGAAATCAGATTCACTTAACGACCATGTTACTATCTTAACAACTTCAATAATTTATTTAACTACGGTGGCAAGAAAGGTCATAAAATGGAGCAAAACTCACTTAACAACTGTCTTGTTTAGCAACAGAAATGTTGGGCTCAGTTGTCATAAGTCAAGAATTACCTGCACACTGTGTGTGTGTGTGTGTGTGTGTGTGTGTGTGTGAGAGAGAGAGAGAGAGAGAGAGAGAGAGAGAGAGAGGGGCAGGCAGGCAGAGAAAGAAAAAAAATGTCCAAGTCATGTAAAATTAAATAAGAATTTTCAAAGTAATATTATACTAGTATTGTATATAAAGGTGGCTTTACATCAGTATTTTAAATTTGTTGTTAAAATCAAGTCAAGGCAGCCAATATACTAACAATTATCAATCAGAGTAGTTTTTAACCTAAGAGTGTTTATTATTATTCTCAGACAAAATCTAAAATTTTAAGGCCTTGCTTCAGACGTGATACAAGTCCCTGTGCAAAGTTATATCCCAAATTAAATTAAATTAAATTCAGCATCACATTGGTTTTTCAATTTTAAAAAAGGGATTGCCCGGAGACATTCATACTTTGCCTCTAATGAAGCAATGTCTTGCAGCTATAGAAGAGATGTAGCAAATCTGTCCTTGTTGCATTTCTTCTGGAAAAAAAGAGAGAAGTGGCTGATTACGCAACTCATCTCATGAAGACCCTGGAGAGCTATATATTTTGGTAACTTTTCCTGGGGATATGTAGTACTGTAACATAAATGATTTTGGATATACAGGTGGTCCTTGGCTTATGACTACAATTGAGCCCCCAAAATTTCTGTTCCTAAGCGAGACAGTTGTTAAGTGATTTTGGCCCATTTTAAGACTTTTCTTGCCACAGTTATTAAGTGAATCACGGCAGTTAAGTGAATCTGGGTTCCCCCTTGACTTTGCTTGTCAGAAGGTCACAAAAGGTGATCACATGATCCTGGGACACTGCAACGGTCACAAGTATGAACTAGTTGTCAAGCATCGGAATTTGATGCTGCAACAGTCGTGTGAAAAGTGGTCATAAGTCACTTTTCCAGTGCCGTTCAGTGTATCTTCAAATGGTCACTAAACGAATGGTTTAAGTCAAGGACTTCCTGTGTGTAACCCTTGTGTTTGGAATGGCTCTGAAGAATAGTAACTTAGACCCCAAAACTATGTAAGAAGAAAATTGAACCTGGGTCATTTTTATTTTTAAACCTTCGTAGTAATGCTGACTATATGTGTGGGTCTGCACATTGTGCTAAGCCAAAATGTATTGCAGGGAGGGGAAGGGAGGACTATTGGTTTTGACTTAACATGCAATGTAAATCCAACCAATTGCTTCTTTATTTAGTCTGATAGAAAGGTTTGTCAATATTTGATTATGCAGTTGTTCCTGAGATTTTATAGCTAAGGGTAAGAATCAATTAATGTTCCTAGAATACAGCTTGATTAGTAACTACTGTGCTTATTATGCTAGCTGGGAGTATTGGAAACTAATCCAACCATCTCTCCAATTTTTCCTTAGGGATAGGGATCAAGGATAAGGCCTTGAGCCAATCTGCTTGTAAATATTTGTGTTACACTGATAAGAACTTCCACATAAAATGACTGTCTAGGCCAGTTTTTCTCAAGCTTTTTACCCCTGAAGTCCCTTGAAATAATTTTCAAATCTCAGGGACCTCTTCCATGAAACTTATTATATCTACAGCACAGGGTGATTAATAAACTGAGCTGTGCATAGAAATTCTCATCATTGCGAGTGCTAGCATTGAGCGGTATGCAAAATTTTAAAAGGGATGTTTGGGTGTGGTTGTTTTTTAGTCATGACCTGTTGCAGAACCCAGGTAGACAAGGGCTGATCATCCTAACTTGGTACCCTCCAAAAAGTCTTCTTTCCCAACAAATGTAGCCATGATAACTTGGGATGATAAGATGATTAAAGATTGTATGGTTAAATGGGCTCAAAATTTTGACGAGCCGGTTTTATTAGAAACATGGGAGATAATTTGGGTGAGGAATGTTAAATTCACACAAGCTCAAAATTTACGGGAAAATTTTTATAAAATGTTTTATAGATGGCACCTTGATCCACAAAAGATGTCTCGTATGTATTCAAATTTGCAACCTAAATGTTGGAGATGTGGTTGTTTGGACGCAACGTATTATCATATTTGGGGGTCATGCAAAAGTATAAAAACTTTTTGGATAAAGATATGGTGGAATATTCAAAAAAATTTTAAGAGAAGGATAAGATTTACTCCACAATTGTTTCTGTTAGGTATCATTGTTGATTGTAATGACAAAGAAATTGTTTTAATGTTAAATCTAATTACAGCGGCAAGGTTGTTGATAGGACAATATTGGAAGCAGGAATTTTTGCCTACTTTGGAGGAATGGTTTTTTAAAGTTTCTTATTTATCTGAAATGGCAAAAATTTCTGCTTATTTGAAAGATCAATCGCAAGAGAAATACCTTTTGGTGTGGAAAAGATGGATAAACTTTATACAGTATAAGTATGATATTAAAAGATATTATTTAGCTTTTGAATAATTTATGTTGAAACTTTAAATTTTAAGACAATAAGTATTTTGTATCATATATATACATTGGACTTTTTTATTACTTAAGTTTAAATGTTTTGTATTTTTTAGTTCTTGTTAACCCTGTATTCAGCTCTGGGAAGAGGGGGGGGAGGGTTTTTTGGGAGGGTTGGGAGGGAATGGGAGAGGGATATTATTGTAAAATTGTAAAACTTTTAATTTAAAAAAAAAAAAGATGATGTCCAAAATATTTAGAGGACAGTAGCTAGGAAGCCCAAAGTCTTTTGTACAGTGTTCGTCATATTCATCACGTTATGGTTTCCTCTATACTTCTCCCCCTCCCCCTCCCCCTCCTGCATCATACCCATAAGCAGGTGCAGCAATTGTGAGAATATCTTGTGATAAGTATGTGCTACTTACTACAAGACGTATAAGTTACTGAGTGGAGCACAGCAGTATTTCATGCTTTTCCCTTTTTCAGGCAACTTATTTCATACATATTTATAAACACCACTTGGTATTTGGAATGTCAGGCTGGAAACCAATTAAAGCCCTTGAACAACTTCTGGAAGTAGCATGTGATGTTTACTTATTCTGACATGTTTACATCCTCTAAGGCAGTGGTTCTCAACCTTTTTAATGCCGCGACCCCCAACCAGTCGTAAGTCGAGGACTACTCAACCGGTCGTATGTTGAGGACTATTCAACTGGTGCAGCACCATTTGCAGAATGGGACTTTTGGCGGGCTCAGCAGGACAGAGACAGCCTGGACAATTCCTATTGGCTTTTGAAAGCCAATAGAATTAGACTCTATTCAAGAGAGTCTATTCTAGCTTTCAAAAGCCAATAGAATAAAAGGGAGTAGCACAGCTAAGGAAAAGGGGGAAAAAATGGCGGACTGCGTTGTTTGGCGACCCCCGTGAAATGGTCGTTCGACCCCAAATGGGGTCCCGACCCACAGGTTGAGAACCACTGCTCTAAGGTGAGGGGAGAGGTCTTGCTTTATTCTTCAAAGGCAGAATACATCTTGCGTTGAAACCTATTGCCAATCCTGACTTATCTCAGGCAATTTTGATTTACTTCTGCAAGTTGAAATAGAAGAATTTTAACTTACCCGTACTGTATTTCTTATGGTTGTGGTTATAAGGATCAAGCTTCATTGGGGCTACTGGATCTAGGCTGCAAAAATCTGGACAATCATTAGATAACACCAAATGAAAAGAGCATTCTGTCTGTCTGTCTTTCCACTGAGTGATCTTTCAGAAGTTACGATCCAGATCTGATACCCCTAAATTCCACACTTGCTGCCTTGTGTTGTAGGTTTCTTTTTCCAAAATAATGCTTATCAATTTTATTCAACATCTGCCATTTAGGACAAAGAAAGAAAAACTCCTTCTTGCATGTATGACTGACAGCTTGCTTTAATGTCCATCAATATAAGTCTCTCATCACAACTGAAGTTGCTATTCTGTCTTTGATATAGTGCAGGGATAGGCAACCTTGGCTCTTTTATGACTCATGGACTTCAACTCCCAGAATTCCTGAGCCAGCCATGATGAGGGGAAGGGAGAGGTTTCCAGGCTGAGCCATGCTGGCTCAGGAATTCTGGGAGTTGAAGTCCACGAGTCATAAAAGAGCCAAGGTTGCCTGCCCCTGGTATAGTGGTATAGTGATTAAAGAAACTTCCTCAAGTAGAAACCTTCCCTTTTTTGGAGTCTTGTCATTCTCCCATCAACATGGATAAGGTTAGGTCAATTGACAGATTACAAGTAGGAAACCTATCATCTTCCAGATAGGGTTAACATATAACTCCCATCATCCCATCTGACCATATGAGAAGTTGAAGCCCTGGCTCCCATCTGGAGGTTGATATTGTTGTATATCTTCAAGATGTATCAAGCTCTCAATATTTCCTGTACATCCCTCCTCCGCTCCTTGGGATTACTAGTAAGTAAATAAAATTAAACGTAATTTTAAGTGAGAAGATGGACGGGAGTGGAGAAATCACCATCAAAATGTTGATGCAGTTAAAGCAAAATAAGAGTTTTTCATTGGATACTCCTACTGTACTCTTGCTAGCACCTCTGTTCAGAAATAAAAGAAGAAAAGAAAGAACTTCCCTTAAGAACATAGCAAGCAACTGCCTGTCAAAATTAAAAATACCGTACGGGTTTGAAGGACAAAGTAATTTTGTCTTATATAAAAATAAGGGTTTTTTTGTAACTTTCCTAAATTGTTTGCAAAAACCCACAAATGATGGCTCTCATTGATGGTAGATGTCTCATATCTCATCCATCCAGGATTGAAGAGAAGACACTCTTCTTATGGCAAACCTGGTAGTCTTTGCTTTCTGTGGGACATATCTAATACTGCAACATCTACCTGTACAGTTACTTAACCATAATGTTAGGCTAATCAAGTTGAAATGTTTTTGATTGAGTTATAACCATATATCTGAAATTTCATAAATTAAAGCTCAAACTTAATTCCAACAAGACTTACAGCTCTTACTCAAAGGGATCATTCAGCTGCATAAGCAGGTCTTCCTAATGTATAACTGATGGGTTGTTGCATGCCCTAAAACAGTGGTTCTCAACCTTTCTAATACCGTGACCCCATAATACAGTTCCCCATGTTGTGGTGACCCCCAAGTGGGCGTGGCCATCAATAAGAGGGAGTAAGACAGCTAGGGAAAAGGGAAAAAATGGCGGACAGCGTGGTTTGGCGACCCCTGTGAAATGGTCATTCGACCCCAAATGGGGTCCCGACCCACAGGTTGAGAACCACTGCCCTAAAAGGAATTCTCTAGAAATTAAATTCTGATTTGGATCTAGCTGTGCAGTAGCCTTTGTAAGTCCTTGACAGAGAAATTGCATCTGTTTGATGTGCTGAACATCCTATGCTTTCCCCCTTGTGTCTACAGTTGCTCTTTGTGAACCAATTCTTCTTTCCCTTCAATTTTTGGAAAGCTATCTAGTTGGACATATCCCCATCCAGGTAGAGAGGGGAATAGATGGATTAAGAAATCCAATCATAAAAGCAACCATTTTACTGTAGCATAAACTGGCATGCGAGTTAGAATTTCAGAGGTATTTTAAGTATAGAAATCTGTATGAAGAATGGCAGCATTCAGTAATCCTTTGCAGGAGGTAACATGTCAAGATAAACTATGTTATCATCAACTCTGGGGTATTCATTCTATAAAACTTTTTAATTTATATACATAATTGATTTTAATAGAAGAAGTTGATTCAGGGCCCAATAATGGTGAATGCTAACTTTTTTTTATAATGTGTGAAAGTAGATTAGTTCAGCTACACTCATAGAAATAGGTATTTCTTGTGCACTAGGCATGGTTGATGTAAATCAGGCTTGCATAAACTGACCTGCAAAGCCAAGTATACTTTACCACCATACAAGGCAGTCGCCCAGAATGTTGTAAATCTCTTGGGTCTGCTTGTTTGGAATTGCAAAAGGTTGCCCAGGATCTCCCTACTAGCAACACACAATGTTTAGACTGAATTGCACCATTAGTGCTTGAATTGTACAGGCATAGAGAAATGGGGCACTTTCAGTATTCCATGCATCCAGGCAAGACACAGTAACTAAATTGTAGTTGTATTCGCAAACTGCAAACTAGCCAACCACATTTTAATTTAGCATATTGTACAAACCCAGACTTAATAAATTCCTTAGGAAAACCCAAAAAACAGAGCTGATGAGTAAATTATTTTCAATTTAGATTATATTGTCACTATTTGTGTTAAGCAAAAAAGGCTGGAATAATACAAAGAGGTATTGATAGTGAATGGAATGGGGACAACTATCACAGGAGACTCGCAAGAGGATACAGGGGGTGTGTGTGATAAAAATTTGCATTTTGAGTCACAACATAAAGCCCATGACTTAAGCATTTGCATCATGATATAAGAATGCATCGTTTGTCATTTTTCTGCCTTCCCAGTTAGAAGTATATGACAATCATGATAGAATAACCGCATGATGGTTTTGATTGATTGTGCTATAAGCCTCATCTGGAATCATGTGATTCATTGACTGGAATTAGGTGTAATGTGAAACAACTTAAGAAAAACATTTTTTTAAAAAATATGATCTATATATATTGGAGTCTAGTTGACCATTTTGCCCTTAAGTTGGAATACCCTTTTCAGAAGGGTATTTCAATTTTTCAGAAAGGAGGAAAGCAGCTTTGTCTTCTAGAGTGCTTCCCCGCTCTTGCAAACAAATCCCAGGATTAAATTCTAATGAGTTTGGGCTTTAGTTGAGTTCAGAAGACAAATAAGCCACTGCATTATTTTAAAATGCTCTAATTATAATTATATAAAAAAGGACCTAGCTGCTATGTTTGGTAATCAGCGTAACAAAAAAGTGATAAAATGATACTTTTTAATACAGCAGATTGGAGCTTTCATTTCATCATGTGAAATCAAAAAAATCATGAGGATGGAAAAAGAACTCTGCACCTCGGCACTTGCCCAGGAAGAAGCAAACAGAACAGCTGGAAATGAATTACTCAGGAATTCAGGTATGTCTCAGCATGTGAGTTGGGGCCATCTAGATCAGAGGTCTCCAAACCTGGCAATTTTAAGATTTGTGGACTTCAACTCCCAGAATTCCTCAGTCAGCCATGGGGATTGAAATCCACACAGTTTACACTTGCTGAGATTGAGAAATACTAGTTTAAACTATTTGAAATATAGCAAGAGAAATTTGGATCACCTAAAATTTCAGAATGGCAGTATGTTCAGTTAACACATCTTGTATACATCTTGTTGTTCAGGAATTCTGTTGCTTCTAACTTTTTGGGACTCACTGGGACACTCTAAGGATTGTCTCAGTATTCTTGTAAACTCGTGCTTGCATTGTCAGTATTGGCTTCTAGCTATCTTGTCTTCTGTTGGCATTTTTCTAATTACTGTTGATTTTTCCAAGCATTGTGGTCCTTTCCAACATTCCTACCTTCCCACAATGCACCCAAAATATTTAAGCTCTGGCTTTTTTTATTAGTGCTTCTAATGAGTAGGCTGGTTCTACTTCATCTCGTACGGAATAATTCAATCTTGCTAGAGTAAATAAATACAATACAAGCCATCACTGTGCAGAAGCCATCTTGTGTGTGTGTGTGTGTGTGTGTGTGTGTGTGTGTGTGTGTGTGAGGGAGGGAGAGAGAGAGAGAGAGAGAGAGAGAGGGAGAGGGAGAGGGAGAGGGAGAGAGAGAATACAACAGGAAAAATATACAATAGAGATGAATGATAGAGCTGCACATGAGGTAAACATAACACCCTTTATATCTTCCCCTTTTCATGTTAACCAAACAACACTGTGAAATTTTGGATGAGAACTAGTAACAACACTTGTTGGATGGTTGGGGACGTCTACCACTACAGGACAGGCTCTCTTTGTACTAAGGGTTTCTTCGATCTCGCTGAGGTTACTGGGTTCTTCTCACCACTTACTGGGACATTTTGCATTTGACTGCTGTCAGGGATACCGGCTTGCTCAGAACTGTCATTAGCATTGGTCTGTGGTATCAACACAGTGCATACCCATTGCCAGTGGGTAAGTGAATCCAATCCCAGTTCTGACACCATGTTTCATGTGGAGTAAATAAATACAATACAAGCCATCACTGTGCAGAAACCATCTTCTTAGAAAGAGAGAATACAACATGAATAAGAAATGCATCACAGGAACAATAGAGATGAATTATAGAGCAGCAATGTGACACATGAAACAAATACAATAGAGATGAATGATAGGGCTGCATATAAGGTGAACATAACACCCGTAACAGTACTTTCAGCAGTTTTCTCCAAAACCATAATTCAAAGGCCAACATTTTTCCTTTGTTCAGTCTTTGTTCAGTCCAGTTTTCATTTACAATGGGAAATCCCAGGCTTTGACAATATGTATCTTATTTATCAGCATAACATCTCTACACATTAAAATTTTGCCTAGACTTTCTTCCGACAATCAAAATTTCTTTATTTTATAGCTATAGTCACTATCTCTAGGTGAATTTATGAGACTATAAGATAAACTTTTAACTACTTAACTTTTTCTCTACTAGTTAGCTGTTAACTTATGTTGCATATTTAGAAATGGCGATTTAATCCACAGTTCTTCTTTTTCTTTTTACCTATTTTTTTCTTTTTTATAAAAAACTCTGGAAGTAATAATAATAATAATAGTAAAGTTGGAAGGGACCTTGGAGGTCATCTAGTCCAACCCCCTGCTCAGGCAGGAAACCCTACACCATTTCGGACAAATGGCTGTCCAGTCTCTTCTTAAAAACTTCCAGTGTTGGAGCATTTACTGCTTCTGGAGGCAAGCTGTTCCACTGATTAATTGTTCTCACTGTCAGGAAGTTTCTCCTTAGTTCTAGGTTGCTTCTCTCCTTGATTAGTTTCCACCCGTTGCTTCTTGTCCTGCCTTCAGGTGCTTTGGAAAATAGCTTAATTCCCTCTTCTTTATGGCAGCCCCTGAGGTATTGGAATACTGCTATCATGTCCCCCCTTGTCCTTCTCTTCGTTAAACTAGACATACCCAATTCTAGCAACCGTTCCTTATATGTTTTAGCCTCCAGTCCCCTAATCATCTTTGTTGCTCTTCTCTGTACTCTTTCTAGAGTCTCAACATCTTTTTTACATCGTGGTGACCAAAACTGGATGCAGTATTCCAAGTGTGGCCTTACCAAGGCATTGAAGAGTGGTATTAATACTTCACGTGATCTTGATTCTATCCCTCTGTTAATGCAGCCTAGCACTGTGTTGGCCTTTTTGGCAGCTGCAGCACACTGCTGGCTCATATTTAAGTGATTGTCCACTAGGACTCCGAGGTCCCTCTCCCAGTTACTGCTATTGAGCATGGTGCCACCTATGCTGTACTTGTGCATTTGGTTTTTCTTGCCTAAATGTAGAAGTGGAGGATTATAAGAAAGGAAGAAGGAAAGATGAGAATAATCCCATATAAGGAATAGAAGATTAATTAAGGGGGAACAAAATGCTAATTTGCAATTAGTTCTGTAGCTATACCGATCAGGGAAGAATGTCCCGTAGAGAAGCTGGAAGATTAAACTGTTAATTAATGCCTTTCTTTCTCTGTCTCTCTAACTCTGTGTTTGTCTCTGCCTTTATGTGTGTGTATGTGTGCACACGAACATATATACATAGATACATACAGTACATACATATACTGTCTTTGTGCACATGTCTATTCAAACTTGTTAGTTGTAGGATAGAGTTGTATAACTTGAGTAAGCTATGGTTCAGCTAATTTATAATTTATTTACGGTTCAGCAAGTCCTGTGAATCCAGATAATCATGATGTGTAGTATAGTTCTAGCCTAAATTTCTGATATCTACACCTCCTGTAGGAGCAGGGATGTGTAGAATATCAATTTCAAATCACATTTTCTTCCTACTCCAGGACAAGCTCTCCATGTGGCAATTTGTGCATGGAGGAACAAGAGTTGTAAGGTGACCAACCGTCCTCCTTTAGGGAGGACAGTCCTCCTTTCGTAAGTTCTGTCCTCCCTCAAAAAGTGTTGTCCTTCATGTCCTCCTTTTCGATATTTGAAGACTAATCTGCAGGGCTTTTTTTTCCCTCATAGAAGCTCAGAATGGCGTTCTGGCACCTTTTTTGATGTTTTTTTTTTCAACTTTTGCATGAGCTGTGTTACTCCCACTATTGGCTTTTGAAAGCCAATAGGAATTGCTGCTGAGCGCGCCAAAACACCCGGCTGGCAAACTTTGCACATGCAAGTTGTCTGTATTATTGTTGCAATGAATAAAATGTTTCTTTTATTTACGATATTTTTTCTTCAATTTATTTGTGTCCTCCTTTTCATTGTAAAAAAGTTGGTCACCTTAAGAGTTGAGATTAACTTTCAAAAATCAATACTGGGAATAGCCTGTTAGCCAAAATCCTACTCTAATTTGCTGATTATCTCTAAAACCTTCCCCTGATACCACAATTTTTGAACTATCATAGTAACCATACTAGATACCAGAAAATGAATATTTAAATATTATGAGCACTTTGCTATTCTGAACGATGGAAAGTACACTGCCCAGCTCCCTCAAGGGAGCCCCAGTACCAAAAGAGTTAGTATATAATTAAACCTTGTGTAAAAAGAGTAGTCTGTTTGGTGGATTTATGTCCCATTTTATGATCCTGGCATCATATGAGTTAAGATGAAGTAAGCTTAAATATTTGGGAGGATTAGCAAGGAGATTTCTGGAACAATAGTTGATTGAATACTAATATGAATGTGCTTCTTCCTGGTTTTAATTAATTAGGTTTCATTGACTTAGTCAGCCCTTGTCTAAACAAAAGAATGACCTTGCATACCTTTTTAGTCAGCACTTGAATTCAGAAATATCTGTCCAATTTGTATCTGTTTTTAGAGTATATTTTTGCTCCTTGCCCTCCCATAATAATCTTACAGAGCTCTGAACACCAAAGTAAAGGTAGACCTTTAGTAGAAGATAAGAAGACCAATTCACCTCTCTCCCCTTCTTAGCACACTTGGCAGTCCATTAATACATGCTCCTGGGATGGCATGATTTGTGAGTACTGGCATTAGTTAATGGAGGTTGGTAGACTGCCAAACCCTGTGCTGTTTGGGCTATATATGATGTAGCCCTAGCTGATCGAAATTACAGCAAGTACATTGTGAGATGCAAGGTAAACAGGAGGAACTCTTTAATATAGTTTTACAAGCTGTAAAATACTTGTGGCATCAGAAAGGAGGAGGATAAAGGGCATGGTGTGAGGCTAGTGCTTACTTCTACTCTACTCCACAGAGATAGATATACCAATAAAGGAGAATATATGTAACTCAGGGTTGAAATGAGGGGCCCTTGATGCTCTCTGAGCTTGGTTGATTTCTTGAAGACGTTTCATTACCCAACTAGGTAACATCATCAGTGCTAGAGGTTGATTTCCCATACATTGGTTGATGCAGGCACAGCCTCTGGATTATGATAGGGTTTTTTCCCCTCCCCTCTGTAGGATTCATTTACTATTTTGATGTGTTTTTGTTCTTGCACCTTAGGCAGATGCCTTGGCATGTGGGATAATCTTACTTGTTGGCTGTCTTCTCCCATCGGACAAACTGTTAGTGCACCCTGTCCCCGAGCCTTTCAAATAGTCACAGGACAAACAGGTAACACGAGAACCATGATTTAATGGTCAAACACGTTTTCAGAGGATCTGGGAGTTGTCTTAGGCTTTTGGAGCTGAAGGAGTTAGGCTACTTTTCAAACTGTATTAGACTGACTTCTGTTCCTATATGAAGAATGTTGTCTGTTTTTCATTCAGGGTCCAGGACACCATAATTGCTCATTTTGGGCACCAAAACACTGTAGGTTGAACTCTGAGGTGAGGGCTGCATTAAAAACAAAACAAAACAGTAAGACGTCCAAGAATTTGCTTCTTTGCTTGTTCATTTCCTACAAGACTCAAAATGACTCTTGGTAGTTTTCTAGGCCAGAGGTCCCCAACCCCAGGTCCATGGACTACTATTGGTCCGCGGCCCTCTGGAAACCGGTCTGTGCAAGCAGCAGGCAAGGGCGCAAACCTCCATTTGTGCATGTGCGAGATTAGGTTGTGTGCGTGAAACCATCCCCCTTCCCCCCCCGCTGCCGCTGCTGGTCTATGGAGCCAGAAAGGTTGGGGACCGCTGGTCTAGACAGTTACATTGATGAAGATAAACTCATCAATGTGTATTAACCATGATGGTTAGGAGGAATAACTTATTCCAGTTGATGAAGAAGGCAGCTGTGGCCTTCGTATCATGATTCCCAGAAGGACAGCATGAAGAAATGCTTTCCCAGAAGAATTTACTGGGGTCACCCTGAGAAAGAAGATAGCGCATTAGATGGATCCTTAAGTCTGAGTGGGGCTTGCTTGATGTTCTTATGAAATGAACAAAAAGTTCACATATTGCTCACATAATGCATTGTAGAAACTTAGTTAATAATGATCTATTCAAGAAAACATTCATTAGTATGCTCTCAGAGACATTGGGTATAAACCCTGGTGACTCAGGAAATGATAAAATGTGCATGGTGGCATCACAATGCAAACCTGGCCCTTTTATATTTGTGTCCCATGACACATATTTTGTCATTTGCCTCTTGTTTACCCTACCTTCCCTTCCCCAGCTCCCATGCATGATATATTAATCTACTTGGGATCACAGCACAGTTGCAAACATTCTGGGTGGTCTTATGTGTATATTTGTTTTAGCCCTGGCTTCCTATCTAATAAAATAAAATAGATTACTTTTAAGAAAATAATTTCCTCTTAGGCCAGCACTGGAAATGGGAAGTAATGCTAGACCTTTTCATCATATTACGATCACTATTTGCTTTAATTTAACAATAAAATCAAATAATTTTGACTGTATATTCAAAACTACATTTTCCTCTTATTTATAGTCCAGTACTTAATTGTGGGCTTTTCCTGTTCTTGTTGTTGCAATGCAGGGTTTATGTATCGTAATTGCACCAGGGAAGGCTGGTCAGAAAAATATCCCAAACCATATATTGCTTGTGGCTTAAATGCCAAACAACTTAATGCCCCTATAACTGAGTGGGAATCTAAGGTGAGTTCGCCTCTTCAGCTATAATATTTCTGCACATGATAGAAAATCCTTTATGCAAGCTCAAAAGTTGGTCTAATATTTGGCCCTTGTGTAGACCACCACCAACAAAAAAGGGGGGTGTTAAAAAGTATTTTCTGAATGTGTAAAAGCACATTCATATTTTGCAGGTGCATAAATTAGCTATGAATATGTGAAAATTGACATGTACATATACTGAAGTCTGGTTACTATTTAGCAATCACAGAAGTGTGAAAGTCCACATAAGAAGAAAATCCAGCTGTCTCCATGTCAGTGATATCACTTATAGCCACGGATGCAGAATTGCTGTTTCAAGGCAACAAATTCTACTTCAGAAAAAGATAGTATTGCTACTTCAGAATAGTCTGGGCTCTATTGGAGAGATATTCTTGGCTCTACCAGCTTCTCATAGCAATAGCAATAGTAACAGCACTTAGATTTATATGCTACCCTATAGTGCTTTACAGCACTCTCTAGGCAGTTTACAATATCAGCATCTTGCCCCCAACAATTTGGGTCCTTGAAAGGATGGAAGGCTGAGTCAACCTTGAGCCCCATCAAGATCGAACTCCCGGCCTGTGGGCAGAGTTTGCCTGCAATACTGCATTCTAACCACTGCACCACCAAGGCTCATAAAGATCTGAGATTTCATCATCATGATTGGAAGAACTCCAAATGCGGAATTATTATCACATTGACATTGGGAATGGTGAAGGCCACAAGGATTGCCAACATGGCAAACACAGACTTCTGTTCTCTTTGAGCAGCACGGACCTGAAAAGAGAGGGAGGGTGTAGGCAGTCAGTGATTGGCTGTCAGGTGACCCCTGATTGGCTGACAGTTCTTTCTGCTCAACTATTGGACAAAAGAGCAAGCAGTAATTGATGGGAGATTGGTTGTGAACTCTATACTGCCTTGCACCTAATATTCTGCATAGGTCTGAAAATAGTTTAAAGTCATCTCACTTACTAGGTGCATTTTAAACTGGATTCAGAAGGATTGATATATCAGAAAGGCTACTTGTCTGGAAGTGTCCTATATCTCTGAAATAGTTTTTTGCTGATACAATTGCACCCATTTATTTCCTCTGACCTCACGGAACTGGATTTTCTCTTGTGCACTGAAGGACTAGATTCAATGAAACACATTGAAGAATAAATAGAGTGCCAACCTGGCTGATTCAGGTTTAAATCCACCCACTTAGGAACCAGTAGGGACACTCATAAATCTATGGTATCTACAAATGTTGAGCTTCCCTAAACCTACATGTTTGAAACATGGATGTGCAAATGGATAGGTAGGTCACACAAGGAGGGCAGGAATACATATTACCTTTTTTGTCTGATTAACCGATTATGTCCTTTGAAGGAAGAATTGGATCAAGCCTTTGTTTTTGACACTCTACTTAATTACAGAATTGATTATTGCAGCAGCTTCCATGAGGGGCTGTCCTGGCAGACTGCCTGAAAATTTAACTTACTTGAGTATGCTGCCAACAGACTTAGATCAGAAGGTGCAATATACAATGATGTTGTCATCATTTGTTTCCTTGCCCACTTTTAAGCAGGCACTAGAGAGTTTTATTTTTTGCAGTCATTTAATGGGCTCTTTTATTCTCAAGGGTTGTGCTTTATGAGGCTGTTTTTATTTTGCAATTTAGTTCGTTTGTAATTGTTGTGCACAGGCACTAAGCATTTTATATTCTGTTTAAATGGATATAGAAAGGTGAGATATAAAAGCCAAAGTACAAACAAAGGCAGACATTTTATTATCATTACAGAAAACGTATTTTTGGGGTTACTTTCATCTTTATTCTACAAGTGCTTATTTGTTCTGCTTGGTTAGTTGGATTCACAGACAAGAGAGCTGCTTCATGTAAGAAAAATAACTGTAAATAGCAGCACCAATGATCCAATTTAGTACTGTCCAATTCAATAGCCTCTTTAATACATGTTCTTTCAAAATGTTGGAATAGCAGAATCATGTATCTGTTGTTGTATTAAGTGAATTAGGTATTGCCTTTGAGGGTCATGTGAACAAGGCAACTCAACATGCCTCAGATCATTGATTCCTACTGCAGTCACATAAGTACTCATGAAGATCACCCATGCTGCTAGACCATGATTACCCATGGTCTGTCAAAAAAGCCATAGTGACTGAACTTACACATAACTCTAAATTGTAAATCTTGGCCCTCCAATCATAATAGCCATCCCCACATATTAAAATGAGCCACAAATAAGCTACATTCTGGTCTGATGTAATATTGTAAGTCCCACTTCTGATTTAAATATGCTAACAGTGATTACACACCTGGCTGAGGATATTTCTTTGTTTTGTTTCTTCCATGTTTTCAGTCAAACTGAGTTCTACCAAAAAAATAACTGGGATTTGCAGAGAAAGTCAGTTGCCTCAAAGCATGATGGTACTAAGTTTATTGCAAATAAAAGATATGTTCCTATGATATTATTTTTAACGCAACATTGAAGGGCTTCTTGTACGAACACAACTCCTACCTGAAACAAAATATCCTTTGATGTCTTCTTACAGGTATCTTATCTAATGAAATTGGAGACCGTGTACACTATTGGAAGCAGCATTTCCCTCATAGCTCTGACAGCAGCCTTGGGCATCTTAGCTTCTTTCCGGTGAGGAAGAATTATCCACATGTTTCTTAGTCTTTCCTTAGTTTATCTAGTAATGACCCACATGAATATGTCTGGGTGTATTAAATGATGTAAAACACTGAGATATTTTGAATCCTGTTCCATTCATTGGTGGGGTTGGGAGTGGAGAAATTATGATAATCATAGATCTGACAATACTTTTCCATGATATATTCAGAATGTACGACCATATTACTTTATCTGCTTTTACTTGATCGTATGATATTGCATTTAATTTGTCAAGTAGATTTTTTATTTTTATACTGTGTTTCCCTGGGAGCCACTGTGCAAGAAATTAACATAATTTACAGTTATCAGTTTTACTGTACAGAAGCCCTACTAGGTTGCAGGACGTAGCAAAACTCATATGATCTCAAAAAGCAAAACAGAGTTGAGATTCAATGAGTGCTTGGCTGTGAGACTATCAGAAAATTCCAGGGCTTTAGGCTAAACTGGGAAATTGATTAAAGAAAAAAAAAACATCCTGAAAGTAGGCAATGGCAAACCACTTCAGCCAGGAAACCTATATGTATGTGTCCGTGAACTCACCCAAGTTGAGCTGAACTCACTTGAGTTTTTGCCCTCAGGAATAAGCCATCTGATAAATCCATAAATGTATTTATTTAATTAGGTAGATTTATATGGCTGCCTGACTCGCACACAGTGACTCTAGGAGGTGTCCAGCATTGAAGAAAATCAACATTTTTAATTTAATCAGCAGGTCAATTGAATGTTTAATCAACATTAAATATTAACCTAGAGTGGCAATGTCTTCTTCTTTGCATATAATTGGATTCTAGACAATACAGGCAAGAAGCTTGGAAAGTTGTCTAGCTTAAATCTTGGAAAGCTTGCTGCAGATTAAAGCAAATGATTCCAAGCAATTTAAACAACAGTAATGATCTCTCTTTCCTAAATCTTGACATGGCTGGATGAGAATACCTGTTTTGAATACTGCATAATGCCTTGTTTCTCCCTTTTGAATAGGAAACTCCGCTGTACAAGGAATTACATCCATATACAGCTTTTTGCTTCTTTCATCTTAAGGGTGACTGCAAACTTTATCAAAGATCCTATACTGTCAGAGGACACGGATGATGCTGTGTACTGTGAATTACACACAGTAAGGAAGTAGAAATATATATAGCTACCCAGTTCAATAAAGCATTAAAAAAGCTAATTAAGAATGAAAATGGAAAAAAATAGCTTTTATTGCTTTTAAACTCAGAGAAAGCGTATTGCAAAATTGCTTATTCTGGTACCTTTCTCTTGTTTAAATAAGTTGCTAGCTTTTAAAGTGGCACAAGTTGTGTTTAATTTGCCTTTGATTTTGTGACAGCAACAACTTGATTAAAATGATCAGCATAGTTCAATTAGCCATATAAGCTCAGAGCAGAAATATAGGGCACATGTATTTGTATACAGTTTTGATTAATTCATAGTTAATATCAGACTGAAGAAAATGACATGTGTCCATCTAGAAAAGCTAAGGTAGCAAGATCTAACAGTACTTGCTAAGGTCTGTTCCCTGCAAGAGATCAGATATTTGGTCTACTAATCTTGATTAACTTTAGAAGAAACCGAAGTAGAAGCAGTTTTACTACTCAAAGGATTCTGGGATTGTTGCCTGATGAAAATGCTACCCTAGCCCATGTAAAAATAAAAATCCCATATTAAGGACTGTTAGGAAAGGAACTGAAAAGGATGTAATATTCATCCAGTATGAGGACATTTGGAACACGCTGGTGGTGGTTTTCATATTTCAGCAGAATTATGATTTGCTTTTATATTTCTGCTATGACAACAGAATGTCACTGTGTAGATCAGGGGTGTCAAACTGCCGGCTCGCGGGCTGGATGCATCATAGCGAAACTGTGTCCACCCCATTGCCGGCAATGGCAAAAAAGTCACAATACGTCGCGACACATCACGTGACATTGCCAGTTTGATACCCCTGGTGTAGGTGGTCGAATCTAGCATGGTTCTTCTAAGGCAGGGATGTCAAACTGCTGGCCCGCAGGCCGGATGCATCCCAGCCACCCCAGCTCTGGCAAGGGGAAAAAAATCATGACACGTGACATGGCGAGTTTGACACCCCTGTTCTAAAGTATTGAAACCAAGGAACTGATAGACCACTGATAAATAAGGCGCAATGGGTCAAAGGTTCTCTGGAAAGGAGATAAAACTAAAAATAAAAAATATTTCATAATGTTTCTTGTTTCCCCTTTAGGGCAGGTGCAAGATGATCATAGCCTTTGTTAACTTCTGCATCATGGCAAATTATAGTTGGCTTCTTGTAGAAGGGCTTTATCTCCACAGCCTGCTGGCCATTTCTTTCTTCTCCGACAGAAAGTTCTTCTGGTGGTTTGTGGCTCTGGGATGGGGTAAGCATCCACTGTACTTAGTTAGCAGACAAACATGTTGTCTGGGGATGTTCAGTGACCTATTGCAGAGCCTCAATTTACTCCCCTTGCCTATTTAATGGCAGTGGTCTCTTAGTTTCCCTCTTCCCCAAGTTGCCTTTGGATCGCTTTTTTTCTCTCTTTATTTTGCCTCCTGGTTTGTTCCTTCTCCTCCTCTTCGCTTTTCTTTGTCCTGGGCTTTTTCTGTCTTCCATCTCTTTTCCTGTGCTTGGGAGGGCAAACGAAGTTTATGCCCGAGCTCCTGCCACTAACATAACTGAATATGAACCTGCAAACAGGTGGACCATTCCCTCCAAATATGGCGCTCTGCAGGAATGTTGGATTCAAATTCCCCTCCCCTCCACTCAGCCCCGTTAGTCTTTGTGCAATACTCAGCTGTGAAAGCAGGGGGATTGCCTTAATGGGTAAAGACATTTTGAAAGTTTGCACATTTCTGTGCGCTTCAGCCTTCTATTAGGTGTGTTGGGTCCATCCTTTTATTTTTAGGCAGATTCATTTTTTCCTTTTCATAAAGTTATTAGGGTTTGTTATTATTATTCAAAATGTTCAGCTAACCTAATCCAGCTTTTCTTCTATATTATGAGTAGGCACTAACCGCAAAATTGTTTCCTCTGCTGCAGGTGCTCCTAAGTTATTCGTAATTGCATGGGTCATAGCCAGACTATTACATGAAAATGCTGGGTAAGCACATTTTCCAAACTCAACAGTTTGTTTTCAATTCATGCTAAGGCAGGGTTGGGTCCAACTGTGATTTAACTGAACAAAGCAGAATACTGAAGTATCACAAGTTTGCAAAATGTGCCATTACAAAATGTTCTGATCCTGAAAGAAACTGCTCTTGAATATTCTGGAAGTGATATATCCTCAAAATAAGCCTGCTTTGAATTTTTCCAGAAAAGCTTCTGGATCACTCCTGGAATATTTGAAACCATATATTTTGTGGTACCTAAAATTGGCTTCAGGGTTTGAACGTTTTTCAGCAGAACTCTTTTTAAAGTTATAAAATGGCAGGGTTCATATTGGTTGGCCAAAACTAAACAAATCACATATTACGGCTTAGTGCGAACACAACAAATTATGTATGAATGTTGTCTCATCACTCCACAGAATGAGTATTAAGTGGTTTAAAATCTGTTTTGTGTGTGTGTGTGTGTGAAGTGCTCAGAGACTCTGAGAAAAGAAATTCTTCAATTAGGTTAGAGAGATGAGCCCTTAATAAAAAGCCAGCTCTTATATTCCATTTCCTGAGTATCAAATCTGCTTCTCTCTGATGGGCTCTGAGCAAGGCAGTTTGATAATTATTGTGGAAACAAACAGGAGTGCTTTATAAGATAGAGGACAAGTAGCGCTACCAAGCATGGGCTTTGCACAGTTATGCTGAACTGTCCTTTTAAACATACTTTTGTAGAAAGGAGTGGGAATTTTGTAGAAATGCAGTGGGAATATACAGACTGATAAGAAAGAAAGAAAGAAAGAAAGAAAGAAAGAAAGAAAGAAAGAAAGAAAGAAAGAAAGAAAGAAAGAAAGAAAGAAAGAAAGAAGAGGGCTCCTAAATGTTTCATGGTTGAACATTGATTTTATTTATTTACTAGCTGTTTCCGGCCACGCATTGCTGTGGTTCAGTCTGGTTAAATGGAAAAGAAAGAAAAGAGAAAGTGCACGTTTGTAATATGTTTAATTTCACAATGCTTGTGGGTATACAATATTTTTTTGTTGTTCCATTGTCTGTGCAGATATAGAGATTGTCTGAAATCGTAGCGTGTGTTGCTTTTACGTCCAACAGATGGCACTGTTTTTCACAAAAAGCATGTTTTAACCTGTCACGTGTGACATCTATATAATATAGGTATATAAAAACACACGCGTATTCGAATGCAACATTGTGTCAAAATTTCAAAGCAATCGGTGAAGAACTTTCGGAGATTTAAGATTTTGAACAAATGAACATTTACATTTTTATTTATATAGATTATGAAATGTATATGCTGTCCACCTCACAGTTCAAGGCAACTCTGCACAGCTTACAAATAGTCTACATTTGCCTAAATGCCTAGAACTCTCATTTAAGAATTCACCTTCTACAAAAAGAGTGTTCCTGTTGCTCTTTATGATGGATAATGTTCCAGTTAATCTGGTTTCAAAGTATTTTCGTATCTGTTGAATAGATATCACAGGGAGATATCTTTTCTGATGCAAGCTACTTGTCCTGTAACTCACTTTTATTAATGAAGTAAAATAACAAGGTTATTTAGTGCTAGTGATCCTATCTTCTGTTTGGATGAATCTGGCTTCCCAGGAACAAACAGTGTGCAGTGAAACATAGGCTGTTTGGCTCTATTTGGGATCCTTCTGCTGGGGTAAACAAATTCAACATTATTTAGCATTTCGTGAGAAGCTGAGATCCTATCTTCTTGCTATCAAACAAATCAACCCAGATTTTTAACCTGGGTTTTAGAGAAAGCGATACACTAAATTATAGCATGGCCCATATTTTGGCTTGACAATACACAGCATAATTTGGCAACACATTCAATGGGTAATTTAGCTACCTGGGCTAGCAGGAGACCTCAGCTGAATCAACAGACTATACAGAGTTCACTATACAGAAAACTATTCTGTGGGAACATAACATTTTCAGGAGTTTTTTGCATTATAATTACAGGTATAGCAGTTATTATTTGCATTTCTTAGGATGACAAAATGCAAAACCAGCTATTTTATTCTCTTTTAGCAAAAATGCCAGTTCCCTTAAAACATGAGTTATACATTTATTTTGTGCTTTCGAGTCAGTGCAGACTCCAGGCAATTGCTTGGACAAGTCCCTACAATTTTCTTGGCAAGGTTTTTCAAAAATGATTTGCCTTTTGCCTCTTTCCTAGGGTTGTGAAAGAGGGACTGGCCCACGTTGGCCCAGCTGGCTTTGTGCCTAAAAAATGTGAGACAAGAAGTCATTGTTATCCATTAGATGCCTTAACTGCTACACTAAACTGCCTCTTAAAACATGATCACAGTACTGCAATGCATGCCATTAAGCTTTTGGACTTTGAGAATTTTCCATCCAACAGGGCGAGGTTTGCAATGCTCAGATTCAAAGGGGACTGCAGTCCAGTATTAGATTCAGAAATTAGGAATTGAATTGAATGTAGCAAATGAAATAAAAGAAATTGCATTTGAGCAAGCCCTTCAAAGTTTTTTTTCCCCAAGAGCCTTTCTAGCGTAAGTTTTTTACAATCAAATCAGGACAGGTAATTTACCTTTTTTAGGGCTTGAAAAAGTTTGTAAAACAATCTCTTGGGAGAATGTGGTATAGGTTGTTGGACAGAAGAGCTATTCATAAAGAATTTTCCTCTGTTCTCACAACAGTCCCATAAGGTACAATAAAGGAGAGTGGCATCATGTGGAAAAAAGATATGAATCAAATCTTTTCAGCAGAAATCCAATTACAAAAAAAAAAAAAAAACTGGGTGAGAGAGATTTATGAATTGGTTTCATTGATAAGTACTGTACTTTGCTTGATGATAAAATTCTGCCACTGGTGTTTCATTACTCTGGCCACACAGAAAACATATTCTGGTGTCACAACTATCATGGGGTTGGTCTCAACTACAGTTTGGTCTCAATTAATGCTGATCATGAATAATACAAAATTGTTGCATTATTCGAATTCACACTATCCAAAGTGATATTTCTATGGAAAATAAGTTAATTGGTTCCAGCTTAACCTTACCAAAATAGGGTAACAAACATAAACAAAATTACTACATATCATTCCTATCCATGGACAAAAGTCAAGCTAGAGCATAAGCTCATATCTAAAGTGTACCTGCTATCTCCTATATTCTGCTCTGGTTCTCCAAAATGAGCCCCCCCTTTTTTTTGACCTTTCTCCAAACAGAACCTCTCCTTTTCTTGTTGTGTAATTAGTTGTACACAACAACTAGCATCAAAACCCCCAATGGCGATGGTGTGCACACCAGGCTCACATTAACTGAATTTTGACTTTCATTAAACACAACCTGGTATCAATTGACAATTTGCACTAAAATTGAACATTGCACTATTTGAATTCACACTAATGTGAATTCACACTAATTCACACTGTGTGAATCCGCCTTTAGATCTGCCAAAAAAAACCAGAAAAGGGAAAAGCTTGTGTAATGACTTCTTGCTTTGCTGCGTCATTGCAGCTTCTTGAGTTCATCTGAACTTTCCAGCTCTTCCTGAGAACCGAGCTCTCTAATCCAAGCTTTCTAATCCTGTCTCACCCTCCCAATGTACCCTCTTGAGTGTTCTAATACAGGGCTTTTCAACCTTTTCACCTATTGTACCACTTTTAGGATATGGTAATATCCGAGTACCACCAGTCACCTAGCAAGGTGTCAAAAACTTGATGACAAAAAAAAGGAAAAAAGTGATGAAGTACAGGTAGTCCTCGACTTACAACAGTTCATTTAGTGACTGTTCGAAGTTACAATGGCACTGAAAAAAATGCCCCCCAAGCCACAGCCGAGCAATCTCTTGTCCGAGGTTTTCATTGTTGTGAGCATTTCTGTTGAGGATTGGCAGCGGGGGTGGGGGGTGTTTGGTTTTTATTCCCCCCGTCTGCTGGGTGGTTGCAGCAGGTTTCGGTCACTTCACGTGATCCTGGGATACTGTGACCGTCATAAATATGAATCAGTTGTGAAGCATCTGAATGTAAATCACAAGACCCTGGAGATGCTGCAACATTCCAGCTGATTGGTGCTTCTTCTGGGCTCAGCAGAAGCACCAGGATCAGCGCCGAGCTCCAGCTGGAGCCTGGAGCTGATCCTGGCACTTCCATTGAGCCCTGACAGCCCTGCAGCTCCTGCCATCTCTCGGTCAGGTTTGTGTGGTGCTGCCACCACTTCAGCTCATTCCCCTCCCCTCCTACCACTTTTCTTGGATGGTCGCGTACCACCTGCCAGGTGCCAATGTACCACAGATGGTACCCGTACCACTGGTTGAAAAGCCTTGTTCTAATAATTACATCTGCCTGTTGTAATTTCTATAATGTGATAGATGGTAAGAAGCACCTGATGGATATACAGTATACTTCCATTAAATATTTCTTTCAGGACAAAATTTTCTAGTACATCCATCCATAGGTTTTCTAAATGAGAGTTTTTTATTCATTCGACAATTGTAGGTTTGTTTGTTTGTTGTTTTTACAGATGCTGGGATATGCATCTTACATATGCCCTGTGGCTCATTCAAGGTCCTGTGGTGGTTTCTATTGCAGTAAGTCTATTTTACAGCTAATTTCCCAGATAAACTCTCATCTATTTCCCCACTACTAAGTTATAGCAATATCTGTTGTGGTCCTGAGATTATTTATTTATTTATTTATGAGACTTATATACCGCTTTAAGTGCAAGCACTCTCTGAGCGGTGTACACCAGTAAGCAATGTATATATATATATATTTACATTGCCCCCAACAATCTGGGTCCTCATTTTACCTACCCCGGAAGGATGGAAGGCTGAGTCAACCTTATTATTAGTGCTATCTAGGATAAAGCTTGCATGCTGAGAGATGGCTGGGTGATTCTAGAACAGGGGTCCCCAACCTTGGCAACTTTAAGACTTGTGGACTTCAACTCCCAGAATCCTCAGCCAGCTTTGGGAGTTGAAGTCCACAAGTCTTAAAAGTTGCCAAGGTTGGAGACCCCTGTCCTAGAAGATGTAATAAAAACCTGGTGGAGGAATGGGGTGAGTGTAGTAAAGAACTACCTCCATCTCACTTGTGCTTCCTTGTTTTGTAGGTCAATTTCATTCTATTTGTTAATATTGTGCGGATTCTGATGAACAAACTTCGATGGCCAGATGGAAGAGGCAAAGACTCCAGCCAATACAAGTAAGGAAGCCTCTTTAACCAGCCTCACAAATAAACGCAACAATAACAAAAAATGACCAGAGGGCCAAGGTTTTCTTTGTTTGCATGTCATGGATCGGTCTAGGGAAGCTGCCTCAAGGATAATTACCCCATTACAGGGAAAGGTACTAAACCTATCTATGTTTCTATTTAAGGCACCTGTTTTTATGCTCACTTATGTTATTAGGAGCAGAGAGAAAAAGAGGATACGGAGTTCCAGCTATGTCAGAGAAAACCTCAACTCTTGCTATAGGAGGTTAAAAGTCAAGTGTGCATCATAATACTGTAGGAGGGATGAACCCATCTTAACGACATCTTTGGGGGAAACAGGAAAAGAGGTTATTCAGGAAAGACAGGGTTTCCATAACTGATAATTTGATCATCAGAAACATGTAAAACAGGAGAGCAAATTTTGAGAGGCAAATCCCTATTATATCTAGAGTTATCTTGTGGCTGCCCAGAGTTATCCTGTGGTAAGATGAGTGGTCAATAAATTTACATACATACATACATACATACATACATACATACATACATTGCACATTTGGGCAATCCTTCTGCAGTCACCCACAGGACAGGTTTCTCAGCCATGCATTATCCTGATGTACTGTATTGGGCTACCATTCCCATCAGCATGGGCACTGGCCATGTCATTTAAGTGGCAACCGTACACATTGGGATGGTCCTCTGCTAGCATAGACCCAGTGCTTTTTTTCTAAAAAAAAAAAAAAAAAAGGTTCCAGAACTCACACACGTCATACAACCCGCCTTGCCTACCCTACAAGGTTCCATCCAAAAAAGGTGCCGGAACTCCGTTCTGGGCGTTCTATGAGGAAAAAAAGCCCTGCATAGACTTATCTGTATCCCAAAGCCAACATTAAACTAGCCCTCTTTTTGTTGTTGTTGTTGTTGTTGTTGTCATTCTCTCTTTCCTTGCTGCTAGGAGGCTTGCTAAATCAACACTGGTGCTCATCCCTCTCTTTGGAGTCCATTACATTATTTTTGCTTTTTTCCCTTTTGATACCACAAATGGCACCATGGAGGTTCAAGCTCTGCTTGAAAAAGCCCTAGGATCTTTCCAGGTAAGAGGGGTATATAGATCCTCTGGTGAAAAATTCCTTAGATATTTAAATTAGGATCTCAGAAAATGCACGTTAAGCACAAAGATAGTGAAACCACCTTCCCCAAGTTGGTAACTCTTAGATATGTTATGATTACAACTTCTAGAACGGTGTATGTTTGGGGGAGGCTGGCCTACCGTCTTTACAAATTCACGCTCAAGTTAGTACTGATATAACTCCTATCTTCTGTACGTTATTTTATGCTGTTTTTGTTTCAAAGCTCCTTAAATGATTATCAGCATAACTGGCAAAGGCATTTTTGTAAGCAGAACACGGGGGATACTGCAAACCTTCAGCAGGTTCAACCTAAACATCTCCTCATCAGCCTTGATCTTTGGAAGCATCTAAGCTGCAAAGAAATCTCCATTAACCATGTGCATCACAGTTCAGTGTGATTTTTTTTTTTCTTAAATGACATTCCACCTTCCTTCTGGAATGGCAGTCTGCCATATGCTATTGTGTATTTCATAATGAATAATTTGCTTGTTTTGTTTCAGGGTTTGGCTGTGGCTGTGCTTTACTGTTTTCTTAATGGAGAGGTGAGCTTCCCATGGACTGAGATTTAGTCATGAACCCTGCTGGATAAGATCAAACGTTTGTCTAACCCAGCATCCTGTTTCCCATGGCAGCCCACCAAATGCAGGACTGGAGAACAATAGCACTTTTCATCATCAACTAGCACTCAGGAGCATGCTATTTCTGCTACTGAGATACATGTAATATGTAGCCTTTCCAGCTACAGTAATAGTCAGTGATAGCTTCACTCTATGTAGTTTTGAACATTTTATTCTTATCTGTTCATCATCCTCACAAAAGGAGAACATGCAGCAAAGCTACTAATCTGTATATAGGGCAGTAAGAGGAAAGAATCCTTATGAATCTAGTTTAAGTCCTTTTTCACTCATGGCACTAAATCGTGGGTTACCAACCTAGTGTCCATGGACATCGGTGTGCCTCTTGGACTCTATGTTTTACCTAGTTTTTATTTTATTGATTTTGGTCCTTTTAATAAACAGAATAAATGGGAGACTAGTTCTGTATATTGCAAACTAAAGCGTCCATCTCAAACATCAGCTTTATTTTATTTTCAACTTTCACACGTATCCCAAAACAACTTTAGAAAATAAAATCAGTCAGAGATAGAGAGAGTCCACTTGCCCAAGAAAAAGAAACACATGGAAATAATGGTGATCTTAAGGAGGCAGAGATGGCAGTTCATGGAGCATTCGGTTTCTTCTTGGTCATAGAGTTACTATTGTTCCCGCCACCAAAGTCATTTTGTGAAAATGCCCTAAGATGCTTTCAAAATTCCAGATAGCCCAGCAGAGTTCAGGACTTTTGTGGGGGTTTTATGTGTGTGTGTTTTTTTTAATGTGTTTTCTGTCTTCTGAAAACTTGTTGAGTTTCCCTTCTAGTTGAAAAAAAAAAGTGATACCGCTGCTCTTTAGGACAATAGGAATACATAACTAATGCTTTTTCAAAGGCCATCTTTCTTAGCGGACTCCACTGCAGGCTACTCACATTCTTTACAGGTAGTCCTCGACTTACAACAGTTCATTTAGTGACCATTCAAAGTCAGGGCAGCACTGAAAAAAGTGACTTATGAACATTTTTCACAGTCACGACCCTTATGGCATCCCCACGATCATGTGATCAAAATTCATATGCTTCATACTTATGACAGTTGCTGTGTCCCAGGATCATGTGATCCCCTTTTGCCATCTTCTGACAAGCAAAGCCAATGAAGAAGCCAGATTCACTTAACAACCGCGTTATCAACTTATCAACTACAGTGATTCACTTAATAATTGTGGCAAAGAAGGTTGTAAAATGGGGCAAAACTCCCTTAACAAATGTCTCACTCAACAACAGAAATCTGGGGCTCAACTGTAGTCGTAAGTCGAGGACCACCTGTGTACGGATCTGCCCTTTCTTCCAGATGCAAATCGGATGGAAGGGCTTTTATACAAGCTGGGCTCTCTCTCTTTTCTTTTTTCTCCTTTCTTGTGTTGCCCCTCCTTAAAGTGCTTTATAAGTGATTGTCATTCAGGTGGAAGGGAAAGAAACTTTTTCTCAAACCTGAAGAATATTTAGGTATAGTAACTGTGATTGGGATATGGATTTAGGCACCAGTTTTTGCTGTACAGGCATCTCCCCTGCTGACTGCTGTCTCTCGAGGAAGAAATTGGGGTGTGTGTGGGGGGGACTATTTCTATAGAAATCTTTCAAATTAGGAAGCCGAGAATCGAGGGAGTCACTGTGGGGGCTTCCACAGAGCCTTCGGCCTGCCCTTGCAAGCAGCTCCAGGCTACGTTCTCAGAGCAGCCTTTGTGCTAGGTGGCTTTGCTGATTTAATTCCAGCCATCGACAGCACAAGAGAAATGATCAAATCATCCCTGAAACTCCTGGGGGTGTGTGTGCTTGGGAACACTTTGTTTTCTCATTTGCTGGGGTTCTTGCTTCATACCCCCTCTTAAAACCAGAACTTGGAGCGATCTGGCTGAATTGTCAGACTGTCTTACTAGCCTAGGGGTAGGCAACCTTGGCTCTTTTATGACTCGTGGACTTCAACTCCCAGAATTCCTGAGCCAGCATAGCTGGCTCAGGAATTCTGGGAGTTGAAGTCCACGAGTCATAAAAGAGCCAAGGTTGCCTACCCCTGTACTAGGCCATGTGTCTTACCAGGGAACCTAAGGGAAGCAGGGAAGAAAAGAGGAAGATTGGAATTAGGGGAAAATTCTGAAGAGATTTTCCTAGAAGACTTTAAGTACATAATTTGCTTTGTCTTTCTCCATCCAGGTTAGTCTTGAACTTTGTTTTTTTCTGGGTACGTCTGGGTGGAGAAAGAATATTGTGTAGAACAGGAAGAAGCAGACTAGTCAGGCTTCAGGAGATGAAAGTAAAAAAATATAGAGATGGCCTTGAAAGGTATGCCACAACCATGGTAAAAAGATCAGCCCAGAAAATCAAAAGAGGTTGGGAAAGAAACTCAAGATTGCCCTGCATTGACACCCTTGGGTATAAGAGGAAAGGAGAGAGAAACTCTTTTAGGTTTTTAAGATTCTTTTATACCCTAAAAAAGTGAAGGACAGTTCCAGCAATTCTAGTGGTGTCTGTTCCCTGACATGGTCTACCTAGCAATCTTTTTCTGAATATATCTACTGTAAATATTACTAAAACTCTCCTGTTTGTAACCCTCCCTTGAGTGGAACTGGAAGATATTGGGCAACAATTATTGCACCAAGCTAACTGAAATGGACTAACTGACAAAATGCAGGACCCAGGACTCCTGTACAAATGACCTTTGGGAAAGTTGTGCCATTTTAGCACCACCATGCCTTCTGACTAGAATTCCCAGAAACCTGCAGGTTATGTGCTGCAAGGGAAGATGGGAGGGCCATGTTCCTGATCCTCTTTGCCACCCCCTCTGGTTCCCACAGCCAATTGGCTGACAGTAAGTCCCAATAAATAAGCAGCAGCAATTGGTTGCTTTGGAACCGAGGCTGAAATCTGAAATCTCTTAACAATGGTGGACAATATGGGATGGGTGAGGGAGCAATTCGGATGCCTCAGCAAGTAGGACTGTCTGGGGGTCTCCAGCAGTTGATGGGTGAGCCCTCTTCCCAAGGGCAAGGAGGCCCCTTGGAACAGGATGGGAAGCAAGGGTGCAGTTTTTCTAGCAATTGACAATTCTCTTTATTCCTTCCCCCCCACACACACACAAATGTGGCAGTCAGTTCCAAGGGTCAGCTAAGGAAGAAGAGGAGGAATGATTTGAGATACCCCTTCCAGCTTCCCACAAGCAACATCAATGTGGAAGCCAGCAGGAAGTTGGAAGTTGCTCCCATCCCCATTGTTGTTGTTGTTTTGCCACCCATGGTCATTCTATCTTTGCTTAAATAAGGAAGTATCTTTGAAAGGATGATCTAATGGATCACGAGTTGTCAAGTCTTTAAAATCTTTACAATACAGTGCCATTTGTCTTGTTATCTCAGTCCATTCTTCTTCTTGTTTCTTCACATTTGTCCATTTATTGGCCTTTCCAATCTTCCTTTCCCCTTGTTTTCTCCTTTTCTACTTGCATACCCATGAGACTAAAATTAATTGTCTCTGCCCACATTTTGGCTTTGTTTCCTTCCTCTGCAGGCAAGTAGTGGCTGACCACATATCATCAGGGCAGAATATTGCTTGGGAGTGATTTATCTTTGTTACTGACTGCAAAGGTTGAACCCACATGGTGAACAGGGAGAGGGCATCCTCTTTCTCTCAAGAAAATCATGAACCTTCTTACTAAACTCAAACTTTTTGTTCAGGTCCGGCAGGAGCTTCACAGAAAATGGTGGCAATGGCACTTAAAGAAGCATCTTGGTACTCATAAGCATCACAGCTCTTCGTTTCCAAATGAAGTAAGTGTGCTCACTCAAGTCTTGCAACTGACAAAGCCTGGTCCTCAGGAGGAAAGACGACCTTCTCACCCAATTCTGAGTAAATTGTAAAGGTTTCCAGGGCAGACAAGAACATGCTTATTACTCAGAGGAATCTAGAAACTTGCATTACCTAATTGGGCATTGTGGTTCAGGACTTAAAAGCTAGTTGTTAACAATACCTGGAGTCTGACTTAGGCTATGGCCCAAACCTTGCTATCATATGGATTATTTTGCAAAGAAGATATGTGAAAAGTAATTTCCAAATGAAAAGCTCATCCCTCCTAACTTGCTGATTTTGTTCTTTGGAATCTTATCATTTCAAAAGAGTATACCCTCTCTTATCTGTTTGGTTCCTTATTGAAGTATGGATTCTGAACAATATTGTCATTTGGACATATGACTCTGACTTATAAACTGGTTATATATCTTTGGAAAATGTTGCATTGTGTGAATATGATAGAGTGTATGTTTTCTGGCAAAGAGAAATGATATCTCTTTGGTATGAAGCCCTTTCCCACAATTGTTCAAAGGATTTTATTAGGCGCTATATACGAATTTGCTGTTTAGGAGTCTTGGAATTCAGTTGCCACAAAGACCTTTAGTACTTTCTCTCTGAGAGCTGATTGTGACTCTGTCTGACTTGGGGCTGCCACCTGGAAGCCAGGTATAAACAATCCACTTGAGGAGAGACTGCTATGTATCTTCAATTCATCTAAGACAGAAGCTGGATTAGGAAGATAACATATCTCAATAATAAGAAAAGGTTGCTTCTCTCTTTGATCAGTTTCCAACCATTGTTTCTTGTCCTGCTCTCTGGTGCTTTGGTGAATAATGTGACCCCCTCTTTTTTGTGGCAGCCCCTCAAATACTGGAATACTGCTATCATGTCTTCCCTATTCTTTTCTTTAGACTAGCCAAACTCAAGTACTGCAGCTGTTCTTCATATGTTTTAGTCTCCAGGCCTTGGATCATCTTAGTTGCTCTTCTCTGAACTTTTTCCAAGGTCTCAACAACTTTTTTGTAGTATGGTGACCAAAACTGGTTGCAATATTCCAGGTGTGGTCTTACTAGGGTTTTATAAAGCGGTACTAATACTTCACATGATCTTGATTCTATGCCTCTGTTTATGCAACCCAGGATTGTATTAGTTTTTTGGGCTGCTGCTGCACAACGCTGGCTCATAGTCAAGTGATCGTCCACTAGGACTCCAAGGTCCCTCTTACTGTTACTGTTTTTGAGCCAGGTCTCACCTAATCTGTATTTATATACTTGATTTTTCCTGCCTAAATGTAAAACTTTGCTTTTCTCCACATTGAAACTTATTTTGTTGGATAGGGCCCATTGTTCCAGTTTGTCAAGATATTTTTGAATCCTGAGCTTGTCTTCTGGGGTGTTGGCTATTCCTGCCAGTTTAGTGTCATCTGCAAATTTGATGAGTTCCCCTTCTATTCCCTTTGTATGTATTCACTCAGTAAATACATACAAATAAATCAACCCCCATTCTCCCGTAGTTTAATGCCCAAATATAATGTCAACAGTTCTGACAACTATGACCCAAGACCCTCTACTAAGGATCTCAAGTAACTTAAAACAGAAAGGACACATTTTTTTAAAAAATGTACAAGCAAAATGGGAACACTGTCAAAACTTACTCTGGGCTTTTCTCCTCAAAGTACCTGCACGAGCTCTGAATGGAGAATTGCTATATATAGCAAACATAACTGTGTTGTGTAGCCTTATAACTCTCAATTATAAATATACTATATGATATACCGGCATATCACTTTTAGTGACTCCTAAAAGTGATATACCGGTATTTATTTCTTGTGCAACACCAATGAAATCAATGGGCGGGGGGGAAGAGGGGGAAATCACACAAATTAATTTGTCATTTTAAGATGCTGCCAAGTTTGAGAACCAGTCCTTTGAGGCAGCTGATTCATCCATCCATCCATCCATCCATCCATCCATCCATTCATCCATTCTTAAAGCATGAAAACTAGCTTGGTGACTTTGAGCTAGCCACTCTCTCTTTCAGCCTAATGCTCTTCACAGGGCTGTTGTAGGGAAAATAGGAGGAAGTAGTAGTGTTGTGTGGGTTGGTCATCTTAAGATATTTATAAAAATAATAAAGGCGGGAAATAAATTTATCTCCCAGAATAGCTCTGGCTATCTGTTCTTGTGTCACAGGATCTTTATGATGCCCCTATCTTTGCTGGCTTGGCTGCAAGATTATTAGTGGCTTTAGGCTCTGTTAATCTTTTTGGATCCTAACTGGAATGTCATGTACCATTGTTTTGTTGTTAGAATGTTAGGTTAGCATACTTGGCTACCTGAACAGAAATTCAAAGTAAAACAACTTGTTTGTTAGCTCCAGGTGAGAGATCAGTAAACAGACCCCAGGATAGGAAAGGGGAAGGGCTGTTACATATTTTCCCAGCATGCTTAAATGGTTCTCTGTCCTGATAATAATATGGAGCTCCTGGACTAATTAAAATTAGGGTTTTTCTTAATTCAACCTGGTCATTCTTAAGCTTTGCCTTGTATCAAACTTTGAACTAATGGTAAGAAGCATTATCTATGTCAGTTTAGTTCCGGCTATGCTTCCATCTTGTGTGCTCACCTTCTCTCCACCCACCCACCCCCTTTTGTGAGTGTGTGCATATAAAAGTGCATACCTTAATATGCACACTTGGAGACAAAAAGTCTGAGAGTGCTAAATAGCTATTAATATCAATATTCCATACGTCATTTTTGACATGACTCTGATTTATTTTGAAGCTATCCTTATGGCCATTTGTTTAGTGACTGTTTGAAGTTACGACAGTACTGAAAAAAGTGACTCACAACCAGTCATCACACTTACAACCGTCACTGTCCCCATGATCACATGATCGCAGTCCAAGCATTTTACAAATGGCTCACATTAACAACAGTTGCAGCATTTTGGTGGTGTGTGTGTGTGAGAGAGATGCATGATTGCCATCTGCAACCTTCCCAGATGAATTCCAACGAAGTGAAGGGGGAAACTGGCAAGGAAGATCCCAAATTGCAATCATGTAATGTCTTGTTCAAAATCAGGTGCAATCACGTGATACCTCACTTAATAACTGCATCACTTAATGACAAATATTCCAATCCCTATTGTGGTTGTAAGTTGAGTGCTATCTATACTGAGTGAATTATTATGATTTACAAGCTCAAGCTAAATAATTACTATCTGAAAAGCATGTCTTGGCTGGATTTGATCAACGCATAACATATCTTGCCCTCAAACCCTTAACTTCATGCCATTCAAGATACTGAATTTCTATTAGGCACGAATAAAGGCAGCACCCTCCAGCAATGATTTATCCCTGAAAGGTAAATATCTCCACCATGTGGTATACCTGGATCGCTATTATTTTTTTTGAATGTCAGTCCTTGCTTGTGGGATCATCCCATTCAACAATTACGTACCATGCAAAGCTGAAAGCAGCAAAATATGGCAGTTGTTTCTATAATCTTAGCTTTATTTTTAAAAAAATCATCTAGTCATTCTAGGTTTAGAAAAAAGTCAGGATACACTTTGGATAAATACCTCATTAGGAAGCATTTTAACTTTAATAGTCTAATGCAGAGGTCCCCAGCCTTTTGGGCATCAGGGACTGGTTCCGTGGAGAGAGGATTTTTCACGCACCGGAGAGTGTATGATTTTGTGTGCTGCCTGCATCTTGCGGATGGGGCTTTGCTTGTTCGTGCGGCCCAGTTGTTGGCATGCCGTAGCCCAGTGCTGGTCCACGGACCAGAGGTTGGGGACCCTGGTCTAATGATCAAGCACATTGCATCTCATTTCTGCACACTATCAATGTAATGAATGTCTGCTCAAAATTCTTAAGTTACTTCCCTTTTTCAATTTTGGAAGGTTTGTGCAGCAAAGACGTTACCAGTTAAAACCTATTTTACAAACATTTTTAAAGATCAAATTCTGATTTCTATGAGAATCTTTTCCAGTTCCTTTTCTGTATCATTTAGTGCAAATACTGGGGTGTATGTGTATGCATATACATTCACATGCATTTGCTATATGTCTTCCATCTGTGACACAAATGAGCAGAATTATCCATTTTAAAAAAGTAGTTTATTGAACATTTGACAATCTGATCCTGGATATCTTCCGATTTTCTTTTATAGTTTGTAGAAAAGAGTTTAGAAAAGTCCACAAGTTATAACTTACTTAGTAAAACAATTATTAAAGATAAAGAGCACCTAAACAAACATTCTCTGGCATTTAGTGGCAAATGGCCTTTAATAGGACAAAAAAAAAAAAAGAGTCAACAGTAAATAGTATTTACAATTCTTTTAGCTCAAAGTTGATCTCTAATGTACTGCAGCTAGATAGTTTTAAAGGCCTAATTTAATCAGAACCATCATTGTTGAAAGGCAAAGATGATAGTCATTCATTTAGCCCATGAGAAGAGAGTGTTCCACCTTCTGAATATGAATTGAAATTCCAGGCAAAGGATGGAATAACCAGTGCAAGAAAAATTAAACAATACAACACCAAAGACAGACACTGGCAGTATATCATGCAAGAAATCTGGAAGAATTCCACATCTGTTGTAGTGAAGGCCAACCATTTTGAAAGGTCCAGAGAGATTTATGTTCAGTTCTTTAGCACATTACTTTTTTTTTTTCAAGACAACTTCAAATTTCTTCACCAGAGAATTGGGAAAACTGTTGAATGAAATCAGCAAGGTAATAGACCTCTAGACAAGCAACAATAGAGAATTAGTGCTCTAAACTGGGAAAAACAAACTATTGATTTTACAAAATATTCTCAACGTGAAAACATCGAAAATCCAATCAAGCAAATGTATCTTTCTTCAGGTTCATACAATTTAATTTATACAGACTACAAAACAATACAGGTAGATATGATTTGCTAATTGCAGGTCACCCCTCACCCTGGGAAAGATCTGGAGATGCTTCATAGTAGTAATGTATCATGTTCTTCAACTGTGCAAAGTCTAACTGTTCATAAGAGGTAATAATAAAAATGCAAGTTGAATGACATGCCAAGATCTTCCTAAAGGACAATCTTTTTTTGGTCATGGTAAACATATAAAAGTATATACTATTAACTTGGCTTGTGAATCTACTGTTCCTATCATAACCTGTCAAGTTAATTATTAAGTACACTCTTTCTATTTGGGGTCCTTTTTAATATATTGCACTACAACTCCCATTGCCCAAAGCAGTCTATGCAAGACTAGCTGGGGTTAGGCATTTAATATGACCCCACCAGATTTGCAGAAGCTTGTCTAGACTGCCAACATACTGGCTTTTTATTTCCAAGTAAATGGCTTGGAAAAATCTTCAAAGGTTTTAGAGAAAAACGTAGAATAATTAGAGCATTCCTAAATAATCTTACAGCCAGCTGTAAAAACACAAATATAAATAAGAATTAGAGAACCTAGAATTCAATCAAGCATGCAGCTTTATTGAAATAACACTGGTTCTCTCAAAAATGATGGTTCAGTGCAGTGTTTTCACAGACAATTTGATATCTGTGCATTTCTTAGGCTGATTTTTGTTGCTGTTGACAATAATCAACAATTTGGACTGATAATATGGGATATTTAGAAGTAGAAAGTTCATAGGGATGGAGTCAAACATTTATAATTTTAAAAATAACTGACACGAGTTTATGGAACTTAATGTATTATTGTTATAGTAAAATATTGTGAAACTACATATACAGAGGACACAAGTTGTTACTGAACAATAGAGAACTAAGGCTCTAAACCAGGGGTTCTCAACCTTGACAACTTTAAGACTTGTGGACTTCAACTCCCAGAATTCCTCAGCCAGTTGAAGTCCACAAGTCTTAAAGTTGCCAAGGTTGAGAACCCCTGCTCTAAATGTACACCAAATCTGATTTACAATTTATTTCATTCATATCATAGGGAAGTCTTTCATTCATACCATAGGGAAGTCTTGAAATCATACAAGCTATATGTCAAAAAAGGTGTATAGGAGCCTCCTTCCACTTTTACCAGTATATATGTGCAAGTAATGGTCTGATCCTATATTCTTAGCTAAGAATGTACTTTTAACAAGGATTAAAAACTTACTTTTCTGTAATTTTGAAAAGCAGGAAGTAAATTGAACAGGGCATTTTGTGTTACAAACTCTTGTGTTACAAACTCCATGAAAAATTATTTCTAGCTCACAAGGAGGGGCCAAGTCTCCACTGTCATTCATTAAATTGTAATAGCCCAGGCCTCTTTTTAACAGATGTTGCTTCTCAGCAATAAAGGATCTTACTTTGGTAGAAAATGCATATACTGCTGGCATGGCTTATAAATATCATATATTTGCCAGAGAATATATGATAAAAGCACTACTTTTAATCGTGGCTTATATATGATAATGTGAAAAGGCAAGTTACTGAATTTGTGTTTATTAGAAAGTGAGGTTCTAGTTGGTACTGCCCTTTGTCCTCCATAGTACAAATATTTCTGGTGATCCAAATTACTCGTATGAAGAACACAATCATGAAAATGCAGGGTATGAACAAAGCCCATTCACAGAGCATGTCTTATTCTACTTGGCTATAGAATTTGGCCCCCACCCCCAACCCAAATAAAAATAATGTGATTGGTTGTCTTACTCATTTCAGTGAGACACTTAAAAGATAATGACTGTAATTGGACTAAGGATGTTGAGGCTTAGGAACTGAGTTTTAAATTAAGCAAGATATCTTTGCTATTCCATTACTATAGCTAGATGCATTATTTAAAATCCCAACAGGTTATAATTTCCCATTTCCAGTACTCAGCATCCATTATCAACTTAATTTGGAGACATCCTCTAGAAACTGGCAAGCTGTTGGAAATCTTTTATGCCATATATATATATATATATATATATATATATATATATATATATATAATAAACAATTCCCCTTTCTTGAACGTTAATGAGCTGCAATATATTCTCGGGATATTTGGTTGAGCTGCTGTTCATCATGTTTAATTTTTCTCACTCTGCTCCATGGCAATGTTAGGTTGTTAAGGTGAAGTCCACTGATTCCATTAAGGAAGAAAAGGAACGTTGCAATAAATTCACACCAATAGGTTAACGTAAAACTTAGGATAGTGATGTAGTCCCTCAGAAGGATTAAGAAGCTCACCATTCCAGCTGATGACAGTAGAAATGAGGCAAGAATGAGGATGGAGCCCATGGACCATTTTCTCCTTGAGTTGATATCTTCGCAGACTTGAGAGACCATGAGAAGTTCCAGGCCAAAGATTGCAACAACAACGGCAAAAGACAACATGCTTCTTATGAAGATCATTCCTGTGCTCATCCCTCTGATATTGGTCAAAGCGAGATCAGTGGTACATTTCAAGGTGCTGTTGCTTCCGAGGGTACAGAAATGCCAGAGCCCAAAGAGTTTTCCTTTTGTAAAAAGCCAATGGCCATCACATACTGCGATGGACAACAGAACAATGGCAATTGCAACACAGAGGATAATTAAGCTCCTGATAAAGGTCTCAAAGAATGATTTCTTTGGTCTTCTACGAGTAAGTAACCACTGGGTCTTCAGGAGAATTTCCCAAAGAAGGAACAGGAAAAAGAAAAAGAAACAAACCTTTAGTTCAGGTGAAACAGAGCGGTTTTTTTGTTAAGAGCTACACTGCCTTGGGATTATCTTTTGAAAGCCACAGTGCCTGTGATGGCTGGAACCAAGACAGAGAGTAGCTGTGCAGCCAAAATTCAAAGGGAGTCAGGCCATGTATATTCTACCAATAAAGGAGAATATTTGTAGCTCAGAGTTGGAATGAGGGGGTCCTTGGTGCTCTCTTGGTTGTTTTCCTGTAGATATTTCATTACCCAAACCAGGTAACATCACAGTGCACGGTTATGATACTTACTTTGGGTAATGAAACATCTGCAAGAAGACAACCAAGTTCAGAGAACATCGAGGATCCTATATGTATATTCACTTTCTAATGCCCTCTTTTCTCTGATTCTTTATCTTTCTATTCTTTCTTTCTCTCTGTCCCTTGGGGTGGCAGGGCACCATGCTCTTAGCAAAGATCTAAATTTCCCACTTGCTAAGTTTCTGAAAACAACAAACTGTGACTTTTGGCGTACCAATTAATATTATCAGTGAATAAATATGCTTTAAAGACCATTTATACACAGTTGATCTGAGAGTGCCTTGGGAAGAATGCATGCTGTTTAAACGATATTAATGTATTCCATGAATTCTATAGAATAAAAACCCTAGTAAATGTTCCATTAATTTTTCTATGGAAATGTAATATTTGGAAATAAAGAACATTATCTGTAATTTGTCATTGCCAAGGAAATTAAACCAAAACAGTCATTTTAACGTGACTTCCTTCTTTGAATTTTTTGTACGCACATCCTGACAGGCCAACTATTCAAAGTCTCAAGATACAACTTTCAATACCAGAGGATATAGCTAGCAGCACGCATTTTGCAAACAGAGCTGAGACTGATTCTTGACACTCAGAGGAAATCCCCCCCCACCCTACTACAAAATAGGCTTTTAAACTCTGTGTGGGTAGCACAGATCAAATCTATTTACCTAAATTAGTTGTCTTATTTTCAGGCAGGCATTTCTGATTCACACGGTTGCACTAGCTGTTTGGCTTAAGACTCTGCTACAAATATCCCAAGGAAATTTTCTAGCTCGACTCTCAGAGACTTAATCTGCCTGCCCAGTTTGGTCTGCAGAGCCTCATACAGGACCACTGCTTTCCCTCTACAACCTGGAGGAAGAATAACAGCACAGGCAAAACTGGAAAGAAGAGAGTTGGCACCATCCAACTCACTTTTGTCCGTCTGCTACTTTTCCCCACTGAAAGGGAACAACAGGAAATAACGCTGCAGGATTAAACATGTTTTGCCTTTCCTCATCACAACAATATCAAGGTTCGACTTTCACCTCTCGTGAAAATAACCTCAGTACATTCTGAGTCCCAGCAGTTTTGACTACCTCATGTATGCGCCACAAGGGTCACAGCCTTTCCACCCTGGTGTCCTCCAACTATGCATATTTATTTCACTTACAGTAGGACTTTCTTCATTTTTAATCCATAAGAGCTACCTTGTGAGGTAAGTTGAGCTCAGTGGCAGATGCAGAATCGCCCAATAGATTTCTTTGGCTAAAAATACCAGAGCCTGGATCTCTCTGGTTCTAGTCCAACAGTTTGACCACTATACTATGCTGGGTCTTGATGTTTCTTTGGCATTAAAAAGTAGTTAACCATAAAGGGACAAATATAAAGCACGAAACCATAGCCCTTGTTATAATGCATGCTGGCAGAGCCAAAGAAGCAATCCTTCATTCACTATTTTTCAATTGCTTTCCCTCATCTGCATAATACTGTATTGTACTCATTTTATAATACAGGTTTGTCCTCAACTTTCAAGCACAACTGAGCCCCAAATTTCCATTGCTAAACAAGACGGATACTTTGCCCCATTTTATGTTCTTTCTTGCCATAGTTGTTAAGTGAGTCACTGCATGTATTGATTCAGTTAGTAACAATTTGGCTTCCCCATTGACTTTGCTTGTCAGGTCGCAAAAGGGGGTCACATGACTTCAGCATGACACCGCAACCATCATGTATGCCGGTTGCCAAGCATCCAAATTTTGATCACGTGACCATGGGGCGGCTGCAATGGGTTATAAGTGTGAAAAATGGTCACTTTTTTCAGTGCTATTGTAACTTTGAACGATCACTAAACAAATGGTTCTAAGTTGGGGACTACCTGTATTTTTTATATTTGACAAGCAACAGGCAAGAAACACCTTAATTCCGAAGGGCTGTAGTCTAAGACAGGACAGGGAACAACCCCCCCCCAAAAGAAGAAAACAGAGTTAGAATAGCAAGAAAGAATAAGCATCCCCCCCCCACCTCATGCAGTTTTGCTCATAACATAGCAGTCTTGAGGCGGGGAGAAAAATCTCAAAGCTTTCAGAACAGGTGAGTTTGAGAAACTGGGTTTTGTTTTGTTTTAAATAGTTTCTGGCATCAGGGACATCAAGGGAGAATTCATTTCAAAATGTCCAGGATCAATGGAGTTGTAGAGAGTAATGGCGCTAGGTGCTGGAATATCAGCCTGGAAAGATGAAGCAATAGAAGGCTTTACAAGGCTAAGGAACCCTTGCAAGATCTATATGGATGACACTTCTGAGTCAGCTGCTCAGTAGGCAATTCACTCACTTGATCATGGATGCTCTCTTGGTGGACATTTTTGAAGTCATCCAGTTATCATATTTTTTTAAAAAGCAAATGATCACTTAAAACAACTGTGGGGATTTACTTATCCTATCCTCTTCTGCTTTTTTCTTACTTTCATCAGGGGTTTAGCTTTGAATAACTTGGGACTTATTTCCAGCTAAAATTAATTCTCTTTTTGGCATTAACATTGACTGAGGTTTATTTCCCCGTGTTATGATGTTCATATGACCCCCTAATACCTTATTTGACCCAATTAAACATGCTATGTGAACACGGGCTGAAGGAAAGATACCAGATTCTAAATCTTCACGAGCTAAATGGCTGATAGACATAGGTGAATGAAAAGAAAACAACTGAAGATCAAGAGAAACAAGCAGCAGTAATTGGCAAGCAATGACCAAACTTGCACAGAATACACACACACACACGTATGTATGTGTATGTGTGTGTGTGTATATGTGTGTGTGTGCACGCGCGTACACACACACGCACGCACACGTCAAAAAATAAGAAAAAGAGATAAAAGAGTGCATTTCACTTAGGACAAAATAGAACATAAAGAAACAATACCCACTATAGCAAAATGGGTACTTAGTAGCTCTCCAGATATTGCTCAATTAAAACTTCCCCAATTCCCAATCATCATGGTCAATTATGAAGAATGCTGGGAACTGAAGGTCAGCAATATATGGAGGACTAATGATTTATCATCCTTGCATTTAAAGGTATTGAAAACTCTAATATACATCATAAATGCTAAAGATTAGAGAAATATATCTCAAGTGAATCAGCACCATTTCTGAGAAATTTAGCTCTAAAAGTATTGACCAAGAAATATTCCCCGATTTCCTTTTCTCTGAATTGTCATTCCTGTGGCGCAATTTGTTTTGAAAATCCCTCTTGTACAAGCCTTGCTGTGTATGAGCTAGTTTTGCTGAAACATCAGTAATAACAAGCCAGTAAAAAACAGATTTGCTGATCTTTGTAAACAACTCATTGCATTCTAAGAAAAAAAGAAGGAAACTGAGCAAGTTGAGTTACTTTGCTTCTTGGATGCCCCCACCTTTTTAAAAAAAATAGAGAAAGAATATGGAGCATAACTTATTTAATTTGTTCCAAGCTACTTATCAACAATTGTTATAGGAGGCACCTGTGCTTGCTTCTGTGTAATGAAGTAACACATTCCATCTCTCTGGGTTAGTGTGATTCCTTTCTTAGTTCTTATCTGTGTTTGTGTAATGTCTGCATGAGTGTGTGTGTGTGTGCACACTCTGCTCACATGACTGTGAGAGAGAAAAGGAAAAAGGGCTTAGAATGCAATAGTTGTAATCTGTGAAAATACTCAAATGATTATCCATAAGGATGCACAGGCAGTTTGTTTTTTCCTGGACTATTTTTCTTTGCAGTCTTTGGCCAATTCTGGCCCATTTTCAAACTCCACCTTCTTTTGTTGGCTTCCCCTCTTACATTTAGTCTAACTCTGTTCAATGTTTGGACAGATATCCTCTTGATAAGCAGATAGACAAGGTCCTGAATCTCTACAGAATTTCTTTCCAACCATCTGTTGTGTTGGAAACATTTCACTTCGCTTATGCTTCTCCTCACCCCATCAGTTGGATTTGCATGTGTTTATTTGAATTCCCCTCAGATTATCAGGCGGATGCATATAGGTTGATGTGTGTGTCTCCCCCCCCTCCATGCTGCATCTGTCTTGTTTTAGAGTATGTAAGTCCTAGGAAGCATAGGGCAGGCTGTAAATGCTTCTTTCTAAACCACACAACCTTCCATCTTGAAAGAGAGGATGCCTAGTTTTGTTTGCCTTAATTGCTCTGCCCTGGGTCACGTGACTAGGAGAGGAGGTTAAGAATGGACTTTAAACAACAGCATTCTCAGCTGCCTCTCCTATAGGGACTATAGGGGATCTTTTTTCAGGAAGGTTTTCATCCAAGCAGATGTGCTTTCCTTTTTTGAAATGTATTTCTTTTGCCAGCTTCTTCCATCACACCCACCCATTTTTATCTCATTCGGTTCACTTTTGCGAGAATCACCCGACCAATGGATATGGATGGCCAGACGGTCTGAACGTAAAAATCTTCATATAATAACTAAAACTATCTGTGGAACCGGAGAGAGACAGAGAAAGAGAGAGAAAGAGTACTGGCACTCTTTACCGAAGCCCCCTCTTCAAACGCGTTTTTTTTCCCCCCAGCCCTAAAACCCTTCTCAAAGCTGTGCAACCCATTTGCCGATAGTATATCTCCGAAGGCAGATTTAAAAGTCAACTTCTGGGGAGTGGGAAGAGGACAGATTGCATGATAAAAGACTTCCAATTTTCCACTATTTGAGCGCTGGGTTAGAGAAATTCTCTGTCTAAAAGAGAAAATGCAACAGTCAGAATGTATGATTTTGGGGTGCAAGGGCTTTCTTTCTTCCCTCCCCCCGCCCGCACCCCGCGTTTCGAGAGAAAATTTACAAAGAGCAACAGGTGAGAGAGAAGTCCGCCGATCGCCCAGAGGAACCTGTAGGACGAAGAGCGAACACGTACCAAGGAGAACAAAGGACCGGCCGGCACAAAGCTTCCAGGGATGGGAACCCCCCCTCCTCCCCCTGCCCTCCCCAATCTCGCTCCCTGGTCCCAACAAGCGCCCCTTCCGCCCCCAGGACGCGGCCTTCTCCCCTGCTGCCCCCAGGTTACCTGCGCTGCTATGGCTGTCATGGTGACTCGGGCTCCTGGCGGAGGAGGAGGAAACCGGAGGGGAACTTCGCTCCGCTTTGTTCCCGGCGCTGGCGGGAAAAGTCTTCCGCCGCCCTTCCGCGCGCCCCCTTCAGAGCCAGAGGGCTCCGGGCAAGAGATGTGAGCAGAGCGGCCCCCCGGGCAACATCCCCGGGGAGGCGGGCAGGCCGGGCGGCGGAGCGCCCTTTAAGTTTTCCCTCCGGCTGAGTCAGCAGCCCAGCGGCTCCAGGAGGAGGAGGAGGAGGAGGAGGCGGAAGCGGGCAGAAGGCAAAGCAGCGGCGGGAGGGGGGGTTGCGAGTGCTCCGGGCAAACAAGGCGCGCCGGGAAGGGCCGCTGCGCCGACCTCGCGAAATTGAGGGGAGGTCGATACTTAAGCAAGACAGACCCCCCCCCTTTTCCCCGCGCGCGCTTTTTCCAAGAAGGCGGTGCTCTTTCTCTCTCTCCCCCCCCCCCCCAGCGGGACCGGACCAGTTCCTTCCTGAATCCGAGATTTGCTAGGTTCGCACCACGCTGGGCTATAAAGGGAGCGTGTTGACCCGCTGCACGGTTGCCCCAGTTTGAGTTAATATAAGGGTGGCTGCTTTGGGGTTAGCGGGTCAGTGGGTCACTCAGACGTCGAGTTTGTGCTGCGTTGTCAGTAGTTGGAATCCTTGATTACAGGCAGGAGTGGAACTCGGGAACCAGAATTAACCTGATCGCCTGAGCTTGCACAAGAGCCGGCGAGCTAATCACACGATGAGTGGGTTATGCACAATAGGCTGCCGCAAAGAAAACAAACAAAAACACTTGGGCAAAGTTAAAACTCATCAAGATTAATCCCCGATGGTTTATGCAGATACAGGCAGGATGTTGCAACGCCTGAGTAGCATCTTATTTCCTGGATCCCACTAAAGAATTGCAGGGCAGTGACAGGCGCCTACTGCTTACTTATCCTTCTTTAAAAGCAGATGAAGAAGAGGGTTAAAGGCCAAAAGAATCGAGGCTAGAATAAGTCCACAAACACCCCCCCCCCCCAGTTTTCATCTTATAGTCAGACTCAGCTGCTTGTAATCATATAATCACTGTATGTTGACTTTCTGGTGACAAAGCCAAACACTTCCAAAACAAGGAAGTCACTAATTTAAAGAGATAAGAGTTTACTGTCCATCTTGCCATCCAGTGATTTTCAGTTTTCCAGACCAGTTTTGGTAGCCCCATCCCAACTGTAGATTAATTGGAACATGTGGGAAAGTTTTTGCTTTTTAACTGTAATCAGTGACTGGGTTGTGTGAGTTTCTGAAGCACAACCCGGTTAGGTTTTTGTTTAATAAGCTGTTTTGTATAAACCCAGCCTTTCTGGTTAATTTCTGGGTTAGTGGGTTGCACAAGACAGGAAATTGGATTAATTAAAATATGATAAGGATATCACCTGCTCTGCCCTATCCTGCTGATCCAAAATACTATATTTCTTCTTGTGCTATATCTGTTATCGGATGTTGGCGATCATGTTGGCGATCCTACTTTTATCAGCAGCCGCATGAAAAAGTACTGCTGAGTTTTATCCAAACCAGTCCCTTAGATTTTGAAGCCATGATCTTCTTCTTCTGCCTGGACATCGTTTGCCTTCAATCTTTCCCTGGAGGATTAAATGGAGTATGCCATATTTTTCTGGGTGTTGCATCACATGTCTGAAATATTCTAATTTTTGTTTTTTAATTGTTTTGATGATTTCCCTTGGCTTTCCCAGGCAGCTTATCACATCCTCATTTCTGATCTTGTCAACCCAGGTTATACGTAACAGCTGCCTGTAAATCCACATTTCCAATGCTTCTAGTCTCTATAGGTGGCCTTCTGTCAGAGACCAACTCTCTACTCCATAGAGCAGGATAGAAAAAATATAACAACTGAGAAGCCTGATTTTCAATCTTAGGCTTATGTTGTGACTGCAGAAGACCTTTTTCATTTTGAAGAATGCTGTTTGAGCTTTCTCTATCCTTGTCTTTACTTCAATGGTCATGTCCCAGCTTTCATGTAAATTAGTATACCCACCCCGCAAAATTAGATAGGATAAAGACCCATCTCTCAGTCACTGCAGTACACATTGGAATGTGCTGAAGTTCATTTGATATTTTAGTAGGATGCGTGTCATTGACTCATGGCCCGAAGAAGCAAAGAAAATGCCACAAACCTAGTGTTCAATAATGATAAGAGAAATTTCTATTTTCCATTTTTATCAACTGCAGTACCATCCTGAACACTTCTTGCAACATATGTAAAGATTTACTAACAGGAAGGAGGAGTTCACCTAATAAATATATAATACATCTTCAGCCTGTGTTGTTTGAGCTCAAACTTTGATTTGTAAACTGCAGGTTATGCCTAAGCATGTTATATAAACCTAATTAATTACAATTTATTGAGTAATATGTGGCAAAATAAACCATAGCTTAGCATTATGTGTAAATCTAGCCAGTTTAATATCTGGCCTCAAATTTCACTGTTCGTGTGATTTGGGTGGTACACTGAATCATAAATTGCCTACAGTAATTGGATTCGCACCACATCTGAGTCAAAACTAATATATACTTGTAAAAGGGGAAGAAAATTTATTGTTTTTTCTTTTTTTCAGCGTCCAGCTGGGGTGGATTCTATATGTTAAATGTTAAATTTATTTAGTATTTATATTACCTTTTTCCTCTTTTTTTGTACACTATTTTTTCTTTTTTGTTGTTAGTGATGGACGTATGATTTTGTTTTTCTGTTTTGTATTTTACCTTTTATGATAAAACAAAATAAATATACTTAAAAAAACCTAATCAATACATTTTAACCCAGGACATTGCATGAACACAGTTTTCTCTATGAAATCCTGGAATTGTTTTTCATAATTAATGGAATTAAGTTAAACCATAGGTAAAAGTGTCATAAAAACATTGCTAATGCCAATTCCTTTAGCCATTTTTTTCTCGCTTTTGATCCTGAAATTGATCCAGAACAACTGTATATTGAACAAGAATAGCCTTCCCAACCTAGTTTTTTCTGAACAACAGTCTTATGAAACTCAGAGGTAATGGGAGTATATTGCTAGAGGATAATTAAGGCAAAGTGTTCTGGATAAATTTTGTAAGCGAACTGCCCACAATCCAATTGTGTTTCCCCCAAAATAAGATCTGGTCTTATATATATTTTCCAAAGCGCCTGAAGGCAGGACAAGAAGCAACAAATGGAAACTAATCAAGCAAAGAAGCAACCTAGAACTAAGGAGAAACTTCCTGACAGTTAGAACAATTAACCAGTGGAACAACCTGCCTCCAGAAGCGGTGAATGCTCCAACGCTGAAAGCTTTTAAGAAGAGACTGGACAGCCATTTGTCCGAAATGGTATAGGGTTACTTGCCTGAGCAGGGGGTTGGACTTGATGACCTCCAAGGTCCCTTCCAACTTTATTATTATTATAATAATATTTTTTGCTTCCAAAAGAGACACCAGGTCTTATTTTGGGAGGAGGACCGCCGCTGCCAGGCCTCCCACGCCCCAACACCTGTCGTGCCACTGCTTGACTTCTTCAGCAGCTACTTGCCGCTCTTGAGGCCAGATACCAGTTGGCACATATTGCCGGTGCCGGTACTGCCGCTTATGGCAGGAGATGGCCTAGTGCTTGGGTCGGTGCCGCCTACAGCAGGATGCTGCATTGCATTTCGGACTGGTGCCACCACTTGACAGGATGCCATGTGGTGCTATGGGCTGGTGCTGCCGCTTGCAGCAGGAGGCCACACAGCTCTTCAGGCTGGTGCCGCTGCTCACGGCAGGCGGCTTCATGGTGCTTTGGTGTGGTGCCCCCACTTGCGTTAGGAGGTTGTGTGATGTGTGCTATGGTGTGCGCAAACAGTGGCACTGGCACAAAGCGCCATGTGGCACTGTCCTGAAGTGCCATGCAGTGTCCTGCTACAAGTGGCGGCACCAGCATGAAGCATCATGCAGTGTCCTACCGGTAAGGTGACTGGGTGTGGGGCGCGTGGGGCAGCTCCACCCCTCACTCCCTCCTTAGCTTGATTTTAGGCATGCGCCTCACCCCAAAACTAGGGCTTATTTTCAGGGTAGATCTTATTTTCAGGGAAACACGGTATACGCCTTAATTTGGGAGAAAAATCCCATGAGCTCAGTGTTTATTTATGAGTAAACAGATAAAAATAAGTACTCTCATTTTCAAAAGGGAAAAATAATGATAATTTTGGTGGTTTGGGAGAAATCATGTAAATTGCATCATACTTCTATTAGATATAATTACTATATAAAAATCCAGTAAACAGGTAAAAGGCAACAAAGTTTTAGGGTTTTTTTTTCTCTTTGTTGTCATCTAATGGCTATTATTTGCAGCCTAGAACTACAGCTCTAAAGATCTACTTTAGAAGTCTCTCTAGATTGAAAAAAAATTGGGGAGAAAAAAATCCCCAGAAATTAAGGAGAGAGAGAGAGAGAGAAATGGAAAGGTCTGGAGGACAAATCTTGACTAAAGTGGTAACGGGACCATTGTTTTTTTTGCCATCTCTAGTTCTAAGCCAGCTTTTCCAAATCCAACATTGTTCAGCTATGTAAGACTACCTCTCTTTTTATTTAATCAACTCTGTAATGGTTGGATGAGTATAATGCAATGCAGGTAGTTTTCGTCTTACGTCCACAATTAGGACTAGAATGTCCATTGCTAGGCAACACAATTGTTAAGTGAGTTAGCTACAATTGTACAACCTTGTTTTGCCATGGTTGTTAAGTGAATCACTGCAGTTAAGGGAAGCACATGGTTAAGCTAGTCCAGCTTTCCCCATTGACTTTGGTGTTGGAAATCAGCTGGGAAGGTTGCAAATGGTGACCACATGATTCCAGGATGCTGTAACTCTCATAAATATATGTCAGATGCTGGGTATCACTAAGGATAGATACAATAAAAGAAATTAAAAGACGCTTGCTCCTGGGGAGGAAAGCTATGGCAAATCTAGACAGCATACTAAAAAACAGAGACATCACCCTGCCAACAAAAGTGCATATAGTCCAGGCCATGGTTTTCCCAGTTGCAATGTATGGCTGTGAAAGTTGGACCATAAGAAAGGCTGAGCGCCAAAGAATTGAGGCCTTTGAACTATGGTGCTGGAGAAGACTCCTGCGAGTCCCTTGGACTGCAAGGCGTTCAAACCGGTCAGTCCTAGAAGAGATCAACCCCGACTGCTCTTTAGAAGGCCAGATCCTGAAGTTGAAACTCAAATACTTTGGCCACCTAATGAGAAGGAAGGACTCACTGGAGAAGGCCTAATGCTGGGAAAGATTGAGGGCAATAGAAGAAGGGGACGACAGAGAATGAGATGGCTGGATGGAATCACTGAAGCAGTAGGTGTGAACTTAAATGGACTCCAGAAGATGGTAGAGGACAGGAAGACCTGGAGGAATATTTTCCATGGGGTCGCGATGGGTCGGACACAACTTCACAATTAACAATAACAAGATGCAATAAAGGATCCCTATACCTATTATTACACATGCTAACAGCAGCAAGATTAGCCTTTGCACAGAGATGGAAGGATAATGAGACACCCTCAGAAGAAGAAGTAATAAATAAGATTTTATCCTATGCAGAAATGGATAGGTTGACATTAGAACTTAAGGATAAGAGTGAAACAGATTATTATGAAATCTGGAATAAATTGTACAATTGGTTGGGGAAAAATAGACGGAAAAACTCTCTGATTCATATTGAAAATATTAAATGAAAATTTAGAATATAAATGATGGGACCCACCAGAGAGAATATTTAAGAGAAAAAGAGGTATTTTTTGGAATATGTGGATTACGAATTATAGAAATCAATTGTTAACGATCTTTCCTTACAAATGTAAGCAAACACACTGTTAACCGATTATTATGTGATTTATGTTTTAAAAACCAATAAAATTTATATATGTGTATGTATGTATGTATGTATGTATGTATGTCAGATGCCAAGCACCCAAATCTGCCAAGTCACATTTGATCACATGACTGTGGGAATGGTGTGATGGTCATAAATGTGAGGACTGGTCGTAAGTCACTTTTTTCTGTGCTGTTATAACTTTCAATGGTCACTAAACAAATGGTTGTAAGTTGAGGATTATCTGTACATCTGAGCGGTCGTAGGGCTAGGAAAGGTATCCTACCCACTCAATTGTTTATTACATCGAGAAGATAATTCCATTTTCCTTGTTCTTCTGTTCTTAAAGGCTGTTTTCCCATTCTCGGGACAGGAGGACAATCTTTTGCATGAACAAGGTGTATCATGAATTCACAGCCCATTCTGAAGTGCAGCAAAATTGAAACAATATCCATGCAGGAAAACAAAAATAAATCAAGGTTCTGGGAATCTCTTGATTTCAGCATTTTTCTCTATTCACTTATTATCTGCAAGCTGGTGGTAATGGAGGGAGGGATATGCTTAAAGGTATTTTTTGAATCAGCCATGCAGCTGACAGTGTTTGATTGATTAGACTCCCAGTAATAGTGAGATGAGCAATGTTAAAATATATGCATCAAACATTATGCCCAGGAGGTGGAAATTAAGGTTTGAAGGGAAGTGAAAGCAACATTATGTAATGCTTTAATTTTGTTGGATGAAATGTAAATCCTACAAGAACAAAACAAAGAAGGAACAGCAACATTTAGTTGATAGATTGTCACATTAGGAAGAAAAAAACTTGGGTGCAAATTTTATCTCAGCCTCAGAGCTGCTTGTCTGACCATTTAGCATCTGTTCAGTCTGATTTATTTTATGGAATTGATGCAAAGTTAGAAAGGTAGAAAAGAATAGCAGATGTGCTCCCAGAAACTCCCTGAATAGATAGGAGAAGTGCTAAATATTTAACTATACCATTGTTACTTAAAATTATCTGTTGGCTTGGTTTGCCAAATCATTGGTCTAATGTGTGACTCAGTCCAGGCTAACATTTTCAGTTCAGGTACTCCATACTTCAGTTTTCTTTTGAATATTTTTTCAAAAAACATTTCAGGATGGCAGCTTGGGTTTAAAAAAACCTTTTTCTACATTCATTTAACCATGGCCCTTATGCCTTAGCTAATTTTTGTTTTTGGGTGGAGGATTTCCTAATAATAGCTTGTATTCCTCGAGTAATGCAGCTTAATTACTTAATCCATAGCTGTACTGCTGTTAAAATAGTTATAACAACTGCCAGTTATGTAAAAATTTCAGTAGAAGAAAATATATGTAGTTCAGGATTGGAGTGGAGTCCTTGAGGATAATGATGTTACCCTAGTCTTGTGATGAAATATCTGCAAGCAATCATGTTCAGCCTCCTGGATCAAAGTCTGCAGACAAAGAAAGATAAAGAAGAGCAGAATAATTCTAAGTCAAGTACTGCTTGTGACTCAGCTTCCTTCAGGACTCTAATCTATTTTTTTTTTTTTACAACAAAACAAAAACTGCTCAACCTGGATGAAAAGAAAATGGGATGTAAGAGGAGTCATACGAATTGAGTGTAGATATGGTAGAGTAATCCAATCAGATCCACCAAGTAAATAGAGGTAGTCCTTGACTTACAAACACAATTAAGCCCAAAATTTCTGTTGCTAAGCAAGACAGTTGTTAACTGAGTTGTGTCCCATTTTACATCTTTTTTTTTTTTTTGAAGCAGTTAACTGAATCGCTGCAATTGTTAAACAAATCTGGCTTCCCCCATCAACTTTGCTTGTTGGAAGCCAGCTGGGAAGGTCACAAAAGGTGATCACATGACCCTGGGACACTGCAATTATTAAAACATGCCAGTTGCCAAGCACCTGAATTTTGATCATGTGACCATGGGGATACTGCAATGGTCATAACTGAAAATCAGTCATAAGTCACTTTTTTCAATGTTGTTGTAACTTCAGATGCTCATTAAATGAATGGTTGTGAGTAAGGACTACTTGTACTGCAGTATCATTATTGGCAGATGTTTTGATATGTAGAAGGACAGCTGAGTTAGAGGAATTAACCAATTGTAGCTTCTTGCACCTCATCTAATTGCATCTAAGCCCATTATTTTGTTTTATTGGCCTATTAACTTAATACCTTGCCTGCAACAATGAAACAAATGCCAAAGAAGATTTTCTGATATCTCAAAACCTATTTGTATAAAACCTTTCAACCTAGGAAAGCATTTTGTACGTCTCACAGCTGAATGAGTCTGCAGAGCTTAACTTTGCTATGTCTTTACGACATTACAAATCTCCATCCTTTCTTATAAAGCATCTCTTCAACAAGGGGATAGCCCAGCAAGAATTACACAATACATAACATTAGAAGACACAGGAGAAATATGGCACTTGGGCAATTCTAGTGAGTCTGGAAAAACTGGAACCCATGTCAGCATTTTGTCTTTTATTGATCACTTTTAATCTCCTTGAAACTGGCATCACTATGCTAAGATGATCCAGGAGCAATCTTCTACTCCTCCTCTGCATTTCCCTTTATGCTCACAAGTTGGAACTAGTAGGGAATGTGCATGGAACATAATTCTTCAGGTATCAGGTAGTAATAAAGGAGATCCACATTCAAATCCTCATTATTTTTCATCCCAGCCTGGCTTAGAAGGTTCTTCTTAAGAGGATAAAATGAAGTGCTCTACATATCCTACTCCCCACATTCTGTGTAACAATAAAAAATGAAATAGATATGTGAATTAATTATTCAAGAAGAACAAAATGAAAGAAACAAAACATAGATTAATAGGGTTGGAAGGGACCTTGGAGGCCATCTAATCTAATCCCCTGCTTAACGAGGAGACTTTGCTTGAATCAAATAGGATCAAGACTAATTTGACTTGGGCACTCCTTTTGCCTGCGCAATAAGTTGATGGTTGGAGCAGGATGATGGAGCAATGAGGACTCTGAGTACGTAATTTCCCCACCTTGTGGCTTAGTTAGAGATTTATAAAAGGGTTCCTTTGGGCTGGGGGTTGTGTTCTCAGATCATCTTGGGAGACAAGTTTTTAAACCAATCATTGAAAAGGGAAGTGAAATAATAGAGTACAAGTAGTTCTCGATTTACAACAGTTCGCTTAGTGACTGTTTGAAGTTACAACGGCATTAAAAAAGGGACTTGGGGCTGTTTTTCACACTTATGACCGTTGAAGCATCCCCGTGGTCACGTAATTTACATTTGGATGTTAGACAATTGACACACGCTTATGACGGTTGCTGTGTCCCAGAGTCACATGGTCCTCTTTTGTGACCTTCTGACCAGCAAAGTCAATGGGAAAGACAGATTTGCTTAACGATTGTGTGACTAACTTAACTGCAGTGGTTCACTTAACAAAAGTGGCACAAAAAGTCATACAATGGGGCAAGACTCACTAAATTTCTCACTTAGCAACATACATTTTGGACTCAATTGTGGTCGTAAATTGAGGATTATCTGTTAGGAATTTCTTCCCTCCCTCCCTTCCTTGGAAGATGATCTCTAAAAATGATAGTAACTAGTTAATCTTCATGTCTAGCTCCTGGTAGTGTCCTCTTGTGGGTGGTTTCCTTCTCTCACAGTGGACTTGAATGGGTTTATCTGGTTGTGGTGACAATGCTTCAAGTTGAAGAATACATTTAGCCATTTTTTAAATTTTCCACAATGCTTCCCAGATTGATTCTAAGCCAGGAGCATTTGGGGACAATCAAAGAATGGTTAGATTAAGATACTCCTTTTTCCCAAGAACATTAGGGTCTCAGAGAGAATTGAAGAAGGGATAAGATCAGTGCAAGAGTCCTGATGCCAGCCTGCCCAGCCTGCTCTCCTTTCCAGCTTAAGTGCCAGATGAGCCACATGATTCATGCAGAAGAAAGGAAACAACCCTTCCCCCTCTATCTGACTTCAGAAATGAAATGCTGATATGATGAAAAATGCATGAGATTCACATTCAATGACCTTTGAATTATATCACAGTAGAATGTATACGAGAGCCTTTCCTCAATTGCAGCGAATGTCAACACCAACATGCCCATCCCAATTTTTATGTCTGCTGTGATGTTGCCTTCAATTGATGCCCAGCCCATACAAGAGAGACCCTGAAGTCATCCTTATCACAGGTTCTGATGCACTCTCCCAGGCATTCTGTCAGTGACACAACTTGGTGTGTCATGTAGGGTGGAATCAGTCTAGCATCTATTGACCACTATTCTCCCCCAATCCCTGGGTACTCGGGGCCATTTTGTTTTGGGCAGTGGGGAAAGTTGTATTCTTTCAAATTGGGCTCTTCTCCTCAGTTTGCAGACTGGATCAGCCTGAAGAGCAGATGAGCAGTTAGAGTGGAGCTGCCCAGCAAAGTAGAAGCGAGAGACAAGGAGTCATATTTCGGGCTGCAGTCTTACCAGTCAGCAGTTCTGGAACATGGATTGAGTACTTCTCTAGAATAAAATTGAGTCTGATAATCCATCTACCTCTGTCAAGATTCCCACATGAAGGAGAGTGACTGATAGATGTTTTCTTGCCAGCTAGTGGTGTCCACAGTTGTAGTTGATTAGAGAGTGATGACTCGTGTATGAAGCAAATTTACGCTATGATTGGTTGCCTTAAGTGTAAAGGGGGAGTTTCCCTTTTTCCCCGCCTTTTTCTTCAATGTGTTCTGTATACTGTTTAAGTTATCTCATGATATCCCTGTGTTCCTGACTATCTTTTTTCTGGATGATTAGACTCTCTCTTTTAATTACATTACAAATCAAAAAATGAAGCCTTCCTTCAAATGTACCTTTAAAGATCAAACTGAGCAGAAATTAACAGAAAACACAGCAGAGATGAACATTTAGAGCAGGGGTCCCCAACCTATGGGTTGTGGCCTACTACCAGGCCGCAGGCTATTGGCCACTGGTCTGACTGGTGTGCGCATATGCCCCACTCACATGAGCAATGGGTGTTCATTTAAGTGCATATGTGTGCATATTCATTTACCCCTGCCAAAACCATCCCTTCCTTTCCCCCTCCCCCCACTTCGGGTTACCAGTCCCGAAAGGTTGGGGAATTCTGATTTAGAGGACAGACTGATAGCCTTGTATGGTTCAGAGAATTGGCTAAAGGTCTCACACATTAACATTTGATTCTACATACACTGCACAAGATAGTGTTCTAGTTACTGAAAGAAGCAGTAAAACCTTATCACTGAGATTAAACCGTCAACTTTTGCACACTTTTGCCACGCTTCATCAAAAGGGTCCTGTTTCAGAAAAAGTTGCAACATGAGAATCAAAAAGAAAAACACTCTATTTTATCAGCTGTGCAGCAGTATTGTTGTCAAAGTCCAGATTGGCTCCTGCAAATATGGCAATCTAGATGTGTAATTAGAGCTTGATCAGGATGTTTGACAACTCCCTTGAGGGGTCCTTGACATCTCTGAGTTTGATAGGGTTTTTTTTGCTAGTTTGCTAATAAAATGTCTGCAAGAAAATCACCAAATTCAGAGAGCACCAAGGACCCCCCAGTTTAATCCTGAGCTACAAATATTCTCTACTATCAATTCCCTTGAGCAAGGGTAGACAACCAAGCATTGGTGGACATCAAAAATGCCAGTAAAAGCAAACTAAATTCCATATTCCATCTTGACTAAATTTTACTTTTTAAAAAAAAAAAATGGGAGGCTAGCATCTAGGAAGCAGAGCTCCTTTCTTAATTAACCAAATGACCATGGAGTCCACATGACCCTTAAACATTCTTGGAAGATAAAGATGATTCATGGTGTTATCTATTGGGTTGATTCTCTTCAAAAAGCTCTGTAAAGACAGCCAATATGATTGCATTGGAAAGCTGAGAAAGTGGGTGGAGATGACGGTGTTGGTGGAATTTTCATTCCACTCTGGCACTGAAGTGGTATTTAGACATTGAAAGACATCGATTTTGAATGCAGCTCATCATAACACAAATAAACAGAATAAAGGTAAGGTTCAGGGCTCATGCTTTATTCTCCTGCCATAGAAGTAGACTTCATGCAATTTGTTTCCAAGGCAATAAAACTTCCTTTGAATTGTGCTTAACTACTGATGGTTTCACATCCATGCATTTTTCATGGCAGCAATACAGAAGTGATGTTGTCATTGATTTCTTTGAGGATGTACTCTTTTTTCCCCTCAACTTAGTAGCTGGAAGGTTTCATCTCTTTTTAAAACTCCTACCACCTTAGTATTGCCTGATGGTTCCCCCATCTAAATATTAACCTTGCCTGATATTAACTCTGCTTAGCTTCCCAACTGCATTAAAAGCAAAGTTTCCTATTCTGGTTGGTTATTTATTAGATTTTAATCTCGCCTTTCTTCCTTTATAAGAAATACAAGGAGGCAAACATACAGTGCCTAATACTCCTCTTATTTCCATACAACAAGCATCACATGAGATGGGTTGGGCTGAGAGAGATAATGGTCCAAAGTCACGCCAGCTGGAGGATTCTGGGAGTTGAAGTTCACATGTCTTAAAATTGCCAAGATGGGAACCCCTGCTCTAGAAGGCAAAGCTAATCTTTTATATTAAACAATCAACTGTTGGTTTCTGAGCTAGAGTTAAAAAACAAAATATATTGCCAATTCTTTCCAAGGAGGATTATTTCAATTACTGTCCTCTTAGGTACTTCAACCAAGATGCAAAAGATACAGCTCAATTTATGTTGGTTCTGTATTCAAAGAGAACTGGCTCCCTCTGCTGACATGATTGTTTCTAAACTGTTAATCTTTGGATTCCATTTTTGTAGGTCATTGTTGTACCTATTATATATACAATTGTACAAGGCTGATAACAAATTTGCAGGATGAAAATATTTTATACAGTCTAGCCAAATGTGTTTTTCTACATTTCCCTGTTTTAATTCAGGGAAATTCCTGTGTTATTTTCTAGCCTAAAGTCTGTTCAGGAACATATGACTATGTTCATGTGTCATGGTCAATTAACACAATCTAATAGTTTTGCTTAACATACTTACAAATCAGTTAACCTGGCAAGCCGTATTAATGCAACATAGTAGGCTGAAATGCAGTTGAGCAATTTATGGCTCAATATGTTGCCTGTTTCAGCCTAAGTCTAGTCTCATGCAACACATTTTCGTAATGCCTTGTGGCTTATACCGGTATGTGGACAAATCCTACCAATTCTGATATATTCAATAAGGAACCTACACAGTGCACGGGTAGAACTGAAGACTTATTAAGACTAATAATGCACCTGATGGACTGTCTCCAACTCAATATTGCAAAAGGTTATTTCTATAGTCCTTTTTGGACTAACACAGCCAGTATCAGCTTGCAGCTTTGACATTTAGTGCAAAGGCAGCAGATAATTTCATCTGCCACTGCAGTCAGCGAACCTATAACAATTAAATATGAAGATTGCCTTTGGGAAGAGACAAATCAACAATAAAAGATTTAATCTGATAAATGTTAAGGTTACAACTTTACTTTTTCTATTACTCAAGCCTGACATTGACACAAGGTTTCAACGGAATACCACTTGCCATTAAGTGGCAAGGAATAGAAGCAATTTGAAATTCACAGTACTAGACTTGTGAATCATGCTAAGCAATAATGATGGCTTAGTTTGCCTAAGTAAGTCCTGGTTAACTTCAACTGTGTTGGTGTAGTGCCCAGTTCAGTGTTTGATCTGGATTCATTTTTTAAATTAAGTATTATTAATAGTAAGTTTGGAAAGCCAGTTTGGTGTGGTGGTTAAAGCACCAGGCTAGCAACTGAGACACTGAGCTCTAACTCTCTTGGATGTAAAGCTAACCTGGTGACTTTCCGCCAGTCACTTTCTCTCAGCCCTAGGAAGGAGGCAATAGCAAACTATTCTGAAAAGCCTTGCTAAGAAAACTGTAGGGACTTGTTCAGGCAGTCTCTGAGAATCAGACATGATTGAATACAAGAAAAAAAAAAGTTCGCTAGTGGAGCAAATCTATTGGCACAAGTCCTGCATTTCTTCTTTTTTAATCAGTGTATGTGTGGACAAGATGAGCCCTGAGCAACCTTTTTCTTCTCTAACTCTCTTGTGAAGTCTCTGCCTTCTTCCTCCTACAGCTTGCTTGCTCACCTTGAACACCTGAGCCATTCATTTCTGCTAGTTCTTCACATTTCAGGACAAGAGACCCTGTTTGTAGGATAAATTATATGGTCGCTCCTCTTAGCATTGACTGTGCAAACTAACAGATATTTCTAGTAAACCTGTATAGTATGTTGCACAACCTAAGGATGAGCTTCTTCCTCTGGCTTGGACTTGGTTTGCAGGCCATCCTAATCAAACCGTGCATTTAAAAAAAAAATCCATAGTTAATAATCCTGTTTGCAAAGAAACCAGCAGATGTATAGTAAATCTGTCACTGGTTCAGTTTTCATATGGTTTAGGATTACATGCTAACATGGCAATTGGTATGGGATAGTCTTAGATCTAGGAGAGCATCTTAAAATTGGAGGGGTGCAGTTATCCGTTTTCCCCAAACCCTAGGCAAGCAGTCTGCATAAGTGGACAGCAGGCTGGCTACATTTTAATTGTTGCCGAGTTGCTGAAAAAGCCCCCATACCAGGTTTCCAAAGGAGGAACAGGCAAATCAGGGGCTGCCTCATGCAACACACAAAACTAAAATCTGGTTCGTCTATCGGTACTTGTGAATAAGCATATGATGTGAACCAACTCTTCTTAGATTTTCCAGTAAACCCTGATTATCTCTACATGTTATTATGAATACAGCCATTTTTGGTAATGGGAAATTCATACTTAGCGCTTTAATGAGTAACAAGTAGAAGAAGCTGTTGTTAACAATCAGTTGAACACTGACTGGGTATTTTTTATTCTATAAACCGTTAGAAGAAAATTTACACTGCTATTCAGAAGTGGCAAATGTTTGGCACTGTTGGCAGTATTGTGTACTATACAATTTAAGTATCCACATTGTTAGTAAAGCATATTTCCTTCAGACAGGAGTTCATTGCATTCCATATTTGTCCTTCAGCTCATTAACTTTGACTATATATACTTTGATTGCATCTTCTTTGGACATACCTGAAGGGGAAAAAAAAGATTTTGCTGGGTGAATAGAAACATGGTATGAAAATATTGGCAATTCCTGTTTATTTTCCACTCCAATTTCTCCCTTTTGCAACAAAGTTAAGACAACCTAATTGGGGAGTTCTTGTGTAAGCAATGATTCCAGTGTGCCACTTTATTGCATAAAGATAACTGACTTTATTTGTTATGCCTATGAAGAAACAGTGATAGCCATTGCTTCTGTAATCTGAAATTATACAGAAGATTAACACAAAACTGTGCATGCAAGTTTCCTTTGTGGGAAATCATCAAGATCAAAAGATTGTTTGAGGACTCCAGAAGTGTGTCAATTAAAAGCTCTCTGCAAAACCTCCATTTTCCCCCCTGTAAACTTCCAGGGGGAAAAAAACAGTAATCAATTAAAAGAATAGTAAATATATTAATATTAACTTATGCTGAGCACTGTGCATTTTAAAGGACTAGCTTATAGCCTTGTGGTTAATACTGTTGAATTTTGATTTAAGCCCTAAATTTTGGTAAAGAACAAGCAATGCCTTTCATCAATTCAATTTATCTGGGAATCATGACCAAACTTTCAGATCCTTATATTGTCAAGTTCTACTATAGACGACTTTCTAATGTAAAACCATCAATATTCAGATAAGACTTTGCCTAGAGAACAATATTGGCTAATGTAAGGTATTTCTATTCTTTTATTTCTTCAATAATTTTTAGATTGGCACTGAATTTTAATAACCTCCTTGTGCAAATGAAGTACGTGCAAAGGTTAATAGCCTTTCATACCACCAAACAAATCACTTGTAAGAGATGACATAGTTTTCATTTGCAGGCTGAAGATTTGGTTAGAATTGGTACTCTTAAGTCTCAAGTCACATTTGTCATTTTCATTTGCCAAAACCTACCTTTTAATTTACTCCAGGCATCCCACTTGGCTTTGCCTTTTAAATCAAACATTCCAGGGCGTTCTGAAACAAAACATTTTCACATGGCTCTTAGATGTGCTTGTAGTACAAATCACAGCTTTGAGGAGACTTCACATGAGCAAAAACAACTTGCATTAATTTTACAGGCTATGTAAGAGATTTTTTTAAAAAACAAACAAACAAACAAACAAACAAACAAACAACAGTCCTGTAATCAGACAGTTTTGAAATAAAAAAAATGTAAGGCTCTCCTGGTTCTATTTTATATGCCAAACTATTTAATCTTGCTTACTGAGAGAATAAAAGTACATTTTTAACAGACATTAATGACCAGCCATAACACTAGAAGTGTTTGATTGCAATAGGATTGATAAGTTCTTGTAGTTAGCTAAAAAAAAATATGTAGCTTTTCTAACTTAGCATCCTGCCAGAGTGGGATAATTACTATTTAATGATCCATGACATTTACTAGAAAACCACAGAAGAAATGGTGCTGATAATTGTAATCTTTTTCCACCTAGTGAACGTAGTGTAGTTGTTGATAGATCAAATAAGTTTTCTATATAGCCTGAAAACCAGCTACCATGAATATGTACAATGGAGATCTTGGCATACATATGAACATGCTTTGCTTGCATCATTCAGTTTAACATGCCTATCTACAGTTACACTCACGCAGAAGTCAGATTTCTCTGCTGCAGATTAGGTCACAAAGATTTGAAAACAGGCTTTACAGGTAGTTCTTGACATAATTACTATATTGTTTTGAGCCTGGCAATTATGGTTGTAAATCATGACATTTGTAAAGCATTCAACATGAGACTGGTTCCAGTTTTAGGATCTTTGCAGCAGTTGTTAAGTGAATCCATTGTTCGCTATGAAGTACTTTTTGTAAACATTTGTCTCAAAACATTGTAAATCATGGTCATGTGACCACAGAGCACTGCAAATGTGGGCCAGTTGCCCAGTGCCCGAAGTATAGTCACACATGACACTGTGTGCATGCAACATTGGAACTTTAAAATCTGGTTGCAAGTAACTTTTGGGGGGTCCATTGTAACTTCAAGCAGTTGCAAGTCAACTACTTACATACTGCATTAAAAGGTACACTTTGTGTGAAATGATAGAGTATAAATCCACCATTAAAAACAAACATTTACCTCCATATGAAATAACCTGCCTTTCATACTCAAGTATTGTACTTATAAATTTATTCCTGCACTTTCCAGAGCAACTTTGGAAATTTCCAAAAACAATTTGCTTTATTTTATGTCTGCTTGCCTCCTTTATCATCCCCGTGAATGGAATAGCAAGATATAAAACAAGTAACGAACATATCCTCAATTTTGAGAAATATTTGGTTCTAGCAAGTAGCTCCTCTATTAATGAAAGGCAGAAATAGATTCTATTCTAAAATTATTCATATTAAAACTTCATCTTCTTCTAGAGAAGAGATTGTGCTCTATATTATACTTGTAACTAGTATACAACTAATTGCATTTTCAATTGTATTTCAATAATTCAAATTAATCTGACATTTGGTTCTTGGATCCTTAAAGCTATTGTGAGAATAAAAGTTGGCACCCTTTTTCTAGACAACCTCCATGGAACTTTCTAGCCATGTTTGCATGTTTATGCTGAGTTTTAAATGGAGTGCCATTTTAACGCTTTGCTGGGCTTGCTTTACTCAAGACTAGACCAAGGGTGTCAAACTGTTGGCCCGCAGGCCGTATGTGTGTCACGTGGAAGCTGTGCCCACCCCAGCTCGGGCAAGAGGAAAAAAATCGCAATATGTCACAACACGTCATGTGACACGGCTAGTTTGACATCTCTGCTCTAGACTCGGTGTGCTTTATGCACTCAACACGAATAGTCTTTTAGATTCCTGGTTAACCCCAACCAAGTATTCATCAATACAACTATGCATAATAATCCAAGTGAAAGAGATATAACATCACACCCACCCGGAATGATACACTGAGTCTGAAACCTTTGTAAAACCAAAGCATGTGGATGAAAATATTGCTGTGTACATTCATACAAAACTTTTCCTTTTAACACTTTCTGTGAACATGGACTGTAATTGTTTCTCAATAAATGGTATCTGCTTTGGCCTGGTGAGATAACTATCTGAGCAGAATAGTCTCCCGTCCTTGACAATCTGTCCATTTTTGGCATTTTTATTCCAACAAGTCACCAGAACAAAAGAAACAGGATTGTGTACTTATCTCACATGAAACATATTTTGGAGATCTGTTCTATGCCTAAACTATTTGCCTAAGCAACAAATAATCTGTCACTTTAAAACTTTAATTCTCAAAGTTGGCAGTGAGACTGACTGAAAAAAATCCACTCCTTGCCAGGCAGAATGGATGACCTTGAGCTCTAATTGGCAGCATTAACCCAGAGAAAAATTGAGCTACTGTCCTTCGCTTATCCAGCAGAGATGCCAGCAATGCTCAACAAGAGTTTTACATCGCCCTCAAATGTCCAACAGTCTTAGTATAGCTGCAACTATATTAGGGAAGAGGCTTCCATGTCTCATTGTTTTGATCTCCAAGCTGACTTTATACTACCTTTCTTATATGACTAAGCAAAATTATTCAAAACCATAAATAGCATCTAAGTATAAAAGAGGGGCAATATTTTAAATTTCTCTAAAGTTTGGATCAGTTACACAATAGGCCAAATCTTTAAGTAGGCGAGTACATAATAGCAGATGGTGAGTGAAATGGTTTAGGGTTTATGATAAAGAATTGCCTCCAGGCTCAATTCTCATGATTAACATAAGTGCATTCTCATGATTTTTTAAACAGGACTGTTAGACTTAAGTTTTTTTTTTAAATTCTCTTACATCAACTTACCTTTCTTACATAGAAGATCTTGAAGCAGATACAGAGAATCTGGTATCATTTACATCAATTAGACCACAACTAACACAAGCATTGGCTATGCTGATCAAGGAAGATGGCTTACAAAGGCCAAGAAATCCGGAGTTCACTAGGCTTATTCCAGTTTAAAGGTTTTATGTTGTTTTTTAGATAGCCTTCCTGTAACAATCATTCAGGTCTGTAGTTATACAGATCTATAGCCTTAGTTAATTATAAGGTGTTAATTGAATGTTATTACTAGTAAATATTTTCCCATCTTCTATCAAGGCACCAGATTGTCCTCTTCATAAAATATAAAGCTAGGCGCAGTCATGCAAAACAAATTATATTTTCTGCCATTTGTTATAACATTATGTTCTGTTGCAACTAAAATCAAAACTTCTGGTATTTTGACTTGTTTCCTGGCAATTGCAAAATCAAACTTCATGCACTAACATGGCCTGGCTTCTATAATCATTTCTTATATCACAATTCATGCAAAAATAGGTCAAGAAAACTAGGTTACAATTTTTCAATTTAACTACCCATTCTATAAATGAAAGTTCAGTAGAAAAGAAAGCTGCATAACCACCATCATTTTAGAAGTTGAAACTGCAATTCCCACAACTCCTACTCTGGAACAGTTCCATGATATGTGCCAAGGTTCTTTGTGTAGTCATTTTAATTAATCCCCATCAAGCAGAAGAAGCCTCAAGTATAATGGTCCTTGCACAAGTCACTTAAATAGTATGTTGGCTAAAAAGTTTGCCAATAAGGCAAATTTCTTAGTTATGCAATGCTTTAATTCCTATCTCTAATTGTCTGTCTTGCTTGGAACATGGAATCTTCCTAAGGATCAAAAAATGCTAAGTCTGCTTGTAGAATATTGCTTAAGGCACTAACCGCAAGTTCCACCATACTTGGCCTCTATTGCTTTATGAGGATTAGCTAAAATGAGTAGATCAAGAATCCCAAGATGCACTGTAGTATCACATTGTTTGCAATCTCATACAGATTTTCAGAAGCAACACAGAAACATATTGTCTAGGAAATTCTAGAAGATGTCCAAGGACATCAAAAGAAAGAGGGCTACCCTGAACAGTACCATGGTATTAAAGGACCACTGCAAGCATTGTGACCAGTAATGTTATAGAAAGTTTGGTGTCATGATTAAAGTGCTGGACTAGAAACCAGGAGAGATTGTGAGTTCTCGTTTCCCTTTGCCATGAAAGCCAGCTGGGTGACTTTGGGCCACCCACTCTCTTAATCCAGTCTCCTTCACAGAGTTGCTGTTGCATGGAAAATTAGGTCCTGGAACATTACGTTCCTACTCTGAGTTGCATAAAATAAAGGCACAATATAAATCTAATAATAGGGAAGTATATGAATGAACATATTGTAATAGCCATGTTATAGTTGTGACTATGCCATACATGATGTATGGCTGGCACCTTGGATTAGGGAGCAGGTTCAAATCTCTGCTTGATCAAAGATACCTCAAGGTTTTAGACACAAAATGGGAATAAATCAAGCACAATTTAAATATATATTTGGGGATATATTTCACCAAGGAATTAATTTTAATGTTACAGGGAGTTATAAGTCATTGATGTTTAATACCACATATTATCAATTATGCTTTTAGTACTGTCAGAATAATGATCTTTTAGGCATGTTAAAATGGTTTTCATCTCTGTTGTAGCTTATCTTTGACCAAATAAGAAATTCTCAACTTGGAAAGTCAAGTTGAACTATCAGCAAGACTGTCATGATTATAACTATTTTACTTTCACTTTAATAGTTAAGAGCATATAGCTCAGGGATAGGCAACCTTGGCTCGTTTATGACTTGTGGACTTCTACTCCCAGAATTCCTGAGTCAGCATGGCTGCTGCAGGAATTCTGGGTATTAAAGTTTACGAGTCATAAAAGAGCCAAGGTTGCCTATCCCTGGTATAGCTAAATGAGACAGATCTTGACAGATATTCATTTGTATTTTTAGTACATAGGTTTTATGGAAATAGTTCTGTTCATATCAATTCTGAAAAGGTTTTGCTCAATTGAGGAGGTTGGACTTCTAGGTTTTATTTATTTGAGATACTGCAACCTTGTCCACATACAGTTACTAGTTCTTACCTGTATTTACATCTCCAACTGTAACTTGCTTAAAGTGGCTGTAGAGATCCAGCAATTCCTGATCTGATGGTGGGGACTTCAGTTTCTTAACTTCTTCAGCTGCTTTATCAAACTCTGCCTATTTCAGTAGATGCAATAAGAAAAAAGGTTAGTGCTCCCACGGCTGAAAGTTGGCCATTCTTAATTGTATTCAACCCAAGAATTGTCATTTTTAAAATGCTCTTCAGTTTTACCTAACTACAGCACACTAAATGCAATGAACCCATCACTGATTTCAACTTGAATTATGGGATGCTTGCACAGAGCGTTTTATTTTCAACCTACACAGATATGACTGCTTGCTTGAACAAAGCCTACAGAGATCAAAAGTGTGATATGGGTTGTGAAACGTTGCGAAATAAGGTTCCAACTGCTGGGCAGCTAAGGTTTCAGAATTGTAATTGAGTCTATCCCCTGCGAGTCCTACTAGTTTCTACAAGTCCCTTCCATTGAACATTGTCACGTACAGTATCAAAAGAAGTTACACTAGCAAACACCACCCACTTCAGCGTTCAGCTGTGGCCACAATTGCCAATTGTTTCACTGATGCATTGGAAACAAAGAACTTATTTGCTGCCCTTCCCCCACCCCGCAAGGATGAGAAGCTGCTTTCTTGTAGGGGTTTTGAACGCATTTTAGCTGCCGGCAAAAAAAACAACAAAAACCTTAAGGTACTTTATTTTCCTGAATAGGTTTTCTAAGACGCCGAACCAATTTCAAACAATATTACTCTTGCAAATGGAAAACCACTTCCGAGAAACCTGCAGGGACAACTGCCCACGGCTTTGCTAGGGCAAGTCGCCAGCAATGCGAAACCGAAGAATTATTGGGATTTGGCCTATGAGGTTTAGTTTAGCAAGGTTTCTTTAGCGACGAAATAAAAGAAAGAAAATGGGGGCGGGGGCGCGCGCGCGGGGAGGGGGGGCAGTCAGAAGGCATGGCGCGCACATCCGTCTTTCCTCCCCCGCCCCCGAATACAAGACAAAAGACTAATTCAAAAGAGAGGAAGCAAGATGCTTTGGGCTCTTTAGTCCCAGGAGGGTATTAGAACTCACCTGCGTCATAATGGCAAGGTATTCAGAGGTCCTAGACAGGAATGAAAGACCGAAGACCGCTCAAACTACTAAATACCCACTTTCCTTTTCCAGCTTCTTTGCTTTGCCAGCGCCACTATTTCACTCATCAGCCCAGTGGGATGCCGACCAATCACAGGGGCAGGGCGGAGAATCCGCCTCTTCATTCAATCGCGTCTCTCCAAAGGAGCTGATGGACGGCGTTGACTGAACGGGAGACAAAAGTTTTCGCTCACTGAACGAGTGAGCATCACGTCCGGTTGCTGAGGGAAGCTTGGAGACGCCGGCCCGATTAGGTCAAGGGTAGAAAGAAGAGAATAAAACCTAATTTTCATCAACACAATAAAATATCAAAGTAAAAAGGATCCTCTATTCCTGGGGAGGTTCGTTATAGCAAATACAGTCTTACATTCTCTTCTTCAGAAACTTTCCCCTTTGCCTGAAGTTTTTAAGATATCTGGAGGACTCTGTCTTAGCATCTGCAGAACTGGTGATAGCCAAATCAAGGAAACCTATGCTGGTTAGCCAGTGCAACGGTACTACAAACACCATATTTCAAGTATTACAAAGTCCATACTGTGTGCCAACTGCACAGCTGGAGCTAGATTTCAAGACCCCGCAATTGCAGAGGGGATGACAAATGCTAGATAGAATTTAAGCCAGAACTGTTTTTGTTAGGAATATTAGGACCCAATTATGGGAAAGAGAATGAGTATTTAATATTACATATATTGACAGCTGCAAGAATAGCATTTGCCCAATATTGGAAAAATGAAAATATACCATCTGATGAGATTATAAATTAGGAAAATTTTAGAATGTGCAGAAATAGACAGGCTAACCTTAGAGATTAAAGAGAAAGAAGACTCAGTTTATTTTAAAACATGGGAAAACTTTTACCAATGGTTAGCAAAACGAACTAGCGAGAAATGATTGTGATATTTAATAAGATGAATGATATCTACTGATTAATTAATACTCTTTATGATTACTGTTATTCTTATTGACTATAGCTATTTACTATTATATTAATTACTGTTATTGAATATTTGTATCTGGACAATAGTCTGCTTGCTAAAGCTTGGAAATGTTATTGGGGGCAACCCCGTTGTTGTACCTACCCCTATCCCAACCCCATCCCTGAATCCTATATTGACCCTATCCCTCCCCTAATCTTATAAAACTTAATAAAATATTGTAAAAAAACAACAACAAATGCTTGTTCGGTAGAAGCAAGTGGTAGAACAAGTATAGTTATGTTCAGTTTTGCTACTGCAACTTATTGAACACATGTTATTCTTGTACAGATCCTTATCTTTTTATTTCCTCATTTTCCAACATGATTTTTTTTTCTACAACAAAATCAGGCATGACTTTCAAGTACATTTAACATTAGGCCTCCCAAAGCAAGACCCATTTTCTTTTCTTTTTTTATATTTAATGGTGCTAGAACTTAAGTCAATGCAAAATGTGAAATGGTATGATGAAAGTATAAGAGTCCTGTTTCATCATTAAAGCAAGAAAGTATGGCAAAGTTGGGTTTGCAATGACATGCAGGCTTAAAATATGGTTGCTCAGTTTATGACTCATCAAGTTGTAAAGGTACTTATTGTTGAGCTGTTCTGGTTGAGAGTATTGTGAAAGCCCAGATCATTACTTTATAAGGTTAATTAATTGTTAACATGGTTACAGAGGGGCTTCGGGATTGGAAAAGGTCTCCCCCCCCCAATAGTAGAGAATATATGTAGTTCAGTGTTGAAATGTTGGGGTTCTTGGCGTTTGCTGATCTGGGTTGTTTTCTTCCAGATGCTTCTTTGCCAGGTTAGGTAACATTATCAGTGCCGGAGAAGTGGACTTTGCTGGCTGATTACATAGAGCTTGCTCTGCCAATCGTACTTGGGGTGTGGTGCCTTCTTGATCGTTCTCTCATTAAAATAATAAATTGTCTGTGAGAATAATCCAGCTTGGCAAACACCAAGAATCCAATAGTTGATCTTTTAAAATATTTCCCTAACATAAACAGATGTAGAGACAGTTAGGAAGCATGTGTAAAACAAGGATGATCCTGTAGAGCAGGAACGTCCAATCTTGGCAACTCTAAAATCTATGGACTTCAACCCCCAGCATTCCTCACTCAGCATGACTGGCTGGGGAATTCTGGGAATTGAAGGCCATAGGTCTTAAAGCTGCCAAGATTGGACACTCCTGCTGTAGAGTGAAAAGTAAGTAATCTCAACCCTCCTATCCCCAACTTTCTCTGGGTTTTAGATACTCTGGCCCATTTTGTGGTGCTGTCCTTGGTAGATGCTGTTGCCATCATCTATCTTCCAGAGAGATGTCTTTACTGGGCGGGCACCTTCCCCATATCTCCAACATGTTAGGCAGGTTGGAAATCCACAACCTGAATGTCTCCCTTTCAAGGGAGATTGACTAATTGACGGCATGCCATCAAGTTGTTGTCTTAGTGACCACATACATATTTCCACGACATTCTGTCCCTACCCTGATCCTTTAGTTCCTCTAAGAATGCACTCATCTCCACTGTAACTGAGTCTCCCTTGTAATTTTTGTCCTGTTTTTTTATTAATCAAATTCATATTCCCACTCACCAAAGGTGGCATTGGGTGGCACACAGCAATAAATGAAAGAGCTAATAGAAACATAAATAAAAGTCTAAAAAAACCTTACAGTAATAAATAACATAAAAACGAAAATAGTAACAATGGGCATAGTGTGATAGAATGTGAAGCTGGAGAAAGAGTGGGAGGGGAATCTTGGCAATCACATTGTGGCTTCACTTGAGGCAGCACGTTCCTGGGAGAGGCACGATATATGAGATTGCGCAGTCCTGAACTCCATGGGGATAAGGAAGAAAAAGTTTAGGGTGGCCACACCCTAGAATTTCCCAGGATATATCTTATAGACTAGAAGATTGTACCTTTAATCTGGTGAGATTCTGCCTATTAGATGTAAGCAAATAAAGAACTGAACTCAACTGCATTTCCCCGCATCTTCTTTGAGCTTAGCTCAGACATGTAAAAACGGCCCCCTCAGCAATACAAGCCATTGAGACAGATCTCTGATTCTCTGGAAACTAGACCTGGCAGCATAAAGTAGATCTTGGGGCCTTTAAAAAAAAAAAATCAAAAGTTTCTTCTTCCCTTTTCCTTCTATCTTTCCCACATTAAAGCTTTCTCCACAGAGGCAGGTTTTTACATAAAGCCTCTGAAGTACCATAGACTAATTTGAGCCTGGTTATTGGTTCCTTGAGTTAAAGCTCTCAGTTAATTTGTTTGATGAGCCACTGGTTTTTTTCTATCTTTCTTTATTTTTTGGCTGTCCCGGGTCTTCTCAGGAATATTTTCAAAACTACAATTCAAAGGCATTAGTACTCTGCCTAGCCTGCTTCTTTAAGGTTCAAGTTTTGCTTCCACAGGTTGTACAATTCTTATCTTTGTAAGTAAAGATACATGATGGCATTTGAATGCAGTAACTTCTCCAAGGCCTTCATGGCTGCTCTACCAAGTGCGAATCTGCTGTGTATTTCTTGACTGCTTTTGTCTTTACTATTGATGGTTAATCCTAATAGGCAGAAGTTATCCACCACTTTGATATCTTCACTGTCATTTCTAAGGCTTGTGGTTCTAACTAGTTTAATCTTTTTTATATTTTATAATTTTAGTCCCCCTTTTCATTGTGCTCCTTGAATTTTATTACTAGGGCTTGCAGATCCTTTGCATTTTTGGCTATCGGAGTATGTGGGGAAAAAAGCACACGCAGCAAGCTGCCATGCTTTCCCCCACACAAACCTCATAACCTTTTGATACCCTTTGTCCTAATGAAGCAGCCAGAAGTTCATACCCTTTTGACTTAATATCTTACCTACCTAAACAAGTAATATGCTTAGTTCTTTCTCTTATCTCTTTCTGTCTTTGTTAGTTCCTTCTCCTGTTTGCTCTTTACCTGATCTCTGACCATGTAATGTGTTACTAGAAAATAGGTGCTTACATGAAGACATTTTTCCAGTGAAGTAACCTTTACTGCATTTAATGTAAAAGCCTATGTATGTAAAAAGTATATAAGAAGCAATAAACTCAGAGTTTGTCAAGCTGTGTCCTGCAGCTTCAAACCTCTGCTCAAGAAATGCCTGAGTCTTTTTCTTAGCATCTTTACAGGAGTAGTGCCCTTAGCATAACATAGCATAACATGTTTCTTTCTCATGTTTTAAAATCATGCTAATCTTTCTGTAATCCAGCTCCCCTAACTCTGCAGATAGATTGAATAAATAAGGGGAAAGTGCCTTGTTGCACTCCTTTGCCAATCTGGAGCTAGTCTGTTTCATCATGTTCTGTCAGTACTGAAGCTTCCTGACCTATATATAAATTTCTCACGAAGACAGTGAGATGTTCTGAGATTCTGCTCCTCCACCTTTTAACACATTCTACAACTTGATGTGATTGACACAAAGGCCTTTCTATAATTAGTGAAGCACATAATGACTGTTTTTTTTGCCTTTCTCAATTATCCAACATGCACTGGCATGTCTTGTATTCATCAGCTTTTTCTAAAGTCAGTTTGAACATCTGATATCTCTTTTTCAATGTAGGGCTCTAAGTGTCTCTAGATTATTTTGTATCAAGAAAGTGTACATAGGGGGAGTTTAGAACTAGAAGATTCGGGATAAAATAGGTGACAGCATTGATTTGCTAACAGAAACTTCTGTTGCCCAGAGATTTCAAGTGATATAAAACTGACTGAAAATTAAATTTGCTGTGATAAAAAAAGCTATCAGAGCACAATCAAAATATTAGCGTCAATAAATATAGTGGATGTAAGAACAGTAGACTGCCAAATTAATACAGATTTCTAATGATATGCTTAATCCAAAGAGATTAGCAGAGTCTTTGAATCAAAAGACCCACTTGGTGTCCCCGAATCCTCTTAGCTCCTTTTTGACCGTAGGTTCTACTTTGATTCCTAGGATTATGCATTTTTAAATGCATTTTGGATCATGGCTTGTCCACACTTCCAATGAAGGCTGCCTAGCGAGGTTCTCATGAAGATGCAAATGTTGCCATTTCATTGCTCTGTTTTCAGGAATTCTTGTGTGTTCCTCCTGTTCTTGAGCCTCTAGCAAGCAGACTACATGTTGCAACTAGGAACCTGAGGTCTAATTGCAAAATAATTGAGTTTAACTCTTTGATATGTCACTCTGGGGGAGGAATATTGAACCCCATGTGGCCAAATCAGAAAATGCTGTGGAAATTATGACATGGATGCCTATGGCCTTAGAAATCACGCCAAATGTAACCAAGATAAATGTTTTGACTTCATGTACGTTATGTGATTTGCCATCTCTCCAGGATGTATAATAATGCCGATAGACAAGCGGAAAAAATTCTAGTATTTTTTTTAAACCATGGTCATCCTCAACCAGACAGCAATCTTTATCTTCTGGTCCAGGTCTTATTTGTAATTAAATAAGGGATCACAAAACTTAGAGCACTGAGGATGGAGAAACTGCAAAAATGGGTAAACGGTGCAATGGTGTAAGGACAATATTTTATTTTTATTTGAGAATTTTAAACTTTACTTTCAACTTTGAATATATTACTGCAGTGATTGGCATGATTGTTGTAAATTGCTCTTTTTGCTGCATCCTCGTTTTTTTTATTAATTTTTGGTTTTTTGTGCCGCTTTTATTACTTTGTAAGTAGCTCAAGGTGGCAAACGTACCTCATATTTCTTCCTCATTTTCCCTCACAACAATCCTGTGAAGTGGGTTGGGCTGAGAGAGAGTAGTGACTGCCTCAAAATCACCCAGCCAAGCTTTGCAACTCAGTCGGGAGACTAAGGGTTTCGGGCAGGGAAGAAACCTACCCCAATCACGTGAGCAAGTGGAAAGTGGTGAGAAAGTGGAATTATTTGGAAGTACTTTAATTTAAATAGGCGCCTAACGCTGTTTTTATTGTTAACAGACGTCTCGAAGTGGATTACAATAACATCGGCATAGATACCAAGTGCGTAACATTCTCCCTGAAAGATCATTGAAAAAAAAAATGTCATCGAAGTAAGGGAAAGAAAGGACAGCGACACCTTTCATCGCAAGGCGAGGCAATGAAAAGGGAGTTCTAAGCTTTGTCATTGGGTGGAACGCAAAAATTAAGAAGAGCAGCCAATCGCTTGATGAGTGGGCCGGAGAATAGTAGCAAAAAGGAAAAGGGAATTCTAGGCTTTGTCATTGGGTGGAACGCAAAAGTGGGAGGAGCAGTTAATCGCTGGTGCGAAGGGGCGGAGAATAGTAGAAGACGAGCCTTTTTCTCTATCAGGAAATGACAGGCGATGGGGAGGAAGCCTTCCAGTCACGTGATTCTAAGACAAGGATGGGATTCATTTGAGGGACTTCGCGTATGCGAACCTGCAAGCGAGGCGAGGAAGTGAGGCTCTCGACTCGGCTGGGAGGAAACCAGGATTCTTAGCGAAGCTGTCACGGAGAGGGGCAGGTGATTTCGGAGGCACAATGTCATGCGTTGCTATGAAGCTGAAGGAGATGTGGGTGCTTGGAGTTGGGAGGCGTTCATAGATGGGAAAGCACTTTGCCAAGGCGAAGTCACTTCTCCGGTGCGTGCAACTCTACATTTTTAAGTAGAGTCCATTTAGAGTTTGGGGGCCTAAAAATAAATAAATAAAAAAAATAATATTACCTTCTTCTGGTAAAATAAGTCAATTAAACGCTGCTCCGTATAGTTTTAATGTTCTTACTGTAGTCATGAGCTCGCATGAGGCTTCTATGATGCACAGATATATATACACACACACACACACATAACACGCGTACACCGAAATGCACGTGTAAATATTTTGATCAAATTTCTCTCCCCGTTCTGTACTGACTCACATGACTCACATGACGCTTGATTTATCATGACCGACCTATCCAGTCTTGTATAGTCTTTTTTTGTAATGGTTGGATTACTATTGCACTCACTAGAGCAGGGGTAGGCAACCTTGGTTCTTTTATGACTGGTGGAATTCAACTCCCAGAATTCCTGAGCCAGCCAGGAATTCTGGGAGTTGAAGTCCATGAGTCATAAAAGAGCCAAGGTTGCTTACCCCTGCACTAGAGGTACCAGATGTGGTCTGAAGGAATCTGGAAGATCGCTAGATCGCAGCAAAACAGTGGCTCAAAATGGAAGGGCCTCTCTGTTGCCCTCTACTGGTCGTTTGGACTTTTGCAGGACAGATCAGGTAACCCTAGGATCCTGTCTCAAGGTGGATGAAATCTGTTTCTTGTATCTGAACTTCCTGCATCATATGAAATATGATATAAAGTTTGGCATCTACTGAGAAGATCGTTAGTTTTTTTTTAAATTAAAGGGGCAGAGGAGGAAAGGATAAGGGAAAGTAGTGGCCAGAAAGAGAAAATGTGAAGGTAAGATAGGCCAGTATCCACTAAGCAGTTTTCTTTTAACACCACTGTTTTAGGGCTCCTTTTCTTTATGCCTCTTTTAATGCTTCTTTTCAAAATACTATTCAAATGTTTCTAAATTTCTGAAATAAGGATTACTGAAATGAATGAAATAATTATGAACTTCTAAAAATCTCTTTATGCTTCTTAGTTGATCTCTTATATTCTTATTTTCCAAGAAGACCAGTTCTTTTAAAGGCAATAATTCAATGTTTTATTATGTTTTTTGCCTTCCAGGTAAATTGCGGTTAATTCACATGTCATCTGAAAGTGTGATAGTTACCGTTCGTCTTATTCGCTCTTTTGAGCATCGTAATTTCAGACCAGTTGTGTACCATAATGTTAACCTGGACCAGACTGTAAAAGAATTTATTGCATTTGTGAAGAAGGGTAAGAAGCTGTGAGGGTTGACTTTGTTGGTCAGTGTGCTGAAAGATTAATTGGCAGAACAGAGGTGGGGGAAAAGGGAAAAGGCAGTTTGCTGATATTTCTCTGGCAGAAGAATTGGAGCATGTACTTTTTTGCATGCAAAATGCATTTTTAGGCAAGCTGGAGAAAAAAATCACCAGAAACACAGTGCTGCAGTCAGTCAGCCAGGACATCAGTCATGTGTTGGTTGGGCCAGTTGTCTGATTTGATGATATATTATCTCCCTTGTTCCTACAGTGTTTCTGTTGGACCATGATTTGGAAAAGTCAAACTCAGTAAAGTTTGATTTCTCTCAGAATATATGCTTTCTCAGGGATAATCAAACTACAAGGCAAGTTTTTTACAGTATCACATGTTAAGATATTAGGAGAGCGAGTTTAATTAAGACACCAGGCTAGAAACAGGGAGATGGTGAGTTCTAGTCCTCTCTTAGACACGAAGTCAACTGACTTTGGGCCACTCGCTCTTTCTCAGCCCTCGTAAAAGGCAATGGCAAACCACTTCTGGAAAACTTTGCCAAGAAAAATGCAGGCAGGCAGTCTAGGCAGTTGCCAGGAGTCAACATTGACTCAAAAGCTCAAAACAAACAAACAAAAAAACAAGTTGTGGCAGATTTTGAATTATAAAATTTCAGTCTATAATCTAACATAATTGTTACATCCACTTTGTGGGTTCACTGTGTTTACAGATAGTTCTTGTTTAACAATGCGAACAGTCAAAAAGCAAACAATATCCCAGTCAAGGAACTATCAACTCAGACAAACAAGCTAACAGTAAACAAGAGTCTGATCAAGGAGACACCAGGACCGCCCTCACCCACAGTGAAAGGGCAAGCCACTAGTTACACAGGGGTAGGCAACCTCGGCTCTTTTATGACTCATGGACTTCAACTCCCAGAATTCTGGGAGTTGAAGTCCATGAGTCATAAAAGAGCCGAGATTACCTACCCCTGTACTAGTATATAGAATGAGAGCAAATCCCACTCCTTTCTTGGATTGATGATGCTTTCTAATTGAGTAATAAAAGGTCTGCAAGAAAACCACCAAGCTCAGAGAGCACCAAGGACCCCACAGTGCTAATTGGAACCAAAACCTCCACTGTTAAATGACAGGGGCATAAGTTGAAAAATAACAATAGCAACAGCAATGACAGTCCTGGTTGCTGTTGTAAAGAAAGGGTTCTGTGGGCCATTCAATGAAAACCTCCTGTGATTCTGACTGGCAGCCTCCTGCAAGCTCCTTCCCTATTGACTTTGCTTGTTGGAAACCGGCAGGAAAGTTCTTCTAAATTGCAACTGCTTGATTCCAAGACACGGTGACATCATCGGTATGAGAGCTGGTCATAGCTACCACTCATCCAGCACTGTTGTAAATTCAAACAGTCATTGAATGAGTGGTTGTTAATGGAGAACCACCTGTATTGGATGTAAAAGTGAAAAAAAAAACTCCTGCCAAATCTAAAAAATGGCAAAAAAAAAACCCTTTCCAGGCTGAAGACTCTGTGGAATGTAGTCAGCAGACATCAAGCCTGCCTCGAACATGTCTTTATTACAATATGACGATCCTCATCGGCCTGACTCAATCCCTGATCTCTACATAGATGCAGCTATCCAGTTTTCTTGACACGGGAGTGTTTTGTCACTGCCTTCTTGGGGGGGGGGGAATGCTTTCTCAGTGTAGCCAATAATTATGGTGGGCTCCCCTCTGAATATTAGCCAGGTCTGACCCCGTTTAACCTTTTAAGACCAGTGAAAGCTGATTAGGTGCTGCACCTATTGGTCTCTTTCGGAGAAGATCTCATAGCTACCTATTTATGCTTCTTTGTAAGTGAGTTTTATTGGATTTGGTGCATTTTGATTGGTATTGAAAAACAGCTTTATTTTCTCTTGGTCTAAGACAGGGGTAGGCAACCTTGGCTCTTTTATGACTCGTGGACTTCAACTCCCAGAATTCCTGAGCCAGCCATGCTGAGGTGAAAGGGAGAATTTCCAAGCTGAGCTAGCTGGTTCAGGAATTCTGGGAGTTGAAGTCCATGAGTCATAAAAAGAGCCAAGGTTGCCTATCCCTGCCCTAGGCCGCTTTATGACTCATGGACTTCAACTCCCAGAATTCCTAAGCCAGCCATGCTGAGGTGAAAGGGAGAATTTCCAAGCTGAGCTAGCTGGTTCAGGAATTCTGGGAGTTGAAGTCCACGAGTCATAAAAAGAGCCAAGGTTGCCTATCCCTGCCCTAGGCCGCTTTATGACTCATGGACTTCAACTCCCAGAATTCCTGAGCCAGCCATGCTGAGGGGAAAGGGAGAGTTTCCAAGCTGAGCCATGCTGCCTCAGGAATTCTGGGAGTTGAAGTCCACGAGTCATAAAAAGAGCCTACCCCTGGTCTAAGATAATGGTCCAGGGGCTTATGTACATTAAATAAATGTCAGGGAAAACAATGTTGATTTTCATTTTTGCTCCCCCTCTAGATATCACATCAAGGACAGAACTTTTGCCGCCTTTCAGAAAATATACCTATGGTAATTTCCTTTCCTTATTTTTTAAACAACATTTAAATATTAACACGAGTTCTTCTTGGAAAAAAGTAATGAACAATACACAAGATGTGAGAAAGCATGGATGTCAGTTTGGCTTGGTTTTCTAATTCACCCAAGCTTTCTTTCAAAATTTAACTCATAAAAGTCAGGTGGGGATCAGTGAACTCAGACGTGGTATACATTTAATTGTAGGTCTCAAACATTGATCCAGACTGTAGAAATGTATATGCTGTGAGAGACCTTGTGCTGGGGAGGCAGGTGATTGAAATCAATTATTTCTGAAGACAACTTCATTTCCTTTTTTCCTTTTATTCCTTTTAATTTGCCTCTGGTTTTAAAATACTATATCAATGAATAAAGGCTCGCACTCATATTGACTTAGTAATGCTCATTCTGGTCAACGTTAGCAGTCTTTAAAACATGTGTTCCTATGAATTAAGCTATTAAAGGAAGAATTTCCATTTGCTTCCTTTTGAGCAGCGGTTCTCAACCTGTGGGTTGTGACCCCTTTGGGGGTCGAACGACCCTTTCACAGGGGTTACCTAAAACCATCGGAAAAAACATATTTCCGATGGTCTTACGAACTGAGACACCGCTCCTCTATCTCTGGGCAGTGGGTCCATCCATGCTGGCGCTGAGGCCGGGGTTCGGCGGGGTCGGGCGGCGAGGCCGGACGCTGGTGGAGGAGGAGGGGTGGGCCGCATGGAGCGAGGCGCGGGGCAGGAGGGTGGCAAAGAGGCGGGCACTGCGGCTGCTGCTGCTGTTGCTGAGGCAGCTGATCACGATGCAGAAGTGCCATGGCATGGAGCGGCGCGGCCGAGGGCGGGCAGGTGGGCAGGCCAAGGGGGAGGCGCGGCCCGCCGCATGATGAAATTGCAGACAGCAGCACCTCGCCAGCTCTGCCTCGGCCGGTGCAGGGGGCAGCACCATGCATGCATGGCGCTCCCGGGCCGAGGCAGTTGCTGGGCGACGGCCCACGTGCGCCCTTGACCTGCCTGGCGCGCACTCCAGTTGCAGGAGAGGAGGTGGACCGCACGCGCCAGAGAGAGAAAAAGAAAAAGTGAGTGAGAGAGAGAGAGAGAGAGAGAGAATGAGAGTGAGCAAACCCCGCCCCTCCTGCCCCCGCCCGCAGGGGTTGCGGCATTAGGAAGGTTGAGAACTCACTCACTGCTTTTGAGTGAACATCATAATTGAATTGGCTCTTCCCTGGAGCTGGGTGGTAGTTGCATTAGTAAAGTGGCTTTAAAGATTTCCTGATAGGAACCAGCGAAGCCTACACCATCACTGGACAAAGTTTGGTGAGTTATTAATGATGTGGTCTACATTTTTGGTCTTCCCCTATATGATGGCAGCATTAATCATTTCTGTCAATCACATTTTGTGTTTTAATTTTCCTGCCCCATGCATGCTTCAAACAATTTTCTTAACAAACTTTGCAGATTGCATCATTGTATTTATAAACCAGCCTTGGGTTTCATCTCTATTTGTGTTGATGCTTGTGACAATTAAGATCACAAGAACACGCTACATCAGGGGTTTTCAACCTTGGCCCTTTTATGACTTGTGGACTTCAACTCCCAGAATTCCTCAGCCAGCAATTCTGGGAATTGAAGTCCACAAGTCATAAAGGGCCAAGGTTGAAGACCCCTGCGCTACATGTTCTCTAGTATGATACCTGTAGAGGGGACAGAAAGTAGAGGGATATTAGAAATAATGTTGCATGGCAGAAGATCAAGTGTCTGGGTACCCACGTTATTACAAAATGTGTCATCTATTGGTGAGAACAATTAAGCAGTGGAACAGCTTGCCGTCAGAAGTTGTAGGCGCTCCATCACTGGAGGTTTTTAAGAGACTGGACAACCACTTCTCTCAAATTGTATAGGGCAGTGATGGCGAAACTTTTAGAGACCGAGTGCCCAAACTACAACCCAAAACCCACTTATTTATCGCCAGGTGCCAGGTGGGCGTGGCTGTGGTGCTCATGGCAGACTGAGTAGGTGTGGCCAAGGTGGGCATGATAACCTCGATGTTGCTCGTGGGGAGGGACACCTGTGGGGACCGGGCAGGGTTGGAGGAAATCCAATTTCTGGCAGGTGGGGCAGTGGGCAGGAGGCTTATCCTGCAGGGTGAGGCAAGGCAAGGCAAGGAAGGGCAGGGGAACCATTGTCGCAGGGCAAGGTGAGGCAGGGGTTGGGGCGGCTGCTACCTGACACCATCGGCCCCTGCACACAGAGGCCAGTGAGCGCATGGGTACTGGGATGCATCCAGCCATGTGGACCTCGGCGAGTTAGCGGGCAGCTGGTTGAAGAGAGACGGTTGCCATCTCCGGAGCATGGCGCGTGTGCCCACAGAGAGGGCTCTCAGTGCCACCTCTGGCACGTGTGCCATAGGTTCGCCACCACTGGTATAGGGTCTCCTGCTTGAGCAGGGGATTGGACTAGAAGACCTACAAGGAACCTTTCAGTTCTATTCCGATTGTTGGATTGAAAAATATCAGGCAGTACAATTCCATTGTACCTAGAACTTTTCCTTCTGGAGTTGTCATCTTGGAATTCAACTTCCACATTAGCCTGTTTGTTATTCATTCATTGTGGTATTAATTATCAGAGTTGTCCTTGGGGTATGATTTTGGTAATATGATCCCCAAATGCTTTTTGGGCTTGACTTACATGCTGAAATGCCACTCATGACCCACAGTCCTTTGAACTCAGCTTCTTCCAAGCTTCTGCATTTCAATTGCCCAGCAACTAGTTGTGAGGTCAAGAAGGGGGCATTAAGTAGGAGCGGGAAGCAAGGAATAAGAATTAAGTGCTGAAAGAATTTACATAGTAAGTAAGGAGCGAATCGGAGCAGAGATAAAGAAATAAGATTCAAAGATGAATTTGCTAGACGAAGTAATATTTAAATCAAAATGAATCAGTAAATTAAAAGATAAATTAATGACTTGTAAGAGTCCAATTATTATGCCAATTTTGCAGATATGGGATGGTTTGAAACAATTACAGGTTTGGCTATATACCTGTTAACAGTCAATTAATGACCATGCCAGCTTTTTCAGTAAATAAATTTGCATGCTATAATGTAATGGAACATGCTGATGTAAAAAGAATGCACTAGCTCAGGGGTAGGCAACCTTGGCTCTTTTATGACTCGTGGACTTCAACTCCCAGAATTCCTGAGCCAGCCATGCTGAGGGAAAAGGGAGAAGTTTCCAAGCTGAGCCATGCTGGCTCAGGAATTCTGGGAGTTGAAGTCCACGAGTCATAAAATTGCCAAGGTTGCTTACCCCTGAGCTAGCTGGCAAATGTTTAAAAATAAATCAAATAATGCACATCCCTTTGGACAAGTAAAAATTATATACTATACCTAGATGGATTAGGAATCTCTCTTACACAATATTGAACTAATTCTGAGAATATAGTGTTAAAATGTCTAAAATAATTTCCCAGGAGAATTACATCACTTGTTTGCAGGTTTTTTTTTAAAAAATATATATATACTAAACTGACTTAGAATTTTTGTCAAAAATAATAAGAATTGACAATATTGTATGACCAGCCTATTGAGATTAAAAGACAGTAGATGGCAGAGTTCTATAGTAAAGCCCTTGCACAGTACACTGAGAATAAAGTTTGAATAGGAATTAGTATGTTTCAAATTGAATGATCTCTTTATTTGTTTTAATTTGTTATTATTTCTCAATTTGTTTTTATTAAATGAATAGATTGCGTATTAGTGTTAAAAAAATCAAAGTGGTCTTTTAATAGATGCTAGTTTCTACTACAATCTGATAATGACTTGAAATCACAAGATATTGATTAATATAGTTGATATAATTCAGTCCCGTTGTTTTCTCATTCCACTGAATACTTTTATTTTAAAATGATGCAGAAGGGATGGAAGCTAGAGGAAAGCCCTCAAGGATTTGATTAGCCTTTTCTTTGTTGTGAAAATGGTGTGTACTTTCCTCTTTTGCAAACATTGAACCTATCTTCCATTTTCAAACGTAACAGAAAATAATGCTGAGTTAAGGACTCCCCAGAGAGGCTGATGCAGTGGTGGGATTCTGCCGATTCGCACCACTTCGGCAGAACCGGTAGCTAATTTTTTGTTGCCCAGGCCCAGAATGGACTTCCGGAAGTGGCATCCACACAGAAAACTGGTTGTTTACATATTTGAATCCCACCACTGAGCTGATATCAAGGGAATGTATTCTGTTAGATCTACTCTGGATAGTTGGGGAGCAGAACGGGGACTGGAGTAGAAAGCAAGGTCAGAGAAACAGAAGTTTGCTTATGAAACATTTGCTTATTGCCCAAAGATAAATATGATGAAAGCTGTTAGCTCGAAAAAAGTATCGGTTTTGATTTTTATCTGAAGCCTGGTACGGCTAGTCCTTATGACCACAACTGAGCCAGGTATAAGTTCTTGATGTATATAATCTGAGAACATTTTAGGAGAGAGGTTGCAGTTAATAACATTTTTAAGGCTGGCAACAAATTAATTGTTAAAACCTATGCCAGGATGTATTTACACTGATTGGATTAATTTGTTTATAGTGCTTTTATGCTGCTTCAGTGAAAAAGACAATTGTAAGCAGCTTATAATTTTATAATTTAAACCTAAAAACCTTTGAATAAGTACTAAAGCCGGTGTTCAAATTAATTATAATGAAATAAATAACTGGCTGCAATCTTCTTCTGTATGTTTACTTGGGGTCCATTGATTCATTGAGATTTCTTTCTTGTTTTATGGGTCTAAATTTATCCCAAGTAGTATCACTTTGGGAGGAATTGGTTTTGTTTTTCAAATTGTGACATGTGTCTAATTCTAGTTCAATGAATAAAGGTAATACTACTGCAGAGTGAAGGAAGCATGCACAAAATCTGGGAAGTGTCCATGAGTGTTTTAAGGTCAAATCTGTCTCAAATTATCTCTTTCAGACACAATGAAGATTATACATCAAGCGCATGGCTCTAAGGTACGTTTTATCCTTGCTTCCTTATTTCCCTCTGACGATGATGTTGTCCATTCAGTTGTGTGCGACTCTTGATTTTATGGGCCAGGTCTCTCCATATCTTCCGATTTTGCACTGCGTCTTTGGGTTTTTCTACTCGGGTTGGTGTCAGCTTTGATAGTGTCCAGCTTTGAAGCTTGTCTTTGGCGGCCTGGTTTCCTTTCTTTCCTTCTAGATAGTTCTTATTTTTTTCTTGATGTTGGACAATGTCGACTCTCTCATTCCACCCTTCCTTTCCCCACATTTCTAGACCAATGAACTTGTTGTGAGTTTAGAGGATGACGACAGACTCATTTTGGAGGAAGACAGCACCTTGAAAGCGACTGGAGTAGGTAAGTTGCTCATTTGAATTGACAGAAGAAGTGGTTCATTGTGCTCGCCTTTATTCCGAGAACATCTGACCGTATTTGGATAGCCAGCTGAAAAGCAAACGCTGTTCCTGGTGCTCAGTGCAGAAACTGGTAATTATTCTGGGATGGGAGAGGAGGCCAGCTTAATGTACATTCAAATCATTGGGCTTGAGAGCACGTCTCTCCCTACAGAATGCTAATGAAGGCTTTTTTCTTTTCTTTTTTAAGGAAGGTATGCCTAGAACTCTATGGAGAGTCATTTTAAATGATTGACAGTTTGGTTATTAGAACCACATCTGCTTAATCTTTTCAGTAACATTTAAATGGATGGTTTGGTTGGAAATTTAAGAAGGGGAACTAGCAAGGAGACATGAGAGCGGCATCTGTTTAATAAAGCACAGTGCTGAAATCACCCAGATATTTGAAGCAGAGTGCCCTGGGGTATGTTATGCCGTAAGAAATGTAAAGAAAGAGGATTGTGTTGGCCAAACCAGGTGGCTGCAGGGTGCCAGTTAAATATTGATTTGGCATTGCAGGTAATCCTTGTTCAGTGACTCATTTCTTTCTTTCTTTCTTTCTTTCTTTCTTTCTTTCTTTCTTTCTTTCTTTCTTTCTTTCTTTCTTTCTTTCTTTCTTTCCCCCTCTTTCTTTTTTCTTTCTTTTCTTTCTTTCTTTCCTTTCTCCCTTTCTTTCTTTCTTTCTCCCTCCCTCTTTTTTTCTTTCTTTCTTTCTTTCTTTCTTTCTTTCTTTCTTTCTTTCTTTCTTTCCCTCTCCCTCCCTCCTCCCCCTCTTTCTTTCTTTCTTTCTTTCTTTCTTTCTTTCTTTCTTTCTTTCTTTCTTTCTTTCTCCCTCCCTCTTTCTTTCTTTCTTTCTTTCTTTCTTTCTTTCTTTCTTTCTTTCTTTCCCTCTCCCTCCCTCCTCCCCCTTTCTTTCTTCCCCCTCTTTCTTTTCTTTCTTTCTTTCTTTCTTTCTTTCTTTCTTTCTTTCTTTCTTTCCCCCTCTTTCTTTCTTTTTTTTTCTTTCTTTCTTTCTTTCTTTCTTTCTTTCTTTCTTTCTTTCTTTCTTTCTTTCTTTCTTTCTTTCCCTCTCCCTCCCTCCCTCCTCCCTCCCTCCCTCTCTCTCTCTCTCTCTCTCTCTTTCTTTCTTTCTTTCTTTCTTTCTTTCTTTCTTTCTTTCCTTTCTCCCTCTTTCTTTCTTTCTTTCTTTCTTTCTTTCTTTCTTTCTTTCTTTCTTTCTTTCCTTTCTCCCTTTCTTTCTTTCTCCCTCCCTCTTTCTTTCTTTCTTTCTTTCTTTCCCTCTCCCTCCCCCTCCCCCCTTTCTTTCTTTCTTTCTTTCTTTCTTTCTCCCTTTCTTTCTTTCTTTCTTTCTTTCTTTCTTTCTTTCTTTCTTTCTCCCTCTTTCTTTCTTTCTTTCTTTCTTTCTTTCTTTCTTTCCCTCTCCCTCCCTCCCTCCTCCCTCCCTCTCTCTCTCTCTCTCTCTCTCTTTCTTTCTTTCTTTCTTTCTTTCTTTCTTTCTTTCTTTCCCTCTCCCTCCCTCCCTCCTCCCCTTCCTTCCTTCCTTCCTTCCTTCCTTCCTTCCTTCCTTCCTTCCTTCCTTCCTTCCTTCCTTCCTTCCTTCCTTCCTTCCTTCCTTCCTTTCTCCATCTCACCACAAGGCAACTCTGGACAGCTTACAGCATGAAAATGAAACCATAAATATATGAATAAAAGAGCCATTCAGAGTTGTCTTGTAGTAAAATGTGCAGCTAATAAATTTTACAAACAAACAAATAACATCACATTAAAATTACAATAAAATACAAGTTATAACTAAAGATGGGGAGGAGGAGAAGAATATATGGGAGGGAGAACATTTTTAGTGACCGCTTGCAGTTATGATACTGATGAAAATGTAACTTTGTGACTAGTGCTCCCATTTATGACCATTATAAGTCTGTAAAGCAAAGGAAAGCTGAAATAAAATTGTAAAACCACGATGTTTCACTTAATAACTGAGTTACCAATTGATGTTGCTAAATGAGGACTATCTGCATCTCTAAGATCAACAAGTTCTCTGGACACATAGCACTCTGCTTAAAACAGTATATTCATTGTTTTTTATTTAATCACACTAGTAGGCCACCTTAATTTCAATCAGAGTTTAGGTGGTTTGCAAAATGTAAACACTTAAAATAACAATAATAGCACCGAATAGGAAATGATTAGTTGTCCACATCAGAGAAAATGGGGGCTTTGAATGAAATGTCTCATTGAAATGGCTGAAAATAGGAGAGGTTGATTATAGATTGGTATACAATTGTTTGGCTGGGGATTCTGGGAGTGCTGGGGAATTCTGGGAGTTGAAGTCCACAAGTCTTAAAGTCGCCAAGTTTGGAGACCCCTTGCTTTAGTGTTTTTCACTGTAATCCATATTTCTAGAGAAACCTTGTTGTATGTTCCAATTGTAGGAAAAGAGCTGTCTAAATCATCCACATTCTGGATGGCTGGAACTTTAAACTTGCATCACATCAAGCATTAAATGATTAGAAAGTTTTTCTTTGCTGTGATTTATTTCTGGAAAGTGATGAGGATTACTGCAGTGCCTAAGACAATAATGAGGATTATTGCAAGGCCTAAGACACATGCCTGCAGACCCCTCCCATCCCCCCCCCCCATAATCCCCAAGCATGCCATTCCTCCCCCAAACAAGATGCCTAAAAGTTCTTGGTCCAGCTGCAGCCTAGAGGCCACAGACAGGGTTCTGGACAGACTCATTGGGCTCAGTGACGGTCAGTTACCTATCCCTAATTTAATGGAAGTTCTTGGTCCATAACAGTAGATGTGATCCAGGAGGAACTCAGGAAAATACAGCTTGTGATGGTGAAAAGAAGACAGGAAAAGTGGGGGTGTTATCTGGTCATTGGATAGGCTGCCCTGTCTGCCATTTGTTCGATGGGAACTTTTCTTTCAACATTTAAGCCTCCAAGGAATGGTGGTAATGAAACCTTCCAAAAGTACTAAAAATTATCTGAACAAATAAACTGACAACAGAAAAGAATGCATTGTTCAAATAAGATAATTTTGAAATGACTTGAACATCTCTCTTTATAAGGTAGAGTGAGCTCGCAGGTAAGAAAAAGGAAACACAACTTTCTTATATTTAGTGAATGAGCATCAGACATGTTCATTTTTATCCATTATCTGGAGTTTATATGCCCAACAATGCTCAATTCATCTCACTTGAATAACAATAACCAGGACTGTAACCCTAAGAAGAATGATAATGTATTAAAGTAATAAATCATAATAACCATTAGAAAAAGGAAGCAACAGTGCTTGCCACAGCAGCCTAACCCACAGCAGGAAGGTTGCCCTCATCACCAGTCTATTAAGCGCAGAGTCACTTAGATGAGATGGGTAGTATGGAAATTCAATAATAAAAAACAAAAATGTTTCACAGCTCTCCAGAAAATCCAGGTTTTTATCCCTTTCTGAAAAACCAACCTAATGGAATGGGACCCAACCTAAGGGAGGAACACTGCTCTAAAGAAGGGGGCAGCATCTAAGCACTGATGTTTTATCTCCCTTTTTCACAGAAAATTGTATGGAGAGATCTAGCATTTAAATAAGTATGGAATATTTCTGTTCATTTGTGGAAGTTTTAGAACAAGGATGCAAATCTGAAGCTTGCTGCTGATGATGTCAAGGGTCTATACACCCAGATGTGACTTTCTGAACAGACTCTCTCATTGGAGAAAAAAAAATTGTGAGAACAGAATAACCTTTTAGGACAGGGGTGTCAAACTTAATTTCATTGAGGGCTGCATCAGCATTGTGGTTGCCCTTGGGGGGCCGGGTGGGGGTGGCCAGGGTGGGTGCAGCCTACTGGGTGGGCGTGGATGGAGTAGGTGTGGCCTACTGGGTGTGGCCTACCAGCTCTAAATTGTTCGCATCAAGGGTGCCTGTGGGGACCTGGGCAGGAGTGGGACAGATCTGAGGGTCTCTGGAAGAAGAGGGTTGGACCGGGGCAAGCGCCAAGGCATGGTCCATTTCTTCATTTCTCACAAAGGGTGACACCTCCCCAGCAGGCACCCAGAGGGCAGGGCCAATGTGGCAGGGGCTGGTTCCTCGCTGTTTCCGGACGGCCTTGTGGACTTAAGACTGAATGCATTTCAGCATAAATGGCCACCACAAAATTGTACATTGGCTCTTGGCCGGCCTGGGCCAAGGCCAAGGCAGTGGGGGGCCATTCCCTCACTGTTTCCAGGATGGCTTCACGGGCCACATGAAACCACTTTGCAGGCCGCATCCGGCCCCTGGGCCTTGTGTTTGACATGTCTGTTTTAGGAGCAATAATTAGCAGTAATAAGCAAGGCTTAAACAGGTGCAGTTCACCCAAAAGTTCTATTACCAAGTGTCTGCTTTCAGTTTTGATTCCTCCAGGACTTTCTTTTCTCTTTCTGCAGATTTCCTAGTCAATATTCAGTCACAGCTCTCCCGCCCTTGCTCCTTTCTTCACAACACACAGGCAGACTTCATTAACTTATGGCTTAATTTTAAAAAGCGAGTGCCGAACTTGGTTCGTTCTCGCACTTCAAAAGGCTCCCACGTCTTCTGATTGTGATGACTTTCCATCAGCGATGTGTCTGCTCTGAATTAGTAATGTTGCTGACTTACTGTTTTAGAAGAAGTCCTTGACCTGCTGGTGGGAAGATCTGTGCCTGCTCTGAACCTCTGTGGTTCCTTGAGCTCTGCCAGATCCCCTGTGAATAATTAGAGGCATTTGAAGGTATTGCTGGAGAAGCCAATTTGTATCTTTCACTTTGCATATTGTTGAAGCCTCATGAATTAATCATTGGCAGGGGGGGGGGGGGAAGAAAAAAATTAGCTGCTTCAGTCTCGCATTTGATGGGTCATGAGGGAGAATGTAAAGTGACCTGTGAAATATTCTACTGATCCTCTAAGTATTAAATTATTACGGCTACAGGTTAATTTCAGGGGGGGATCTCCCTCCCTTCTCACTAAATAGAACAAGGAACTTTAAAATACAGATTTAGCTATTTTCTTATATTTTGAAATGAGAACATAATGAAAGAGAAGAAGTGATGCTTTCAGCTTGTGGAATGCCATCTCAATGCCTTTGTTTTGAATTTTGTTCTTAATCAAGTATGCTTCCCTGTTTCTTCTACTAAGCCTCCTATGTCTTCTTGCTATTGGGATCAGTTGTAAAAAGATGTTAATCAACAACAGTCTTAAATGACAGCTTAATTATTACTATATTTTTTATGATGGGAAAACTCTAGTCTTTCTCAAGTGGGTGAAATATGTGCGTTTTCTCATTTCAGCTAATGAAACAGAGCTTGCATTTTTCTGCATGGATGATTACAGAAAATATAAAACCAATCCTGTTGCTACCTGGTGAAGACCAAGAAAATTGAGATAAAAAAAATATTCGCTGTTAATAAGACAGTTTATCCTGAAATCCTAAAAAATGTCTGTTAACAAGCATTGAGACTTTTGTTTACAGAAATGCAAGACCCATTGCAGAAGGGGAGACTCCCAACAGTGACATTGCTTTCCAACAAGATTAATTTCACTTCCCAAAATGTGTGATGTTTTATAATAAACATATGTGGATACCTTCTCTGTATGGCTTGCAAATAAAAATTGGAATGTAGATTGACACAATCGTTTATTCCAAAGTGAACACGTATCAGCTCCAGAAAAGAACCAAGCATAAAAAAATCCGGGCAATCTCACCACACTACAGCCTTCTGTTTAGCGTCCTTTGCATTTCTTCCCTTGTCTCTCCATCTTCAAAATGAAGGAAGTGTGAAAAATGCCTTGTTTCAGTTGGCAGATACATAGAGGGGGAAATGTTTTATGCTGGGCTTGTTTCAGGGTTTATGCTGTTTTTTTTTAATAAATGTTTTTGAGGCAGGGTGCCAAAGTGGTGTTTATATAAGTGCTAAACCTGTGGAAGGGAGAAAAATAGCTATTTTGTTTATTTTTTCATTTTCAGAGCGGGCATCTAACAGTTTCTAATCATCAAGTAACTTCTCCCATTTCCTTTGATTTCTGACTCGGTAAAACTTTCTTCAGTGTAGCTCATCATGATAAGAGTTGGCCATGGTGATTTATGAGATATGGCCCCTGTGGTATATGCTGTGATAGCATGCTGATGAGATTTGATATCAGAATGCATCTGCGTATTAACTGAGCCGCAATTGTTCTGTGCCAATATGTTCAAGAATGAACAGCTGTCTTTTCTGCTGTTCTTCTTTTAAGGATATAACAGCGGTTTGGATTATGTTCAGACTGGACAAAATTCCTTTGAGAAAAGATAGTACTTCTAGTGTGTTGATTTCCTTTGGAAGGTAGGTGGCATCACTTCACTTTCTGCCTAATGGTTTAGTTGTGGTGAAATATTAGAAATGAATCAGCTCAAAAGGAAAGTGTTAATATTGCTGGGCTGAACGGTGGGGCAAATTATGGTCTTGTTAATGATGTTTCTGTATTATGAATCTCCAAGTAGCGTTTACTGCATTTTTAATAGCTTTTTTAATTGGTCTCAACAGATGGCAACACCTGGCTGACACTGACTTGACATGGAAGCCTAGTAAGGGGTGGTGCTTGGTGAGAGATTTCTAAGGAATAAAGGCTGAAGGCTAGATGGGAAGCAAGGGGGAACATTCCAGAAAGAAGACAGTGGTCTGTATCACTGGTTATCACCACGAAGTCTCCAATTTTGGGTTTGACTTGAAAGAGACAATCTTGTAATCCTCCTGTAATGTCCAGTTTTGCTTCTATCATATACAGTAGGGGTGTCAAACTGCCGGTCTGCAGGCTGGATGCATCATAGCGAAACAGTGCCCACCCCATTGCTGGCAATGGCAAAAAAAGTCTCAACACGTCATGTGACATTGCGAGTTTGACACCCCTGATATACAGGGAGTCCTCAACCTATGACAACTGAGCCTAAAATTTCTGTTGCTAAGTGAGACATACATTAAGTGAGTTTTGCCCCATTTTACTATCTTTTCCTGCTACGTTTGTTAAGTGAATCACTGCAGTTGTTGAGTTAGTAACATGGTTGTTAAGCGAATCTGGCTTTCATATTGATTTTTGTCACGTCACAAAAGGGAGACTGGGACACCTGCAACCCTTATAAATATGACTCAGTTGCCAAGCTTCTAAATTTTGATCACAGAATCATTTTGCACAGTGGCATGAAAGATGATCCCTTTTTTCAGTGCCGTTGTAACTTTGAACAGTCACTAAACAAACTGTTGTAAGTGGAGGACTACCTGTACATAAAGAGAAGAGGGAGAAAAATGCAGTCAGATTAGCTTTTGGATGGGGGGAGGTAGCAAGGATTGATATTGCCTGCCTCATGCAATTTTACTAAGTCAAAATGAAACAAACCACTTTATGGCTTAGGCCAGGGAAGGCAACCTTGGCTCTTTTATGACTCGTGGACTTCAACTCCCAGCTGCAAGGTTGCCTACCCCTGGCTTAGGCTGATGCAGAAGCTACTTTGTACCCCTTTTGAGATAGATATGACTTCTTTTATGATTTTAAAAATTCTGTATGCAAAAATTGCTTAGTTTTGGCTGCTTGATTAAAAGAAGAACTTTAAACAAAGATAAGCATTCAGCTGAGGGATGTCTTTGGTGCAAAACACACATCTGAACCTGGCAACAAGTCAAGAATGTTTGGGATCTAGCAATTATTTGGAAGAGAAAGAAGCCTTTTGTATGTGAACATCTCACTAGCAAAATGTCTGGTTTTGCATTATTATATTATAGGATTTAAGTGGTTTTTGGATATAGAAAAATGTGCCTTTGTCACATGGGAAATAACTTTCCCTCTAGGGAAAACAGAATATTTAGTTAATCTTTGGCTTCAGGATAAAAACAGGTTTCTAGAATGAGTGCCAAAATTAAATTAATTAGCTATCAGAGGAATAATGCCCCAAAGAATCCAATTAGCTGTAAGAAGAAAAATAATCAAGATAGTTGAAAATATAGTTTGGCTTACCAGATCTGACAGCAAAAATCCACCCCACCCCAGTAGAGCTATATAGACATTTCTAAATCTTTTCTGCCATCTAGTAAGGATTTTTGCAGCCTAACTATGCTGGGCTAAGTATATAATGGATTCAGTGATTCAAGCTTTTAATTTGGTATGAAGTTGTAGCTAGTATTGAAAATATGCTAAGAAATGGGACAAAAAATACTGGAAGGCTTCCCACCATTTTTAGTACTGGCCTTATAGGAAGTGCTTGGAGGAAAAATTCACCCACTCTGTTATATGTCTGAGGGTTTTTTTTTTTCATTTTTTATACAAAAGAAGATATTGCAAGTTTCAATCTGGGTTGGTTACTGGGAACAGAGATCGAGTGTTTTGAGCTTTTGGACTTGTGGTGGAGCTCATCTTCAGGGAACTTCTCTCTACTGGAATATGTGATTTGTGGTACCTTCCTACTGATTGATTGGTGTTGATGGCCTGTGATCAACTGTTGTTTCCTTGTGCTGCCAAGTCCTTGGCTCCTAAGTACTTGATAAACTGGTGGTAAATCAGCATTCCTTTTGACTGACAAGGGGCCCTTTTCTAGGCTTCAATCATTTTCCTGGCTATTTTTGTACCTGCAGGGCCAACAATCTTAATAGCTGTGAAATTGAATGTTATGTCCTTGTTCGTTGCAATATGAGGCTACCAATGAATATCTTCATAAAAGAAGATATTCCCTTATCTTTGATTTTACATGATATGGGATCAACACAGTCAAATTTAGTTAAATTTAATTAGATAGATTTGAAGTTTGTAGTTAAATGGGAGACGACGCAAGCGAGTTATTTTAGTTTGTAGGACTGATGTTCTCAAGTATTCTGCATCTCCTTGGAGTCATTCGGTTATTACCAAGCACCTGGTTTAGGGACAACAGGCTTTTCTACAAGAAACATACTACCCTGAAGTAGCAGTGCAGTTTACGCAAATGCTAGAACTAAATTCTTTAATGGATTTGTCTTCAGCAAAAACCACAAGGTGTCAGCACAGCTTTTCTTTCATGTTGGAGTGGGGAAAAGATGTATATAGTGAGAGTCAAAGCTGCTGAGAAAAATATATGCTGTAGGGTTTTTTTAGATTTATGTAATCCTGAATTGCTACTAATACAAAAACGAATGTAAACCTGTGAATATTATGTGGCACAGTTGTCTTTACATGATGATCTGTTGTGAACTTGATTTCATACATTTAAATAGTCATGTTTCTTTGCTATTATATTACCATGTCATCTTTAAAAATATTTAAGCCTTAATCTGCATATTTTCTGGAGAACATGCCCTGGTACCATTATTTTTTTGGGGGGAAAAAAAGATTAGCTTCCACGTCACTGATTTGATTTTACTGCAAAATTAATTGAAATGCTGCTTTTGAATAAATGCGGTCAGTGTAAACCTTTTAACTTGTGTGTATAAATGTATAAAATGCCTCATGAGGGTACTCGATGTTCAAAGGATTCAGAACATCTACAATTCTTTGAATTGGCCCAATAGAATTGTTGGTGGGAGTTGTCTTGATGCTGGACCAAAAATATAATCCCTGCAATCCCATTTCAAATTAATAGTGTGGCTCGATGTACTGCTTTAAAGAAGAAATTGAGCTTAGTGGAAACAAGCGGAATTGCTGAAATTCCAGTCCAGATACCTTAGGAATGTTACAGGTAGTCCTCAACTTAACAATAGTTCATTTAGTGACCGTTCAAAGTTACGATGACACTGAAAGAAGTATTTTTTCACACTTACGACTGTTAAGTGTAAACTCATTTAACAAAGGTCCCACTTAGCAACAGAAATTTTGGGCTCAATTGCGGTCATAAGTCAAGGACTACCTGTTACAAGCTTTACCTGCAGAGGTTAAGCTTTGCTGCCTGAATTGAAACAAACTCATTAAAAAAAACAAAACAGCTGCCAAATAAGTTTATTAAAATCCAATGCCCTCTAACCAGGAGGGAGTCTTTGATGTTTTGGGTTCTTTTGAGGTAATTGTTAAAAATTAAAATGATGAATCTTGAATATGACCCTCTGCCATTTTCCCCTACTAGTTCAGTTATTTATATTATTTTTTGGGGGGGAGTAAATATTGAAGAATGAGTCTTCCCTAAGTGGTCATTAAAGTGGGGCAATGCAAACTGCTCTGGTCCTCAAAAGTACTATATGGATCAAGGAGAATCCCCTGCCAGAAGCATTCAGTCCATTCAGTTCTGTTTTAAGTCCCTTCCTGCCTTAAGCAGGAATTTTCAACCTACTCCAGCAAAAAGTTCAAATTCCAAATTTTACAGAACTTTGCGACTTCTGAGATACCGTCAGTGCTCTTTCCCTAAGTTTGAAAATCTAGGATAAAACGAAAAGGAGGTCTAGAAATAGTCTTTTACTGCAAATAAGAAAAAAGAGAGAGCAAGTTCTTGGCATCAGTTCACAGATATATCCTGATTATATTTCTTTTACAGTATGATAACAGGAGTAATAAAATGTCCACTGTAAAGCAGGATGGCAACTTTACAATTCCCAAGGCACAAATTAGGCAGTGCAGAAAAACATTGATATTCTAGGCAGTATGTTTCCATTTTTCAGTTTTGCGGCAGATATCCATACAGACTACAGATATAAAAATAATCTTCAAGCGAGCATTACACAAACTTTTCTGTCCCAATATTGATTGGTTAAAAATGCAGAAACTATTTACAAAGAGGTTGTGTTTCCTATTGTGACCAGAGAGAGACAAAACATGGCTGGTTTCTTTAACAAAATCAAAATCACTTTTAAGATGCTTCATGCAGACATGAATGTTTCACAAAAACAAAAGCAATTCTGATACTGTGCAACATTTACAAGTGAAGTTCTTGGCAGCAGCCAACTACTGATGTAATAACTGTATGGGCATCTTTGGATCATATAAACAAATGATCTATTAAATTGTACTTGCCAAGATTGTATATCTTATATACACTGTATGCAAGAGGCCTGCCCTGCCCTACCCTGGCTGTTTAACAAGGATTCTTGCACTATTTGATAGAAACAGACATCTGCTAGGCTGGATGCTGCCACCTCATTTCTAGACATCAGGGTCAAAGTGATCAATCCTTGCACTGTTTTCTTAGTAATGATTTTAGGCTGTATTAATCAATCCAAGTGCACTTTCAGCAATGGCCCTGCCAGCTAGAGAATTCTGGGAATTAAAATCCTTACGTTTGGGAGAGGACATCCATAATTCATTTGGCTTTGAATGTAGCCACTTTATCTGCTGACTTGGACACAGATGTTGTTCGCCCCCCCCCCCTTGAAGTGACAGATTGAGTTCGTTGAGCAGGTTGAAGATATCACACAAATGAGTACGTTTTGTGACCTATTCTGTGTCACTAAAATATGCTGCCAATGGTAACTGTTTTTCTAAAAGAAATCTCTGGAGAGGCTCTCTTAACTCAAAAACTCTGGCCGATGATGTACCTCTAGAAAGCCATCTCACTTCTGTGTGTAAGAGAAGAAGGGTGTGCATGAACAGGCATGAGTTAAGGGTGTTTGTTTTAATGTAGTTGATCATTTTGATCACATTCTGCAAAACATTGTTAAGTTCACATGACATTTTTCGGCTAGCCAGCATTTCCCTATGGATTACACAGTGTGTAGACTCACATTCAGAAGCCGCCTCCTTGACCCAAGTAGTGAAACCAGAAAGCCGTCCAGTCACGGCAGCTGCTCCATCCGTGCATATACCAACACACAATGATCAATTCAGTTTTCCTAATATGTAATCAAATCATTCAAAGGCTTAAATAGTTCTGCAGCTGTGGTGTTGGTTGGCAACAAAAGGGCACATATGTATCCTCATGCACATCCTCCTGAAAAATATATTGTACAAAAAAACAAGCATTGTTGCCTTGCTGTCAGCATCAGTAGGCTCATCAACCTGGATTGCGTACCTTGGTGACTTAGTAATCCTCTCTAACAATTGTGCCTCAACATCCTCTGCTATTTCATCAATTCCTCTAGTTATGGTGCTAGCTCATGGGTAGGCAACCTTGGCTCTTTTATGACTCGTGGACTTCAACTCCCAGAATTCCTGAGCCAGCCATGCTGAGGGGAAAGGGAGGTTTTCAAGCTATACTGACTCAGAAATTCTGGGAGTTGTAGTCCATGAGTCATAAAAGAGCCAAGGTTGCCTACCCCTGGATTAGCTGAAAGAAGAACACATGCCATCTTTCGAACGGCAACCTCTGCTAAAATTTCACGACATACATCCTTAACAGCAGGCAGAATCAATTCTTCACCAATAATAGAGGGCTTCTTAGCTTCAGCAATGCGATTAGCCATGAAGAATGATGCTCTCAGTTGCAGACACATTTGCTAAAGTGGTGGTCTTCAATAATTGCTTCTGTTCTTCACGTTCACATTTTTTTTTCTTTTGAAAAACTCCAAAGGCTTGTCTTTTAAATATAGGGTGCTTGGTCTCCATGTAGTGAAGTACTTTTGAAGGTTTCATGGCTTCATTGGATAGTTGGCCGCTGTTATGTCCCGAGCCTTTGCAAACGGCTCGGGCGTTTGCAGGCAGTCCCGGGCAGGTGCAAAGCTGCCCGGGACCAGACAGGCTGTCGCCAGCGCCGTGCGCATGCGCGGGTGCTGGCGCGGGAAAAGTAACCCATTTACCCGGGAGTTGCCTATATAAGAGGCTGCGAGGCGTTTGGGCGAGGCTGAAGCCATCTTCCTGTAAGCTGAACGCTGAATAAAAGAAACTGAGAACTCCAGCTGCTTCTCGTGTCTGTTTTCCCGCCACGGACTCAACTCTGGCGACGAAGGTGGGATGCCTTGCACTACCTGGAAAGGAAGAAGTGTAAGCTTACCCAAGGAGTCCTGAGCGGCGGAAGAGGAACGGCGTCGACTCGGCAGCTGCCCGCCATTCCGGTGCGCATTCGGGGGTAGGCTGGCTGATAGACCCGTCTCCTGAAGATCCGAAGATGGCGAAAATCGGAAGGCTTTCAGAATTCGACGTCTCACATCCAGAGCGGTGGGAGTCCTACGTATCCAGAATGGAGAACTACTTCAAGGCAAACCAAGTGAGGGAAGATAGCTTGAAGGCTGCCACCCTGCTTTGCGTTTGCGGCCAAGACGCCTTCGAAATCGCAGAAAACCTTGCAGCACCTGTTCCAGTAGAGTCTGTAAGCTACGCAGACCTGAAGAAGCTGCTGAAGGAGCACTTCCACCCCAAGGTGTCCGTTATCTCATGGCGCCACACCTTCGAACAGAGGGATCAACGGTCCGGTGAGTCAGCCAAGGAATACATCGCCGCGTTACGGAAGGCCGCCAAGCCCTGCGAGTTCAAGGACCTCGAGGAACGACTGAGGGACCGATTCGTGTGCGGGTTAAGGCATCGAGAGCTACAACAGAGACTTTTCGCTAAGGAAGAATTATCCTTCCAAGACGCCTTAAGGGAAGTCACCGCAGAAGAAGCAGCAGGCGGCGCCGTCAAGAACATGCGGCCGATCAGAAGCAGTGCAGAGGGTGCGTCCGTGCACCAGGAAGACGTCCGACGAAACTCCGAGGAGGATCCGGACGAGGAAGTCGACCGTCTACACCCCGCGAAGGAAGAGAACCAGAAGGGAAGCTCTTCGGCTCCGCTCAAGTGCATCGGCTGTGGAGGTCGCCACAGGAGAACTGACTGCAAGTTCCGCTCCGCTACCTGCCGGGCATGCGGCAAACAAGGGCATATTGCAGCTGTGTGTCTGGGCCGACGAAAGGCACAACCCCAAGAAGAACGCCTGAAGGGTACCAGATTCCCCAGCCAGAATAGGGTAGGTTTTTGCGCTTCACGAAGAAGCATCTGTAGGACAGGCACACACAAGCCCATGAAGAAAAAGCTGTCACTCAACGTGAAGCTACAAGGGGTTCCATTATCTATGGAACTAGACACAGGGTCTGCCCTTTCCATCATTTCATTGCATACATTTAGGAAGATTTGTTCCAGTAGTGGGACTAAGGCCAAGTTAAGGCCTTCTGATATTGTATTAACAGATTTTCAGAACTCAAGAGTGTGTGTTAAGGGGGAGGCCACCCTTAACGTGCAATACAAGAGTTTTGAAGGTCCACTAGACTTATTAGTAGTAGGGGGTGAACGAACGAGTCTCATAGGACTCGATTGGTTTGAGGCCCTGGGGATACACGTCACAGGACTCAACAGCTTACAAACACTCGACCTACAGGAAGTCTGCAAAGAATTTGCAGATGTTTTCAGCCCCCAGCTGGGCACATTCAAAGGACCACCTGTGTCCTTAAAGCTAGACCCCACTGTCACTCCCATTAGGATTAAAGCAAGAAGGGTCCCTTTTGCTTTAAAAAGTAAGATTGATACTGAATTAGACAAACTAATCCAACAGGGAATCCTAGAACCTGTTGATTCCAGCCCGTGGGAGACCCCCATTGTCACGCCTCTAAAGGCAAATGGGGACATTCGCATTTGTGCTGATTACAAATGCACACTCAATAAGGCATTGCAGCAACATGCCTATCCTGTTCCTGTGGTCAGTCACATCCTGGCCTCTCTCAAGGGGGGGCGTGTTTTTGCAAAGCTTGACCTAGCTCAAGCATATCAACAGCTGCCTGTTGATGATGATGCTGCCATAGCTCAGACCATTGTGACCCACAGGGGAGCCTTTAAGGTAAAAAGGCTACAGTTTGGAGTGAATGTCGCTCCTGGGATTTTCCAAAGCGTAATGGAAAACACACTACGAGGTATACCAGGGGTCTGCCCCTATTTTGACGATGTCTTCATTGCAGGAGACTCCACACACATTTAGCTGAAAGGCTTAGGGCTGTCCTGTTAAGATTCAGGAAATCAGGCCTCAAGCTCAGAAAAGACAAATGCAAGATTGGGGTGCCTTCTACTGAATTTTGGGATTCAAAATTGATGCTGCTGGGATTCATCCTGCTGAATCCAAACTAACTGCTATTTTAGAAGCACCCAGGCCAAAGTCTAAGGCCGAACTTCAGGCCTTCTTAGGCCTCCTGAATTTCTACAATTCTTTTCTTCCACATAAAGCTAGTGTAGCTGAGCCTCTTCACAGGCTACTAGACAAACATGCTGTGTGGCTGTGGTCACAAGCACATGAGGCTTGCTTTAAAGAAGTCAAGGCCTTGCTCACTTCTAACAGTGTTCTTGCACATTTCAACGAGTCCCTTCCTGTGTGCATCGCTTGTGATGCGTCCCCCTACGGGGTTGGAGCTGTCCTGAGTCACCTCAGGTCTGATGGAACTCAGGTTCCTATTGCATACTACTCCAGAACATTGTCTTCTGCCGAGCGCAACTACGCTCAGATAGACAGGGAGGCTCTGGCTGTTGTTGCTGGAATTAAAAAATTCCACGATTTTCTATATGGCAGGCATTTCACGGTCTTCACTGACCATAAGCCTCTGCTGGGACTGTTTACCACACGTAAGCAGACTCCCCACATCATTTCCCCTAGAATGCTTAGGTGGTCTATTTTTTTGTCTGCATATGATTTTTCATTACTCCACAAGCCTGGGAAAGAAATGGGCCATGCTGATGGCCTCAGTAGGTTGCCTCTGCCAGTAGTAGAAGCTGACCCCGCGCCAGCTGTCAACATTCTATCAATCCAAGCCTTGCCCGAGCTCCCTCTTAGTGCCAGGGATGTTACCGCTGAAACAGGTACAGATCACACACTTTCACGTGTCCGCTCCTGGGTCCTGTCCGGGTGGCCTGAGCACTGCCCTAGTCCTGAGTTTCAGAGTTTCTGGTCCAAAAGGAACGAACTGTCCCTTTCTCAGGGTTGTCTGCTTTGGGGAAACAGAGTTGTCATTCCCACCTCAATGAGGACTAGGGTCTTAGAATCCCTCCACGAGGGTCATCCTGGCATTGTTCGTATGAAGGCTCTTGCACGCAGCCACTTGTGGTGGCCTGCTTTAGATAAAGATATTGAGGCTAAGGTACACGCATGCCACCTGTGCCAACGATCTCGCCCAGAGATGCCCCAAGCTCCTAGATGCATAGATGGGAGGAAACACAGTCCCCATGGTCTAGGGTGCACATTGACTACGCTGGGCCCTTTCAGGGCCAGTTCTTCTTGGTCCTTGTTGACAGCCATTCAAAATGGCTTGAGGTTGTGCCTGTCTCATCCACCACCACTGCAAAGACTATTCAGGTACTGAGGGGGATTTTTGCTGCACACGGGCTGCCAGATGTCATTGTGTCCGACAACGGCCCTCAATTCACCTCCTCCGAATTCCAAGCTTTCTTACAGGCAAACCTGATTCGTCATGCCACGTCTGCGCCTTTTCACCCGTCCACCAACGGTATGGCTGAACGCATGGTGCGCATCGCAAAGGACGCCTTGAAGAGACTCACCTACGGGGACTGGCATCACAGGTTGGCTGACTTTCTCCTTTCTTATCGCACCACACCGTCCACTTCTACAGGGAGAAGTCCAGCTGAACTTCGTTGGGGGCGCCAACTTACTACTAGACTTGACCGGTTGCATCCGGACAGACTGCCTTCATCTACCTCACATCCTAGGGCACCTAGACAACTACTTGTGGGTGCCCCGGTTTGGGCTCGCAATTACGGGCCTGGTCATACATGGGTCCCCGCTTCTGTGTCCAGGATCACAGGTCCTCTCTCCTACGAGGTTGCCCTGGACAACGGTCGTGTCCTGCGGCGGCACATCGACCAACTTCGCTCTAGGCGAGACTTTTCTGATGAGACTCCTGGGTCTTTTCCAGGGGGGGAGGGGGACCCTTTGGAGCAAAGGGAAGGGCAAGAGCTACTGCCCACCTCCACTGAGGGAGCCACAAATGGCCCATCTCAGGGTTCTGCAATTGCTCCGAAAAGAAAGTCATGGAGCTTACCCACACAACAGGCACTCACGCCTACTCCAGCCAGGGAGTCACCCCGGGGGCATACTCACTTTCCACACACATCACACAGCACTCCAGTAACGGAGGATACCCGGGGGCATCCCAACAAATCATTCCCCGCAAGAGAGCTGGCACACAATTCCCAAGGTTGGCCTGACCTTACCCCAAATCCTACAGGGGGTCAAACATACACAGAGCTAGTCGAGGAACCAAGTCCCGACTACAACACCCCTAGCACAAATCAGGGAACACCTGAGTTTTGGGAAAGTACAGAAACCCACACGAGCCCGAGCACAGAATGGGGTTCAGGGAATGGACAGCCTCCTGACAGGTCTTGGACTGACCTAGGAGGTTCTACAGAGACGCCCAGCAGTGGCTATCACTTCAAGGGGCCTGAGGGTCTACAGCTAGGTAGGACAACCAGGTCACAAAGCAACAGAAGCCCTGGCCTGACGAGCCCGGTGGGCAAGCAAGCAGGCCAGGCATCGGGGCACAGTCCTTGGAAGACACCAGGGCACAATAGAGAGAACAGGCTCACGCCTCCCTCCAGTCAGGGGACTTATGCCAGTAACCCAGAGCTAAGAAGGTCACAGAGAGCAAAGAAATCTCCTAAGTATCTAGAAGATTACATAACATTGCTGGCAAGGCAAAAGCCAGTAAACAGTGGGAGCACTGGGGAGCAAAATGTCATATAAAATAAATGTTGTATGTTGGTAGTAGTTTTAGCCCGGGGGAAAGGGGTGTTATGTCCCGAGCCTTTGCAAACGGCTCGGGCGTTTGCAGGCAGTCCCGGGCAGGTGCAAAGCTGCCCGGGACCAGACAGGCTGTCGCCAGCGCCGTGCGCATGCGCGGGTGCTGGCGCGGGAAAAGTAACCCATTTACCCGGGAGTTGCCTATATAAGAGGCTGCGAGGCGTTTGGGCGAGGCTGAAGCCATCTTCCTGTAAGCTGAACGCTGAATAAAAGAAACTGAGAACTCCAGCTGCTTCTCGTGTCTGTTTTCCCGCCACGGGCTCAACAGCCGCCACATATTATACAAAGCAGGCTTGGAGCATGTGAATCACCTGTTGCAAGGAACCTGTTATTTAAGTAAGACTATTGGTATTTTCTTTTAAATGTAGATTTCCTTTTATTGGCAGTCTTAGAGTCTTCTGCTATCTCATCACTGGGTCTTTCCCCCTTTTCAAAGAAGCTCTCCAGTGAAATTTGTTTTTTACTTATTTTGGCTAGGTTTAACGCGTGGGCTTACCAAAACTGTGACTGAGACAAGTGTGCACTTCAGAAAAGAGGCACAGACAGAAGTGGTAAATGAAATAATGGTCAGGCCACGCACAGACTAAAATAAGTGTGGGATTCTGACTCAAGGCCTGCCACCAGATGATTTTGCTCCAGAGGGAAATCAGAATAAACACACAGGGAAAATTTCACTGGAAGAGGCTTTCTTTTTCTGGGTGGGAGGGGGCGAATCAGAATAAAGCCATGGAAAAAAAAACCTTCACAGGAAGAGGCTTTATTGTTCTGCTCTGGAAGAAAATCAGAAACCTTCATTGAAAGAGTAGCTCTGCTTCTGCTCCAGAAGAAACCCGCAATCAAGGGGGAGGGGGGGGGAAGCAGAAATAGGTGTGAATGGCCGTCTGCACTTTTCAATGGTTCAGTATAGTGTTTCTCTTCAAGATTAGAAGGGAAGGGACAGACAATCCTAACTCAGCCTTCCAGCAAAACAAACCAAAGACCCAGCACGTTGTTGAGGAAGTGTTGAGAAAATTAGAGAGCAAACCAGCTCAACTCTGCGCAAGCCCAGCAGTCTTGGAAAAGGTGCAAAATGAGAGAGGGATTGTCTTGGAGGCGCAGCGTTTAACTTTAAGGGAAAACGTAGCTTCTCCCTCCCCCTCCCCCACTGCAAGCCGGGTGGGAGTCTGCTTGGTTTGCAAACTTGGAGAGCTGTATGCAGAAAGGAGTGTGAGCCTGGTTGGAGTGCCAGGAGGGGGAGAGGAGGAAAGTGAGAAAGAAGAGGAGGAGGAAGAGGTATCAGGAGGAAGCGCTGAGAAAACCTTAAAAAACAAAGAAACGAGAGACCAAACCAACTCGGCATAGCACAAAGCCTCTTTGCAAAGAAACCCAAAGTATGCAGCTGCCTCAGCTTGCAAAGGCTTGGTTTCCAAGCAGTGAAAGCCTTTTAAACGCGCGCGCGCGCCACGAAAAGCTGGCAGGATGTTGCCAAAACACAAGGCATCCTGGTGCATCAAAAGAAAAAAAAAAACTCCAGCTGAAGCGCAATGGAGCCCAGCACTCTTAAGACAAGATGCAAACGAGAGAGGGCTTCTCTTGCTTAAGGTAAAAGGTAGCTTCTCCCAGCCCCTATTTGCACCCTGAGAAAAAGACACACACACATACCTTGGGGGAGGGAGTCTCCCTTTAACAAAGCTTTGGGGGAACCCCCGGTTGCACGCCTGCTTGTCTTGCAAACTTGGAGAGCTGCATGAAGGGAGCCAGAGGAGGAAGCTCAGCTGCCCGGAGGACCTTTGCACTGGGTAAGACAGCTTCTGGTCCACCACTCTCCCTCCCCAGCACCGACTCCTGCAGACTTGCATAGTTGGAGGTGGAAGACGTGCCTTCAGTGCATCTCCAGCAGCGCGTCCCGGTTCCTAAGTAGCCACGGAGGTTGGGGACCCCTGTTCTAAGCAGTTCACTCAAACTATTCAGGAAAAGCAAGCCCTTCCTTCTATGTTACCTCAGGGCTGACATAATGAGGAAACAAGAGAATGATAGTGCTAGTGGGTAAAGACGCAGGACAAAATATTCAGAATGGCGTAACTACAATAAGTCTAACAGCAGATGACTGCCCGCCTGAGGGCCAGTTCTTTAGAACGGAAGAGCAACTTTTGCTAATACCAAGTATAAAAGGAATCCCAAGTTTATTTTACCTAACTGATTGAAGTGCTAAGAGGCTGCTGATTTAGAGCAGCAGTTCCAAAATGTTTTATCTAGCTGAATTCACTGTCATTAAATGCTTTTTAAGGCCATTGTAATGCAGTGAGTGTACAGTAATCTGTGAACAACTTGTTTTTGTGTTTTTTTTGCACGAGAACAGATCCAATCTCAGATTACCATGAGATTATATCTTAAAGCTCATTAGGTTCTACGCAAGGATGCCAACATTTTAGGAGACCTGGTGATCTCCCAAGATTTTGAAATAGATGGAAGTAACTTCCTTCCTTTCCTCCCTCTCTCTCTCTAACCACACCAGGGAGCACACGTGGTCTTCAGATTATAGGCTGGATATCAGCCTGAATCTGTGGTATACTTACACTTGCATTCACTCAGAAGAATCAAATAACCTACGTGTGAATTTGTCCATGTAAGAGAAATGGGTCTAATATGCGGCAGTTATGTGTAGATATATAAAATATTTAATTCTGTCTCCATAACAGCTGATATTGCAGCCCCAAAGCTTCTTTGCCCCCTGCCATGTTATATATAGAAATAACATTATGCTGAAAAGTTTTGGAACAAGTGGAAGGAATTAAAGCACAGTTGCTACATAAGTAGCAGCAAGGTATTTAAAATAACCCTCCCCAACCTCCACTGACTAACTTCTGGGCAGTACAGTCGATCCCCCTTCTCCTGTAAATTAAAGTATTTTCTTTAATAACTAGATGTTTGTTAAATGTCTATATTCTCAGACATCCAGGTCATGTCCCAAAGGTGCTTTTTCAAGAGGCAACTGGACTTTGCTTTTCTTTGAAGACATTTCGCTTCTCATTCAAGAAGCTTTTTCAGCTTTAGATGTTTGTTATTTGTGAGAATCAGTTCTCATTGTTTGATTGATAAAGGGTTGGATATAGCTGAAAAGTCAGTTTCACAGAATTTAAACATCTTTCGTTTGCTAGAGAATCTCCTTCGCTAATCTTATCAGTGAACAACATTAGCATACTAAATGTCCTGTAGAAGCAGCTAAAGCAGTGGTTCTCAACCTGTGGGTCGGGACCCCATTTGGGGTCGAACGACCATTTCACGGGGGTCGCCAAACAATGCAGTCCACCATTTCCCCCCCCTTGTCCTTAGCTGTGCTACTCCCTTTTATTCTATTGGCTTTTGAAAGCCAATAGAATAGACTCTCTTGAATAGAGTCTAATTCTATTGGCTTTCAAAAGCAATAGGAATTGTCCAGGCTGTCTCTGCCCTGCTGAGCCTGCCAAAAGTCCCATTCTGCAAACGGTGCTGCACCAGTTGAGTAGTCCTCGACTTACGACCAGTTGAGTAGTCCTCGACTTACGACCGGTTGGGGGGGGGGGTCGCGGCATTAAAAAGGTTGAGAACCACTGAGCTAAAGTAATTCCTGCTCAGAAATAAGTCCAAATGTTATTCATGAGTGTTTGATTGCAGCCACATGAAAAAAAAAAAAGAAGACTGCCATCAGGGAAAAACAAAATATTTCTAGTGTTCCCTTTTATCCCTGTGTTAAAGGAGCAGAATGCTTGTGTTTCCTTATGTATGTTTCAATGGTAGAACCTAAAATTCTGCACCGATGTTTTAAGGCAGGGGTAATCAACCTTGGCTCTTTTATGACTCGTGGACTTCAATTCCCAGAATTCCTGAACCAGCTTAGTTGGCTCAGGAATTCTGGGAGTTGACGTCCACGAGTCATAAAAGTGCCAAGGTTGACTACCCCTGTTTTAAGGCAACCTTTTTATAACCTAGGAAATTATCAGTGTATTCTCAATGTGTAAGCTGACTCTATTTGAAAACTTTCTCCTGGAATAAGATTACCCACTGTTTAATGATCCCAAATAGGCTTTAAAAAAAAAAAAAAAAAAAACACGCACACAATAAAAACAGAATCAGAATGCTTCTTCACAATTGTAATGGAAACAGAGGTCCAGCATCACACAGTGCTGCTGCTTTCTCCACTGGAAAATTCCCCAGATGCTCTCTGCAACGTGAATTTGACGTTCCTGCTCCGCTCCCACCCACTCCTGATGCGCTGCAGTTTTTGGCTCACACAAGGAAGGTTGAAAAAGAGCTTAGCTAGGATTATGGTGCATGGTACCAGGAGAGTGAGGGTGAAAGTGGGAGGCAGGTAAAACTTGTACTGGTTTTCATCAAAGGCTCTTGTCCAGCCATAGGTCAAGGTGTGGAGCGTGCTGATCACTAGAGCAACGAAGCCAAGGGTCGACTAAAAAAAAAGTGGGGAGGAATAAAGACCTGTTATTTTCTGTAAGGTTAACTTTTATATACTCTATTTCAGTGGCGGCGAACTCAGAGCCCTCTCTGTGGGCACGTGCGCCGTTGCCCCAGTCCTAGGCCTTCAGCTGGGTTTTATAAAACCTTTTCGCTTTAGGCCTTCCCCGCCATGTGCAAAAAAAAAAAAAAATTCAATCAGTCAATTTCAACTTCTCGCGAAAAAAAAAAAGATCTTGCAAAGTTGGAATTGATTGATTGAACTTTTTAGTCCCACCCAGTCTGCTGTTACCACTGCAGCCACGCCCACCCAATGGGCCACACCCACCCAATGGGCCACATCCATCCGGCACTCGATGATGCATAAGTGGGTTTTGGGTTGTAGTTTGGGCACTCGGTCTCTAAAAGGTTTGCCATCACTGCTCTATTTCAAACACACATCAATACCTGGATATTTATCCTGATTCGCTGCAGTTATTTAGCCCTGAATCCCTTGACTCAAGAATTTAGTCCTACAAACAATTGAATTGCATATGAAGAATGTCCCTGAAATTAACTTCTGTAGAAGTTAATATATATAAAAATAACTGTTAATTTTATTAGGATATAGTCAAGCCCTTTCCAGTCAGATCAGCGTTGGACACCTACGCCCCAAGTCCAATGAGATTTTGAAAAATAATGGCGAAGCGGGAAATTGGAAGGCTCTGGGAGGAATCCCATTACCATTTGTAAACTGAACACATAATGGATGCAAAAGGTTTAGTCTGCTCCTTCAAAAGACTAAGTTACAGTTTATAGCCTGGTAGACATTGGTTGAGCTGAATGTGAGGTGAGCTTCAAACTGGATGGAGATAAAAGCTAGATGTTGGCCTGAATTCTCTCCTCTTCAGCCAAAGAGATGAAGGAGGCCTGTATTTGCAATGACACAGTCAGGGACTGTGAGAGTCCCAAATGATATATTAGACTGCAAATCTGGCTTGCTTTGACTTTTAAAATGGTAATTTGTAAATATGCAAGGCTCTGACATATGTTAAAGCAGACATGTCAAACACAAGGCCTGGGGGCCGGATGCGGCCTGCGAAGCCATCCTGGAAACAGTGAGGGAACGGCCCCCTCTGCTTTGGCCCTGGCCCAGGCCGGCTGGGAGCCAATGTACAATTTTGTGGTGGCCATTTATGCTGAAACGCATTCAGTCTTAGCTCCATAAGCCCCCCCCCCCCCACATGGCCTGAGAGGAACAGTGAGGCTCCTCCAGTGGACCATGCCTTGGCACTTGCCCTGGTCCCACACCCCTTCTGCCAGAGACCCTCAGATCTGTCCCACTCCTGCCCAGGCCCCCACAGGCACCCTTGACACGAACGATGTAGAGCTGGCCACGCCCACCCAGTAGTCCACACCCACTCCATCCACACCCACCCAGTAGGCTGCACCCACCCTGGCCACACCCACCCGGCCCCCTGAGGGCAACCGCAGTGCTGATGCGGCCCTCAATGAAATTGAGTTTGACACCCCTCTGTTAAAGTGTCTTGCTCTGTGTTGAATTGTAATATAAGGAGCCTGTCTGCTGGAGCACTAGTCTAAATAAGAAAGGGAAGGAAGTTCATTCTTTCAAAAAAACAAAAACAAAAAAGAATCATTATAACATTTCTTCTAGAAATGAAGACTGTGCAAATATCATTAAGGAGCAGCAACTGGTAATATGAAATACTTGTTTGGCTTACATGGCTGACAACTTTCACGTGGCTTCAACCTCTGTGCCATTAATCTGCACATCATAGACATATGCAGCTAAGTTGACAGGGCTCTTACTTCAAATATCATCTAAACCTCCTTCAGATCTAACCCAACATATACTTTTAATCAAATACTTGAATGGGTCAATAACTTTGGAGCCCTTGTGTGTGATGCCATAATCTTTTAGCAAAACCTCAACCAATGGGAAAAAAATTCAAAAAGATCAATCTTTGCTGGAGAGGGACATGGGTCCCCCTCTATTATTTATATTGATAAATTTAAGCAAATCCATGTATGTATGGATTTCCCCTTTGCTTATGCCTTATAGTATTATGGTTGAATCTAGTCACTGTGACTTACTGTATCCAGCAAATCATAATTAGAACAAAACCAGGGCTTTAGTTGAAGAAGCATCCTTCCTGGAAGGATCACAGTATTTTCTGCTAGTCTTTTATGCATTTCACATTATCTTGTTACACACAATGGTACCACAGCCATCTCTGAAAGCACACAAGGCTGTTTGGCAGAAAGATTCCTTGCCTGTCAGAGAGAGTCATTAGCATTGACCTTGAAAAGATTTTGCCTTTCTGGCTTATTAAAGGAGTGCTGTAATCAGAACAAGAGCCCAGAGAGCCATGTCAGAGCAGGAAACAGAAAGACTAACCTAAGTGGATGTACAGAGGTAATTGGTGAGCAAGCGGAGACGTTGTTTGATTTTGCTAGAAAATTAGGAATTGTTTCAGAACTGGAAAAATCTATTTATATTCCGGGGGATATCTTTTTGCAGCACTCTGGTTTTTCTCTCATGGAAGCTAAATCTCTGTCATTAAAGTGGAACACTTTCTTGCTAGGATCTCTTTTCTGACAATGAGACAGCTCTGGTTAGCAAAAAAAATCCTCTCTTCTTAGAACCAACCGGTTTCAATCACCAGTGTCCCTAGCAGTTTCCCTTGTTTTCTTGTTTCCTTCCCTGTGGAATGCCTGCAACCTCTTCACCTGAAGCAGCCCGCTGTATGTCAGTTGAAGGTTGTAGTGAACCAATGTCTCTCTTGAAACCAATGGAACTGCCAAATTTCCTACAGGAAATCTTCTTGGTACACTATAGGAACTTCTTGGTATACACTTGTACACTTTGTGCAACTTTGCCATCATTGAAATAGTCACCCTCATTGCCAAAAGGGTCTGTAAAACTGTTATTATTATGGGGCTCTGTTGAGAAAGGACATGCTTTCCTATAGCCCTGAAGCCTTTCTTCCCAGTGACTGAATGTCTTAAGGATCCAAGGGCTTTTGATCTTAATTTAATCTCCATTTAGGCAAAAAAGCCCAATCCACCTCACAGGGTCTTTGTTGTTGTAGAGCAGTGGTGGCAAATCTATGGCACACATGCCAGAGGTGGCACTCAGAGCCCTCTCTGTGTGCACACACACCGTTGCCTCAGCAGAGTTCACAGAATAGCGAGCACGTGGCATTTGGAAGCAACAGGGCAGGAAGTGAGCGAGCAAGTGGCGTTGCTCCCCCCCCGGGATGCCCCGGAGATGGTAAGGGACTGGCCCGGCCACACTCACCCAGTCTGCTGTGACCACTTCAGTCATGCCCACCCAGTGGGCCCCCCCCTAAGGGCATCACAATACTGATGCAGCCCTGGCACTTTGCGAGAAATAATTGGGTTTTGGGTTGCAGTTTGGGCATTCGGTCTCTAAAAGGTTCGCCATCACTGTTGTAGAGAAAATAAGAGGTGAGAACATTATCTATGTACATATGCTGCCTTGAATGGGACAACATCTGAATGGTCAATCATCAACATCAAGTAATAATTTGAGTTTCTGGACTCTACTTTCTATCTTGTTCAGAGCCCAAGGTGAAGCTTAACTTATCTAAGGCTGTTTAATGCAATGCTATGCAATTTTCGTGCAGCTAGAAGATCCCATGTAAAAGCCACAGGATGATGATTTGGAACCAAAGGCATTCTGCTCCCTATTTATGGGGGGGGGGGGTCATCAGCATGTTGGTTCTCCAGTCCAGAGATGCTGCCACAGAAGTTACATTCACCCATGGTTAGCAAGACAGCTGGATTGTGATGAAATTCCTTATGTGTCTGTCGAATGGGACTAAGAACAAGGTCTCCTTCACCACCAGTCTTTCTTTCTGGAGAACAGCCCGTGAACTGTAGCACTTACTTGAACAAAGCTGAATTCCCTCCAATTAAGAGAGTTCGAGATGGATGGAAGTGAGGTTATGGCAAGTAACGAGAGCAAGCCTAGAGCCATGATGCCAAAAGAGATATATATCTCCATCCTCCAGACTTCCTCCTCCACCCAGGCATCTGCTCTCTTCTCCACCTAAAAGGAATAGTGGCAAAGTCATGTTGAAAAAAACCAAGAAGGGGAAACAGGGTGGTGAACTGAATAGTGCCCAAGGGTGGGATTAATTTCCATATAATGTCTGCAGGATATCTGGACAAAGGAAACCTGTCCTTCAGCCAACTTGTTTTCTGGCCAGATACTGATTCCTAACCTCCACTTGACTTGAAGGTATATGAACTGGAACTTTTCATAGCTGGGAATAATTGGCCTGCTCCTACCATTGCCCTAGGTCAGGGGTAGGCAACCTTGGCTCTTTTATGACTCGTGGACTTCAACTCCCAGAATTCCTGAGCCAGCCAGGCTGGCTCAGGAATTCTGGGAGTTGAAATCCATGAGTCATAAAAGAGCCAAGGTTGCCTACCCCTGACCTAGGTGATTTCATACAGCTTGCATACATAGTTGGGTCTATGACAATTTGCCGTGGCTGAATTGCCATGGCCAACTCGCCATAGGACAACTTGTTGGGGGACAAAAATGACCCTAACATCAAAGAAATGGTGGAATAGAATCATTAAAGGATGCAAAAGGAGGGACAGAATGAAATGTGAATGGCAAAAATGAAAATAATTTATTTAAGTAATTAAATAGAACTGTTAAATTGAGTTGTCCCATGGTGAGTTGGCCATGGTGAGTTGGCTGCAGCGAGTTGTCCCATTTCTCATATAGTGGGGGGGGGCTGTTTCATAATCATTTGTCAATGATAGGTTTAAATAGTTTAAGCTGGTGCATGGTCACCTCCCACCACTGAAGTACAAGTGCCTCAGTTGTGCCACTGGCCATCAGCTACAGCTTCCTCCCCATTGCTCTTAATACTGGATAAAAGGAGTATTCACCTGGGTTTTCAATGTAGTATGCTGTGCGTGCATGTGTTGGATTTTTAGTGTTGCCTTCCAAAATTTCCTTTAAGTCACACTGGCGTCTAGGTTTACTTAGGGTTTTGTTTCTCATAGGCTGAATGGAGCACTCTTTCTGGATCACAATCTGTTTAGAAACGACTCTCCTAGAGATGTACATATATCAATCCAATCAGCAACTGTACATCAAAGTATAAAAATACTGCAAAGGAAAAGCTTCCGAGCTCAGTTAAACTTTGCAACTGTGCCATGTGGCTTAAGGCTGGGCAAAAACTTGTATCAACCAGCAAGATTTGACCGGATTCCTTTTCCTGGTTGGACACGTGTGGCTTGAAGCAAAAACGTGAACTTAGTTCTGTCTCCCACTTACCTTCACTTACCATCTGGTACCAATAAAAAGAGTGAATTCCCACTTATAGCCACACGTCGGTTATCTGAAGGAGACTTGACAACTGGATTGGCAACAACACTGTTCTTCCAAACCCAGTCACATGTGTATGAGCCACTGAACTGATTTCCCAAATATTGTTGAAATGTGGCCGGAAGAAAACAGAACATCCATAACTCTCACCGACTTCTGGTGGAATATGCCAAGAAATGGGTGCCTGGAAGACCAAACCTCATTTTGCCATTTGAAGAATACAATTAAAATGGCAAAGCAGCTCTAGTTTCAAGCAAAGCACCACAAGCATCACTCTCCGAATGCTGGACTGCTTAGTGGGCTTAATGGGCTTTGGTTTAAATGCTTTTAGGAGACAGGTCTTCAGGCTAATGGGGAAGAAAAAAAACCTCAGAAATGGGATTTGTACTATATTACAGAGACTGACACTTAGCTCCTTCCATTTATTCTGTTAAATCAATGTGATTCATGAAGCTGGGGAAGGGGGGGGGGGAGAAGAGAAATAACTAGCATAAGAAGAGAAACAAACAGGCCAGGAAAGCTTGCCTGAGATTTATTTACGATAATCAAGAAAAAGAAATGGGTGCAGAATTAAAAGCTGGGGTGGGGATATTGTGTTCCTAGCAGCAAATATAGGAAGGCAACTGGGCAAAAGATCATGCAGGCAAACTAGAAAGGAATGAAAAATCTTTGTTTTTCTACACTGCCTCTCATATTCACTTACTTATTGGCATCAATGAAACTTCATCAAGTTTAGAATCTATATTGAAAGGGGAAAAAAAAATACTTCTAGCTCCGGGTTGAATTATGGAAGGAGTCCTTGCTGCTCTCTGAGCTTGGTAGTTTTCTTGCAGATATTTCATAACCAAACTAGGGAATGTATGTTCTGGACTGGGACGATATATGAAACAACCAGTGTCCAATATAAATAATCTACTCACACCTAAGATTTTGAGCTTAGGCGTAAGCGTCTTGATTTCCACGTAGAAAGAAACCACTTTTCCAGCTCTCAGAAGGGTGAAGGACAATCAGGAATCTAGTTCAAAATGGAATAATGCCTTCTGACCCGGCTTTCTTCTTACTGGCTCAGGTGAATGCTATAATCCAAGATCTCCTCTTCGTCCTTGGAAAATGGGAACCTGGGCTGAATCATTCATGCCTTTGGGAAATGCTTGGAAGACTTTAGCTAGCTAGAATATAACAACCAGTTTTCTGGGATATAGAATATAGACTAAGAATGGCCATGGAATTTTTGCTAAACTGTTATGGAAAATCCCAAAAACGAGAGAGGAAGGGGATGAAAATCCCTTTCATGTTTTGTTGCAAAGCTCAGCCAGTTCTATATGAGGCAGCTTGCTTAATCAAGACAAGGTGCCAGAAAACCCCCCCAATTTTGTATCTTTTAACAGTACAAACATCACAATGAAGGGGTCCTTGGTGCTCTCTGAGCTTGTTTTCTTGCAGATGTTTCATTACTAAAGAAGGTAACATCATTGGTGCTAATGAAACATCTGTAAGAACACAACCAAGCTTAGAGAGCACCAAATATTTGAGCTACAAATATTCTACTGATTACAATTATGGAATGAGTGGGCAATCTAAACTTCCAGGACTGAATATGGCCTTAAGCTCCTCTAATCAATGAAGCCTTTCTGAGAACATTCAAAAACTGTTAAGGTTAATCCTGATAGAAGCTCAATGAAGTTTTTCTCTCTCCCTAAAGTAACAATCTCCAAACTCTCTCACTCCCAAATCTAAGAAAAAGCTGCCATGGCATTCTGATCTTGCCCATTTTGTATCTACTCCATTCACTGCTGCTCCCAATCCTGCCAAAATATAACTACAGGTAGTCCTTGACTTATGACCACAATTGAGCCCCAAATTTTTGTTGCTGAGCAAGACAGTTGTTAAGTGAATTTTGCCCCCTTTTATGACCTTTCTTGCCATAGTTGTTAAGTTAGTAAACACAGTTGCTACGTGCCTCTGGCTTCCCCATTGACTTTGCTTGTCAGAAGGTTGCAAAAGGGGATCACATGAACCCAGGACACTGCGACCCTCATAAATGTGAGTCAGTTGCCAAGCGCCTGAATTTTGATCATGTAACTATGGGGATGCTGCAATGGTCATGTGATAAACTTTTTCAGTGCTGTTGTAACCTCAGTCACTAAACAAAGGTGGTAAGTCAAGGACTACCTATACAGCCCACCAGCTATCACAAGGTTGTCTCCTGCTGGATTGAGGCAATTTGGAATGAAGCAATGGAGCCAGGGATTCCTAAGGTCACGCAATGAAAGGAGCAGTCAGATTTTCAAACTCTGGGCAGTACCGTACCTGCTTGACCGCCTCGTTGAGTAGCAGATAGCGGTGGGACCGGCGCATGGGTAGGCACAGACTGTAGACAGCATGCAGTGCTGCGCAGAAGAAGCTGAGGAGGCCTATCTGCTTCCGGTGCTGCAGCCACTGGTCAAGCCAGTCAGGGAAACGCCGGTACTTTGTGCAGTGGTACAGCTGAAAGATGGCTGCGAGCACTCCAGGAAGGTAGACCAGGGAGAGCATGACGTAGGCCACGCAAGGCAAGGTGGTGTTGACGATCTCCACAGGGATCTTGTAGAATTTGTTCTTCTTCTCTCGAATGTAGGGATGCAAGACTTGCCGGATGAAGTTGTAGGTGTAGAAGCAAAGGAAGAGGCCCAGGGCCAAGAAGACGGGAATCTTCCAGGCGGGGAGAAGACGCAGAGGAATATTCTCTATTTCCCGAGCTGAGAACAAGGCACCCATGTCCATCGGGATGAAGCCCAGGGCATGAGCAATTTCAGCAACCGCCTGTTTGGCTTCTTGGTTGTCAGAGCAAATGAAGATCTGTAACAAAAGGAGGGGGGAACAACTGGGAAATTGTAACCAGGAATCCAAGGCAAATGGTGCAATCAAAAGAATCTTAACAGCACAGTGTTTGCCTAGTGGTTAAGGTTTGGAGCAGAGAATTTTAGATTCCTACTCAACCCTGGAACCATTGGGTGATTTGCGACCATTTACTCTCTTTCAATCCAACCTCTCTCACAGAGTCAAGTGACAGGAAATCCACCTGTATGCTGTAGGAGCGCTCAGGAGAAAGATGGGATAGAAATGTGAACGAATGAATAAATGAATGACATCAGCAGCAGCAGCAGGAACAGCTGTGAAAAATGAGTCACGTGACAAGATTTTATTTTTCTGCTCCTTTTCTTCCCATGATAGCCTCATTCTTGAATGCTGAAACAAGCATTTTTCCATTATGAACAACATGAGGCTCCTGGCGAGGGATTTTAAAAAGGTACTAAAGTTCTTGGTTATACGAATTTTAATGAATCAATCATAAATTTTCTATAATAATGAACTTGACTACCTCAAGTACAAGGTCAGCCAGAATTGGATGCCTGTGTCTTGAGGTGCAGAACTATGTGCAAGATTGCAACTGTCTGGGTAGCAAAAATAATTCAGATATTCATTACGGGCATGCTAATTACTAGCAGATACTAAGTCACGCTTTCCCTTTTTCTCAAGCTTCATGTGGGTCCTGAAGCTCACTCCGAAGAAACTGGTTACCTTCCTAGAAGGGGAGAATCTCAGAATCCTAGAGATGCTGGTATGTCCACAACGTACCAAAGGGGGAAAAAACCCATTACCTGTTTGTTCCCATCTCTGGGACCTGACTGCAGAGTCCAGGCTGAAATGACATTAAATCCTTTGACCACAGGGCAGGCTGGCAAAAGCGAGGCTAGATACTCCGCATTGGATTCTTTATGATGATTTATTTCAGCATTGTTGCTAACATCCACCAGGACTTTGCCAGAAAGCTCATTGTTGAGGTCACAGAGGGTGGTGTAGTGTTCTCTGAAAATTGCCACAAAGATGATATCGGCCTTCTTTATGGCGTCTGCCTGGCATGTAACTTCAACTGCAGAAGGAAAGAAGCTGGCATTGCGCTTCGGGTTCCGACTTCCGATCACCACTTTGAAACCTGAGCACACCAGGCGCATAGACAAGGACCGTGCAAAGTCGCCACTTCCCAGAATCCCAATTGTCCTGCTCCCAGCAGCTGGGGCCAAGCTTAAATTACTGTCCGTGTTCTGATGATCTAACAGTGGTTTAGCCATGTCACCTCCTGGCATCCCGTAAAGCTAAAGCAAATAAACACAAGGTCATATCAATCACCCACACTGGTTATTTTCATGAAGGTGGAAGTATCTGCTTGATTGTTGACAATACGTAGCCCGAGTCCCACACTGAAAGTTTTTGAACATTTCAAATTAAAAAAAAATCAGAATAATTTCTATATCATGTAGCTGTACAGTATAAGTGCTAAATGTTGTTATAAGCCTAATAAGTAAATAATTAAAACAAGCTTCAGAGTTTGTCATTAAAATTTTGAATTATGCTTATGAATCCACTCATTAAATAAAGAACTCACCTACTTACAAACTTTATTTAAACTTACTTCCAAAATCTTTAGTGTTTCCTGATGGAGAGCTAAATTTTACTTTAAAAGCAAGTCTTAATGTGATTTTACAAATATACAATGTCTATGCTTAACAGAGTATTTTTAGTACTTGAATAAGTATGAATTAGAAAATATTACCCATTTCTAGGACTAGCTTGTAAGAATTAAATTTTATGATGTTTCTATGCTTATTAGTTTATTTAAAACATTGTTTAAGTGCCTTTTGTATTATCTTTATAGGAAACCTCAAAAACGTATGGGCAATAAAGATTCTGGAATAAGGATTTATGTATTCTAAATATAGATTAGAATAGCATTTCATAATCTGAAATCCTGACTTGAGAAGTCATTCCTGTAATTAGAGCAGAAACATTTCTACATTACACTCATTTAATCCAATGAACAAAATTATCAGCTTGAAAAACAGTTCAGTTTTTGAGCTCCATTTCAAAAGTCCCTTTTACAAGCACTCTTAAAAGCTATTATCTTAAAGCAGGCACGACTGACATGCAATCCTTTGGATGATCATGGACTATAACTCCCATTATTCCTCAGTACTGGACAAGTTAGCTAGGGAAGATGGGAATGATAGTCTAAGGACATCTTGAGGGCCAACTGTTGCCCAATCCAGACTTCAAACGAACAGAACCTTATCTGTCTGAGTGAAATTAAGATATATAAATATTCAGTAATGTCAGAATAGAATTTACCTAGAGATTTGTCTCATGAGCCAGCGATGCCTCCAACGTGCAAGCCTTCTCCCTACGGATAAGAAGCTGTCCTAGTCTCTTTTATAGTCTGGCACCGGTGTTTTGCAAACTGCCATTCAAAACGAGCGAGGGCAGATTTGCAAAGTTTTAAATTAAACACTGTACTGTACTCTCTTGTTTTGATAGGCCAAGACAATGGATGATGCAATACATCTAAATCTGAAGCATTACACCCTTTGGAAATGTTAAGCAGAAGAGTGATATTTTTAAAGGAGGGGACTAGCTTAAGTCTGGACTCTCATTAATGGTAGATTTAACTAAGACCATTGTTTGAAGTCAACACGATTAAGACAGCTTGTTCAAAGCTTCTTCATAAAGGAGTGTGGTCTAACATGGCTGTTTGAAGCAGGTGAGTCAGACACCATTGGTGGTCCACTAAGCCTTTATTTTTGCTGATGCATATGCAATGCTTATCTGTGGCAAATCGGTCTTGGATATATTGAGATGACTTGTTCCTGCTTTCCAAAATGGCTACTAATATAAATCCAATGAAAATGACTCCCTCCTTGATGCAACAACAGTACCATTTGTTCCGATTACGTTTGGAACTCATACCATACTGGTGGAGGAAGAGCAAGGTGATTTTTTTTTTTTTAACTTTTAATTGCCATCTCTTCTCCTTTCTTTCCTATCACGGGAGGAGCAACAGTGATCTGGCGTCTTGGGCAAGCAGAGACAACTAGCAGTGGCCCTGGGAGAAATTCTTCAGTGGGTAAACACAGATAAGACGGTATAATAGATAAAGGTTTCCTCCTGTCCAGTCATGTCTGGTTCTAGGGCAGGGGTTCTCAACCTTGGCAACTTTAAGACTTGTGGACTTCAACTCCCAGAATTCCTCAGCCAGCAAAGCTGGCTGAGGAATTCTGGGAGTTGAAGTCTACAAGTCTTAAAGTTGCCAAGGTTGAGAACCCCTGTTCTAGGCGGTGGTGCTCATTTCCGCTTCTTAGCCGAGGAAGCCAGTGTTGTTTGGAGAGCCTTTCCGAGGGCACATGGCCATGTGCAGGGCTACATGCCAAAGGCACATGGAATGCTGTTACCTTCCCACCAAAGTTGGTACGTAGTTATTCTTATTTGCATGCTTTTGAACTGCTAGGTGGGAAGGTATTCGTTTTGCACAATTTATTTTTTCTCTAAGGCTGCAGATACACGAATAAGGTCTCAGTTTTTCAAAATGCTATTTTTGAAATACCCCGTATATGCCGGCGTACAAGGCAACCCGGCGTATAAGACGACCCCCATCTTTATAGCCGGGCCGCATTCCTAGAACGTCGTCTTATACGCCAGAAACTACCAGTATTTCCGGCGTATAAGACAACTCGGCGTATAAGACGACCCCCGTCTTTGGCGCCGATTTCAGCGCTCGCGGAAGTCGCCTTATACGCTGGCATTTACAGTACGTATTTCTTTCAAAAAAAAAAAAATCACTTTTAAGAACAGTCCCAAAATTACCAGGAGTGTGATACTGATGGGAATTGTTATGCGTTTGGGATTATGGTTGGGCAGTTGCACTTGGCGTCTGTATCATACTAATTTACACTTAGCTAGTATTATTGGGTCTTATTTCAAATACTGATACTGTGTATACTTTGAGGAGCCAATTTGGTGTAGCTGTTAAGGCACCACCTAGAAACTGGGAGACCGTGAATTCTAGTCATGCCTTAGGTGTGAAGCTAGTTGGTGATCTTGGGCCAGTCACTCTCTCGGAAAGAGGCAATGGCATATTATTTCCAAAATCTTTCCAAGACAATTCCAGGGACTTGTCCAGACCCAGGAGTGAAAAGCTGACTCAAAGGCATACATCAGTGATGGTGAACCTTTTAGAGACCGAGTGCCCCAAAACCGGCCCCTCCCCGCCATCCCCGTATGCCCCTGCTCTGCCCCCCACCCCTGCCTGCTCCGCCCCAGCTCCGCCCCCACCTGCAGGGCCATCTACCGCCTCTATGGCCTGCTGCAGATCATCCAGGCAGCCCAGCAGTGCTATGGCAGCCATGCCTTCCACCTGCACCCCGCAGCATCAACTGTGAGCGACAGGGCACAAGGGCGGAGTTATGTACCTGCTGGCCGGCTGCCATGTCCTTGGCTGTACTGCTTCGCATGGGCCATGCTCGAGGATGACTCTCCTCCCGGGGGGCTGCTGGTGAGGAGGGGGTCGTGGGGGGAAGCGGGGCTGGGGCAATGGTGTGTGTGCCCACAGAGAGGGCTCTGAGTGCGGCCTCTGGCACCTGTGCCATAGGTTTGCCACCACTGGTATACAGGCAAGAGAAGTATCTTCAAAGCAATAAATAGCTTGTACTCAAGTTACATGAAGGACTGCACTTTTGTGCTGATCAGTTTTGGGGGTTTTTTTTGCATTCTTAGATCAACATTAAATCTGTTTCACAAACCTACAAACTGTAGTAATGATCATTACCCTGTGGGTAAAATGGAAGAGTGATGGTTCTGCATTTATGGAACTCAGTTTTAGTAGGAAAATGCAGGGCTCCATCCCCACATTGAGCTTTTAAAGCTTTCCGATATTCATTTTGATCCTGCCTTTGTTAGTTTTTATAAAAACTCAAGCAACAACATTTCTAATAGTTCATCTTCCAATTGTTTCCCCACAACAACCCTGTAGGGTGGGTTGGACTGAGAAAGAGTGACTGGCTTACGGTCACCCAGCTGGATTTCATGCCTAAAGTGGGACTAGAATTCACACACTCCTGGTCTCTAGCCTAAGTGTATGATAGCATATATTTAATATGTCTTTATCTATTGTAAACATAATGCAATATTTTATTTTTTTTAACAAACCAGATTTTGAATGATTAGCCCATTCTGAATTATTTTTCTTAATACTGTAATGTTTTATGCTTTTACAAATTCATAGTTGATTATTTATTGCAAAAAGATACACAGGGAGCTGTCTTGGGAGGTTTTATTCTAAATGGGAGTCTACAAATCTTTTAAATAGGTAAATAATTACAGGCTAAGAGAGAGGTAGCCAAAACAGTCTTTATAAAAGGAAACAACTTTGGAGAGTTAAGCTTTTATTGTTGTTGTTCAATGCAGCAGATATTTCAAGGACATTTTAATCTGCAACTCCTTATTGTTGGAAATATAAAGGGAAAAATAATATCATCCAGCCTCTAGCAAGCATGTTATTTGGACACAAAATAAAAGAAATCAAATACAAGGGAATGGAAGCATCAACCAGAAACCTTCCCTGAATAAAAAAGAATGGGAGCTGTATCATTATGCAGCAAGAAGAATGATAAGTGGCATTTCCATGACATGGACACGACCTTTTAAACTTAGACAGTAACTCTGGCGTATTTATTTGCAAATTTTCCCAAAAGGAGGTTGGTAAGAACCACTGAAAATTAATTTAATCACTTATCTTCAGGGGAGGGTGGGAGAGAGAAAAATACCGATACATACAGGTAGTTCTTGACTTAACATCCACGATCGAGCTCAAAATTTATGTTGAGTGAGTTTTGCCCCATTTTACAATCTTTCTTGCCGCAGTTGTTAAGTGAATCGCCTCAGTTGTTAAATGAATAACACGGTTGTTAAGTGAATCTGGCTTCCCCACTGACTTTGCTTGTCAGAAGGTCACACAGGATGATCACATGACTCCGGGACACTGCAGCTATCATAAATATGAACCAGTTGCCAAGCGTCCAAATTTTGATCATGTGACCGTGGAGATGCCGCAATGGCAGTTAAGTGTGAAAACGGGTCATAAGTCACTTTTTTTCAGTGCCGTCGTAACCTCAAATGGTCACTAAACAAATCAAAGACTACCTGTAACTTCTATCACCTCACTTTATTTACAGGTAGTCCTTGACTTATGACCGATCACTTAGTGTCCATTCAAAGGGGGGGAAAGGGGACTTATGACTCAGATCCGAAGTTACGACGATCCACCATCACGTGACCCAACTACAGGAGCCCAGCAACACAGCAGCATTTATGGCTGTTTGCAGCATCCCACGGTTATATGACCCATGTTTTACCACAGCCCTGCCAAATAATGGGCACTTATTTCCAGTTTTCAGCAAAACCACGCCTATAATAAACTGGTGGTTTGCTTAACGACCGTAGCATTCACTGAACAACGACAAAAAATTATAAAATTGGGTCATGTGAGCAACCCATTTTTAAGACTGTCACGACATAATGACCATTATGGGCAGGCTCCGTTATGGGCGTACGTCAAGGACTACCTGTATACCTGTATGATGGAACTTAGACCAGAGAATTGCTGACAATTCCCTTGTGTAGCTTCAAAAAGAACATAAGCTTCAATGGACTTAGGTCTCCTATGGGTGCAAAGGGACTCTAACCTAAGCTAAGCAAAGTTAGGTCTGATAAGTGGATGGAAGATGATCAGAAAATCTAAGAATTGTCAACCAGACTGGGAAGTCTTAAAAACTTATTGAAAAAGGTAACAACAGCCCACTTTTATAATGCTGCTAAGAAAACTACACAGATGCATCTACGATGCATGGGATGACCATAGGATCATGCAGGGGTTACCATGGGATGACTTCAGTTCGAAAAAGAGTTCACTTTCTTTTACTTATCTGAAGTCAAATAAAAAACACAAGATAAATTCTGGTTTAAAATGGCATAGTTCTGAATTACTCCTGCCAAATCTTGCATATTAGGAATGTTCATGCGTTCCTTTCTTATGGGGGTGCGGTCTGCTTGTCTTTTCAAAATGTTCTATCACTGAGGCAGGGTTGCAGTACATTTCTTTGGTGGCTTTGGAAAGGGCAAGGTTTACGCTAGCAAGCCATGGCTCAATACCAAGTATTTTTAACCTAGATTGAAAGAAAACCAAACAAGGCCATCCTTGGCTAGTCCCTGAATGGAGGACTAGCAGGATATCACAAGCTGTAGGCTAGACTGAGTAGTTGAATGAAAATCCTGAAGTGGCCTATCTCCTGCATCATGTAACATCAACTTCTCCATGGAGTCACCAGGATAGGAATCAAACTTGATTGAGAGACACACTTTCCCTACCTCCATATTTTCAAATGTTACAAAGGCCTCACATAATAGAATAGAATAGAATAAGAGCTGGAAGGGACCTTGGAGGTCATCTAGTCCAGCCCCCTGCTCAAGCAGGAGAACCTATATCATCTCAGACAGGTGGATATCTAGTCTCTTGTTAAAAATCTCCAGTGACTGAGTGCCCACCATTTCTGGGGTTAAGCTGTTCCAGTGGTTGATTGTCCTCACTGTCAGGAAATTTCTTTTTAGTTCCAGGTTGCTTCTCTCTTTGGTCAGTTTTAGGTGCTTAATTAAATCCTGGCACAATAGGATGAATTTCTACCAGTCCAGCTAGCATAGTAAATACAATTGGGACTAAACAACTGTGCTCCCCCCCTCCCGTGCACACACCACATTCTATTTACTCCAACAACTGAAACTCTAATGTTAGATAGTTTACTCTCTGATGGTATTGTTCACTGGAGCACAGCATCCACGTTTGAGGCATATTATGTAACTTACTGGGTATAAATATTCTGTAGCTGCTTCTATAGAAGCAGATAAGGAGTTAAAGGAGTGACACTCGGCACTCTCTTCTGCGCTGACAGAGCTACTGAATCTGTTTGGACTGAATCATTTTTCCACAGGCTTAGCTAAATCTGCAGATTAAAACCATAAATGCTTTTGTTGAAGGCAAGACACATTCACAGCCATCTGCAAAGATTGCTAGCAAGTGAACAGGCACAACAGAGCACCAACAAGATACAACACAACAGCCTGCTTTCAGAACACAGAGGCTGCTTCCTTCCCACAACCGCTAATGACTGATCACTTAAGGATACTTTTCAGTGCATTTGCTTCTTCCTTTTTAAAAAGCAGTAGGCAGTTTACATATTCTTCCCCCAAATTCTGCACTGCTTCTAGGAAGTCACATTTTCCAAGGCAAGCCAAAGTGCCGGATTTTCTAGTAGAGAAAATATGATACATGTAGCTGGAGAGATGATCAGTTTACTGCTTTAGGGACCTTATGCTGTCCTTGGCGTAATTAAAAGAGCCCCCCCCCCAAGTGACTAATTCAGACTGCTGGCAAGAGCTATTTGTCCCCTTCCTGGCAGTTTGCTGGGCTAGAAAAAAGAGCGGAAAGAAAGCATGAAAGGATATGAAAGGAACGAAGGAAATATCCACTGGCTTTAAAGCCTCCCATCAATGGCATATAGCAGCGGTCCCCAACCTTTATGACTTGGTGGTTTGGAGGTGAGGGAGGTGAGCCAAGGCCCAGTAGTGGGTGGTAGCCAGAGGATTGGGAACCCCTGGCATATACCTGTCCTATCAATCCCATGAAAATACAGCCTTCAACAAGAAAATGGTTGTTCACCCTGACTGGTTTGATATAATTAATGTTGATATTAATTAGCCATAAGTTCTGATCCCAGTCATATTGTATTTATTGTTCAAAGATGGGGTGCTCTTATTTTTCTAAAGCAGTGGTTCTCAACCTTTTTAATGCCGCGACCTCCAACCGGTCGTAAATTGAGGACTACTCAACCGGTCGTAAGTCGAAGACTACTCAACTGGTGCAGCACCGTTTGCAGAATGGGACTTTTGGCAGGCTCAGCAGGGCAGAGACAGCCTGGACAATTCCTATTGGCATTTGAAAGCCAATAGAATTAGACTCTATTCAAGAGAGTCTATTCTATTGGCTTTCAGAAGCCAATAGAATAAAAGGGAGTAGCACAGCTAAGGAAAAGGGGGAAAAAATGGCGGACTGCGTTGTTTGGCGACCCCCGTGAAATGGTCGTTCGACCCCAAATGGGGTCCCGACCCACAGGTTGAGAACCACTGTTCTAAAGGCTTTGTTTAGCCTTCCTCAAAACTGCCCAACGCCTTTCCCTGAGGGAACCTTTTTAAAAAGATATTTTGGCACCTGAGGTTGACCTGTTTTTCTAGGCACGGTTGATATTCAAATTTGTGACCTAACATGTTTTGCCTCTAAATAGCAGCTGGAAAATTGTGACATCATCTCTGTTACCACTAACTCTCCCGAGAGGACTCCGTGCCATGCAAAGGGCACCAAAAAGGGATTAGAGGAAAGATTACACAAGGCTGGTAAGATGTCCCATTTATGCAGAAGGTTGGCCAAGCTGGTTCTAGCAAAGCCACTCTATCATCCAACATCATGAATCCGATAATAGCCCTGTGGGTTGCCAGAGCAAAATGAAACAGTTTCAAGGGTCATTATTATTACTGGGCCTTCAGACATATTTATTCATCCCTTAAATTATTTCCCTGTGCCAGTTCGCAAAATATTGTTGCTTGGCTGTTTCCCTAGCAATTATAGGATCTTGCTAGGTTAGCGTATATGAGAAGTCTGTTTTGTTTTCTAGTCTAGGCAGGACTTAAGAAATCCTGTTCATAAAACATTATTTGCCCAAACAAATGATTGCTTAATACAACTATCTGATCCCTACCACAGTGAGCCACCAACCATCCAGTCCTGTCAAGTATGTTTTGCGAATTAAACCTAAACATGGAAGAAAACTAGAGGCACATGGAAGAAGGTGAGAGACTCTCCATCCCAATTGCTTGAATTTTACAAAAAAAGGAGTGAAGAAATACTGAAACCATATTTCTAACTGTAATTACAGTTCAGTTACAACAAGGAATCCTGACTCTGTAAGGATTCTCTTCAGACCTTCTCTACTGACAGGGCAAGCCCATCTCTAACTCTCCTCCAGGACTTGAATTTGTTAAGATGTTATCTGACTAAGTCATCTGTCTTAATTTACAGAATTTGGGCATTTCAGATAGTCCTCAAGTTCTGACTACAACGGAGCCCAAAAACAAGATAGTCGTCGGGTGAGTTGTGCCCCATTTCATCTTTGTTTTTTGCCACAGTTGTTAAGTGACTCACTGCAGTTGTTAAGTGAATCAGGCAATCGCTAAGCGAACCTGGCTTCCCCCATTAACTTTGCTTGTTGGAAGCTACAAATGGTGATCGCGTGACCCCAGGACATGTGCAACTGTCATAAACACACGCCAGTTGCCAACCGTCTGAATTCTGATCACGTGACCATGGAGATGCTGAAATGGTTGTAAGTGTGAAAACCGGTCATAAGTCACTTTTTTCCCCAATGTCGTCGTAACTTCGAACCAACACAAAATGAATGGTTGCAAGTCAAGGACCAGCTGTACAATGCGAGGGTCTTTATTACAAAACACTGGAGAAGATACTGTAGAATGATCCTACTGGATCCCCAGTACAGTATTTAAAAGAATTATCATGGCAACAAAATTAATGAAGCATTGTCAGTCTGTAGTGTGAAGATCAATTGGCTCACTATTACCTTTATTGACAATTCTCAAAATTGAATATCCTCATGTGTATAAATATCATTTTGGACACACCTATTGAACATGGAGGTTTAAAATGTGTTTACTGTCTATCTATCACATCTATGTAAATAACAGTTATCAATTTTATTAGTACATGATAAATAAATTATTATTTATTATATTATTAAATCAACTGTCACTTTGGGAAAAATATTTTTAGAAAGCCATGTACTTAAGGGAAATAGGTGGAGGGCCGTGGTGCATGTTTTGTACGTGTGGGTTTATCGAATGAAACCATGAACCCAAAGTGGATGGGAACTAGAATTCTATCCATTCTCACAATCCCCTTTGTCTCCCTTCTCATCCAAACAGCAGATGCCAGGAAGCCACTGATTCTTAAGGGAGGCACAATCTATCATTTTATTAAAAGATTTAAAGTTAGACCCCTTCCCACTTTTTTCTCTAGTCAAGGAAATAAAACTTAGTGTGCCGCCTTTTCCCTGAGTTGCTATCTAATTCCCAAGAAATTCACAAAGGCAATTACCTCCAAATCCTTTTTCATAGACCAATTCTTTAATCCATATCATTTTTGATTAAGGGGTGGGAAATAACTGCTTTTGGAAAATGTTTTTCTACCCAGATAATTGATTCTGCCATGGTTTTCCCAGTTGCAATGTATGGCTGTGAAAGTTGGACCATAAGAAAGGCTGAGCGGAAAAGAATTGAGGCCTTTGAACTATGGTGCTGGAGAAGACTCCTGCGAGTCCCTTGGACTGCAAGGCGTTCAAACTGGTCAGTCCTAGAAGAGATCAACCCCGATTGCTCTTTAGAAGGCCAGATCCTGAAGTTGAAACTCAAATACTTTGGCCACCTAATGAGAAGGAAGGACTCACTGGAGAAGGGCCTAATGCTGGGAAAGATTGAGGGCAATAGAAGAAGGGGACGACAGAGAATGAGGTGGCTGGATGGAGTCACTGAAACAGTAGGTGTGAACTTAAATGGACTCCAGAAGATGGTAGAGGACAGGAAGAACTGGAGGAACGTTGTCCAAGGGGTCGCGATGGGTCGGACACGATTTCGCAATTAACAACAACAACAACAACAACAACTTTCTCTAAACAAATCTTTACTTGATGAATCACTAAGACTGGGACAACTATATTCCTTTGACAACATAGCAGTCTTTTAATTGTAATTTATAAGCTATCTAAATTTTTGATGAACTGCTTAATTTATGCAATCAATAAACAACATTTATCCAGGTGAAAGACCTTTGTAATGTTTTGTGTGATCTCTGTTCTTTTTTTCAATAAAGCAATAAGTACTATAGGAATAACATGATAAAAATGTGAAAAGATGCAGCAAGTAATAGTAAAAAAAAACTATTACCAGTACGGCAAATCAGAAGTATTTCATAGTTGATTCAACTGTTTATCTTGGCCTTAATATTGATACGGAAACTTGGATATCTTTCAGTTAGTGTGCAAAATACTTTTTTCTCTTTAGATCTTAAAGGATTCTCTTAAATTATTTTTGGGGAGCATTGATTGAGCTTTTGATAATAATCTGAAAAGGGGATGGATTTAAAGGCCCCCAGCTGCTTCTGTCACCATATTTTTAGCAAACTGAAAAATTATCAAGTTTAAAGGTAATTTATTTGGAGAGAAAATGTGGTCTATCTTTCAGGTAAATGTAATAACAATTTCATCTCACATTTGCCCCAAAAAACACTGTAGCAAAGAGCAATTTAAACTGACATTGCCTACTTAAATTCTGTATTACAAGTTCATTCTCCCATTTCAGAACTCAACTACTTTATCCATTAGCAAAAGATCATTTTAGCCTTTCTTAACTAGTTTCTTGCTATAAATTTGGACCTTTCATTTCTGAACCAGAGAATTACAAGGGCGCAGGCCTGGATCGATTAAACCTGGGCTCAGGTTTTGTCACTGATGAAGTAATAGCTTCATGGAATTCTTTTCTCTCAGAATTCATTTGGTATGGCGGTAAAATAAAAATATAGGTTATCCTCAACTTACAAGAGTTCATTTAGTGACCATTCAAAGTTACAATGGCACTGAAAAAAGAGACTTATGATGGTTTTTCACAGTTAAGACCTTTGCGGCATTCCCCATGATCATGTGATCAAAATCCAGATGCTTGGCAACTGGTTTATATTTATGACCGTTGCTGTGTCCCAGGGTCATGTGATCACTTTTTGCAAGCTTCTGACAAGCAAAGTCAATGGGGAAGCCAGATTCACTTAACTTATCAAGTGCAGTGATTCACTTAACAACTGTGGCAAAACTCACTTAACAAATGTCTCACTTAGCAACCAAAATGGTGGGCTCAATTGTCATAAGTCAAGGGCTACCTGTATTTGTGACCTACACTGAAGGGCTGCTGTGAAGGTACATTTCATTCCACCATCTTCCTATGGAAAAGTTAGAAAAACTGATGATAAATAAGTAATATGGACTTAGCTAGCAATCAATACATTTCTGCCTTTTATATATTATTTAGAGCATTTATTATACTCTGCTCTTCAGCCAGAAAGGCTTTCAGAGAGAGAGAGATTTTTTTTTTTTTTTTTACTAATGAAAGCTTCTATTGGACTGAATTCAAAATGTGGACTGATCTGGAAACTTGGATGCCTCAGCTGCATTAGATAATAAAACTGGGTCAAAAAGAGATTTGTGGAAATTCAGATTTCCTGTTTCCTACTTTTGTTGTAAAATTACCTATTCCATTGCTTACAAAAAGACCTGGGTAGAATTGATCGTATTTTCCATGACGCTTGGTCCTGCTCATTATGAGTAATCAGATAAGAGAGGCTTAATTGATCTGAAGTCCCATCTCTTTGGCGTTCTTCAAAGTTAAATCTCTTGGAAATTTGCCCAGTAACAGTAAAAAACAAAAATCAATCCCCCTATTAATTCCTAATAAGAGGTAATATATGACTGATGCCTCATGTTGCTTTTTTTTTCTTAAGTTACCCAATTTCTGTATTGTTTCAACCTTCACAGATCAGCTATGATTTCAATGACACAAATACTGTGTCTTAATATTGAAGTTACTGATTGATGATCTGACAACTGATATAAATATTTGCTAAACTGGGAGGACAAACTAAAACGTTTTCCAGAATTCTCATTGTGGATTTTTTTCTGAAAGTATTTTGCAAAAATTTACTTTGTTTGTGGGAAGCTTGCAGAAAGAAAGTGAGTGGGGAAGCCAGGAGGAACCTACCGGTCCAAGGCCAGTGGCTGCTGCTGGGTGGAAGAGGGATGAGGGGGTACCTAGGGGGCTGCGTGAGAGTTGTTGCAGGGTTGGGAAGGGCATGTTGTGTGTGCCAGAGATGCCATGGGATTGGGGAGGGTAGACAGGTGGGCAGTGTAGGTCAGGAAGGGTGCTGTCTGGTATCCACAAAATGTGTGTTAGGTGGGACAGGGGTCCCCAACCACTGGTCAGGGCCGCGCATGCCAGCAACTGGTCTGCACAAACAAGCAAAGCCCCATCCACAAGATGCAGGCAGCACAAAAAACCTCTGGTCTGCAGAAAAACCTCTCTCCACGGAACCGGTCCCTGGTGCCCCAAAAGGTTGGGGAACTCTGAGGTAGGGCACATGGGAGGGCAGTTGATAGCAGAGGCTGAGAAGGGTGCATGGGGGTCATGAGGATGTGTAAGAGGTGCTGCATGGGTCAAGCAGGATGCACAGGCAGGGAATGGCACAGGTCAAGAAGAATGAATGGGGGTATGTGAGAGGTGCTGTGCAAGTCAGGGATGGTGTGTGGGTGGTGACACTGTGGATTGGAAAAGTTGCCTGGGTGCGTTTAGGAGAGTGCAAGAAGTGCCATAGAGCTCAGAGATGGTGCACAGGAGACTGGCATGAGTTGGGAATGGTGCATGGAGTACCCATAAGAGGTGCTGCGCATGTCAGGGCTGATGTGGATGGAGAAGGGTGCATGGAGGCATGCAGGAGGTGCCTTGTGGGTTAAGGGATGGAATATACACTTGGAGATTCAGTGGATCGGGGCTTTGGCAACACACAGCTTTTCCCAGAGACAGGCCCCGATTAAGAGACTGCACAGTACCAAGCTGGATGAGGGAGGGAAGAAGAGGTTCAGGGTAGCCATACCCTAGAATCTGTCAGGATATATCTAGTAGGTTAGAAGGTTCTAGCTTTAGTTTGACAAGACTCTGGCCCTTAGGTGTTAAGCAAATAAAAGAGTAAACTTGATTGGATCTTACTGGGTTCTCTGGGCTTGGATCAACATTGGGGTGAGCAAGAGGTGGCCCTCCCCTTTCCATTAAGCAGGTAAGTGGTGATAAGTGGTGGGTGGGGGGAATGAGGCTGACAGGGAAAATGTCATATAGATTGTTGAAAATGCAGATCACATCTGCAGCAGCTGCCCAGTGACACAGGCGGCAGCCGCCTCTCCAGATTTTGGGCACATTCTGTAAGTTAGCTCACTTGTGGTACCCTGATTCAAAAATTGTTGCCCTATGATGCATTACTTTGTCCAGGTAAAGATCGTGATGAGAGTTTTAGTAATATATAGCTTGCTTCCTCATATAATTACTAGTGTAGTCTAATTCCTGCTTGCTCAATACGGTGAATTTCTGTATTAACCCGTGTTTGAGTTGGCCCTCTTTATAGTGTTTCTGGCTCCTTTACTTTTTGCTATATGTATATTTAGGACTTTCAAAATAGCACTGTCCGAATACTGAACTTTATTGTGATCAGCCCAGTAAAGCTTAATACTTCTTTTTAAAACAAAGATAAGGTTGAGACAATTTAACACTCTATGTTGCTGCCTCCTTCAGCCTATTTGGCCTTTGTTTTTTTTACTTTAGGAAATGGATTATTTCAAGGTGTATAGGGAAAACTATTTAAATATTCTTAGGGCAAAAGATCACATTCCTGTAATAAATGCATGTTTTCTCTGGCTAGAATAAAAATTAAGAAAGTGTACCATAAAGACTATAATGCAAATGGAAAGATAACTGATACATACATTCATTAACTTCAACTAAGCAATTTGTTGCATCTGATCTTTAACCTCTTCTGCCCTTACATGTTACCAAAATATATCTGATACTCTTTCCTCGGTTTTTACCTTCTCTGAATCTGAGGGACCCTTTGGAGATCTTGAAGACAGTACGACACTTTCCCCCACCAGATCTGGTGGCCAAAATCACCACAAATTCTTATGTACAGGCAATGCTGCAGGTGATATGAGTTATATACTGCAATGAACTGGCCAAGAGAACTTCATCATATTCCAGAAGTAATTAAATATTACCACAGAGCCATTCTGATATACAGGGAGAATGTGGGTGCCAAAGTAGCTAATGTACTTCTTAAGAACAATGAAACTTAGAATCAATCCATGTATCCTCCTGCCAACTGCTACCAACTAGGAGAAAAAACAGTAAATGGAGCCATTTTCAACTTTTTCCTTTGAAACTAAGGATATAAAATCTGCCTTATTGCTACTGTCCCTTTTTTTAAAAGAAGTTTTTGAAACAAGTTTCCTAACAAAGGCAAACACTTGAGAACTACAACTTTTCTCACAAAATTCTACTCTGTAAACTTACTGTTAACCTGGCCATCGGCATTTTGTCATGTGTAACAACCAATATAAACATATGCTCTTTTAATCATTAGCTTTTTTTTGGTTTTGGCCTTCTAGTCAGTGTTGATTCCTGGCATTTACTTGGACAAGTTTCTGTTGTTTTCTTGGCAAGATTTTAGAACAGATTTTGCCCTTGCCAGCTTCCTATGGCTGAGAGTGTGCGATTGGCCCCAGGTAATCTAGCTTGCTTTGTTTTTAAGGTAGGACTAGAACAGGCGTAGGCAACCTTGGCTCTTTTATGACTCCTGGACTTCAACTCCCAGAATTCCTGAGCTATGCTGGCTCAGGAATTCTGGGAGTTGAAGTCCACGAGTCATAAAAGAGCCAAGGTTGCCTACACCTGGACTAGAACTTGCTGTATTCCAGTTTCTATCCTGGTGCTTTAATCACCACGCTAAACTAGCTCACAGTAATTAGTTTAGACCAGTGTCTTTCAACTATGGCGGCTTGAAGAGGTATGGATTTTAACTCTCACTCAGCATGCTGACTGAAGAATACTAAGAGTTGAAGTCCACACATCTTAAAGCTGGCAAAGTTGAGGAACATGGTTTAGGCAAAGAAAGATGTTTGTTTGTAAGAGATACTGACAGGCATAAGGCAAACTCTTATCAAGAGAGGTGCAGTAGAGAATGTTTGACGTCTGATAATTTACTCTATTTTGTGATCACATTTAAAAAGTTAGAAAACATTTAAGAATTGATGGCAGAGAAACATTGAGTAAGTTGAACAACATATGGAGGATTTTTAAAAAAAATCTTAAAAGAAGCTTTTCATCCATAAAAGCTTATGCCAGCCAGGATGGCCTAAAATTTGTAGTCTCAACAAATCCTGAGTTTACCAAATTAGGAAGAGTAGTTTATGGCACAATAAACACATTTAGAGGCAAGACAAGAATCAATGGAGTGCTTCATTCAAAAGCTCAACTTTTCCCTCATATTACTTTCACTGAGCGGCTGAAAAATTTCATACCTCCCTACTCTAATCCACTAACTGTTCACAACAGGTATGAAATCATAGTTGACAGGTATAATTTTCTCCACAACAGTTTAATCCACCATTCAGGCAGTTAAGTATTTTGCATCTGCCTTGTTCAGATGCCAGCATCTAGCTGTCCTTTGTGAATTAAAAAATAATAACAGGGATGTGATTTGATGCTTGAATGGGGGACCACCAGGAATCCATAAGACTGGAAAATTAAAAAAAAAAGTATCCTGGAAAAGAGCAGGGGCTAATAACTCCCATATTTTTGCCAACAGAATTATGTCCATGAAGTCATCAGGAACAGAGCTCAGCCTCAAACAGTTCCTTTTACAAATCTTGTTAATAGAGGATGGTGGGAAAGCAATTAATGGAAAAAAGTGTGTGTTTTTTTTAAATTACCTCTCCTACTCTATTGATGTATTATTCTCCTTGTATTCCTGTTTTGCCATTGTTTATTTTATTGTTCTGTTATTTCACTTCTGTTTACACTCCTTTCATTTTTCTTCCTTTTTGTAGCCCAGAGACAACATAGGCAGCAATAAATTTAACAAATAAATAAATTGGCAGTATGGAAACGTAAAACCTTTTACTGGAAACTTTTTTTCCCTCCTAAAGTCGACTGCTGAGGCAAGGTTGCCACAACAGAGTGGGTCAAGGCAACACAGCCTACATTAAAGTAATCCAGGTGGGTGCAGTAAGTGGAAAGCGAGGAGCAGGTGAAGGAATACCGCTACCAACACTAAGACCGCCATTCATCCCGAACAGGTTTCAGTTTGCACTTCAATCCGATGGGGCGTTCGCTATACTGTCGCTTTAAACGGCACCCATGCAACCACAAATCAGACCTGAGCACACTTCAGAAAGCGGAGCCCCAGTCAACGGCCCTCTTTTATCTAACGCCGTGCAGATTACTCCCATAGACTGATAACGGTAGCTGCCAAGCGATTAGTTTCCGGAAGATGAAACAAGAAGCCGGCTCTTTTCTACCCAGACTCTTGGAAATAGGAAAATAAGGAGGTCCCCTCGGCTTTAGCAAAGCAGAGCAAAGAGAGAAACACAAGCAGGAGAGGCGAGACTGCCCGGAACTGAAAAGCAGAGGCGAGCTAACGTGGAGAGCAGAAGGGGAACGGTCATCGAGACGGGAAGGGGGCTCCATAGTTGCGTGTGTGTGTGTGTGGGGGGGCGCGCTGGATGCGGGAGACCATCATTGAGACCTTGCACTGAGGGGCGCGGCCTGTCGCTCACAAGGGGACCCAAGGAAGGGAAAGGCTTCACAAGCGAGGCGGGCAGCGTCGCCTTTCGACCGGGCCCCTTCCTGCGCTTTAGGGGCTCCTTTGAGCCTCTTTCCCCCACCCCTTTCCCCAGAGGCGCTCGCTCGCTCGCTCCCCCCCCACCCCACCCCGCTGGTCTTCCACGCACGGCCAGCAAATGGCATTCAGCCACGCAGCCCCGCCACGCGAGGAGCCGCCACCAACTCGGAGTCCAGCCCAAGGGAGGCTTTCTCGAGGTTTCCCCAGCTCGGGCTGTGGTACTCAACGCTCTACGGGGGGCCAGGGCAGACGGCGAAGCAAAGGAGAAAGTGGGCGATTTATTTTATTTTTTATTTTTGGCCGCGCTCGCAGGGCGAGGGAATAAAAACGGCGGACTCCTCCCCTTCTCCTCCCGCCAGCTAGCTTTGGCTTTCCCCGCCTCACTCCAGGAGCGATCTCGACCTGCCTTGCTCGTTCCTGATCCGGGCCTGGGGAAGCGGCTGGTGGGTGGCTCAAAGCCCGGCCGCGCTCTTACCTCTTGGAGGGCGGTGGATCCTGAGCTCCGGCTCCTGGGGTAGAGTACAAAGCTGTCCCGCCCTTTTCGCTTGCTTTATCCGGGGAAGAAAAAAAAGCAACACCCGTACAAATGTCGAACAAACAGGTTTTAACGCTTCGCCCTAGGCAAAGCTAGCTAAATAATCTCTCCCCGTCAAAACGCTCAAAAAGGAACTAATTACGTCGTTCCTTCGACCCAAATCAGTTTCGGTTTGCAACAGCTGTGACTCCCCCTGACGTCTTGAGTGGCCAATAGATCTCAGGTGAATCTGCCTCCGCCGGGGCTTTTGATGCTAAAAAGTAAACTTTCCCTTTGAGCTCCAAGAGAGAAATGCAATAAATATTACGTAAAAGTTGTGTCCAAGACAGGGAAGCCTCTCTTAAGTTGATTTTGAAAAAGCTAAGTGAGCGTCGTCTTGAGTTGGTTTCTCCTTGGGAAGGAGACCACCAAGAAATCCAAGACTGGAGGGTGGGCTCACAAATTAATATCATCACCACTAGAAGTCAGCATAGGGAAGCCTCTTCAGTCTTGTTCCAAAGAAAAGCTACATGGAGATAAGAAGCTCAACAGGGACTTGAGGCTGGGGAATGCTACTGTATATTAAAGAAACTCATTCTGATTTTCTAGTCCAGCTGGGAGACATCTTTGGTTTAGCCTCATCTCAGGTTTACTAGTTCCTATATCAGAGCTCAGCTTTCCTCACAGGGATGTTGTAAAAACAACATGGGGTGAACAATACTGTGAATAATCAAGGTTTAAATAAAGCTGGCAATTGTAGATTTCAAGATTTCTTTTTATTTTATTTAGTACATCAGTGTATACAGCCTCCCACAATTGTGACTCTGGATGGTACAACAAAGGATTAAAAACAAAAGCATAAACAATAATGAGATAAAAGGAAGCCCAGGATGTCTATTTAAAAATAATAACTTTTGCTGTAACTGGAACTTTATGCAGTTGACCAGAACTAATCCCAAAGCAAGCTTAATTTAACTGAGGAAAAGTCACTCAGTTTTTCATTTCTTAGTTAGGTTCAGCTTCAGCATTTCATCAAGTTTTTTCTGGAATTATCTCTTTCATACATGACAATCATCATAAATGTAATGTAAGCTAAAAATGACCAGAGCAGGTGGCAGTGCCTAGCTGACCTTGGTTGATTCAGAAAAGAGGTGGTTAATCTACAGATAGAGAAGAAATCATCCTGCAGGAAAGCAATGACAATCTCTTAAGTGCAATGTTTCCCAACCTTAGGAATTTTAAGAAGTGTGGACTTCAACTCCCAGAATTCCCTATCCAGCATGGCTGGCTGGGGGATTCTGGGAGTTGAAGTCTGTACATTTTAAAGCTCCCAAATTTGGGAAACACTGCCTTAGTATCAAGGAAGTAACACCGGCATATCTGTGTAGCCATCATATTTGATGCAGGCTACCCTGATGTCCCACAGGATAGGATCCAAAAAGTCAAAATGGTTACAACAGTGCAGAAAAAGCTCTGCCTGTTTTTATGTGCATCACAGAGTTTCAATCCCCCCCCCCATGGCTGCCACCTTGATCTTTTTGACCACATGCAGATACTCCTAGACATAAGGCCGCTTGATATAATTGCATGTTTTTTTTTTAAAGAAAAGCAAAAGTGGAAAGTGGAACAAAAGATGAGAGGAAGAAATGCAGAGAATGGAAGGAGCTTATTATGAAGCAAGAATGGGAAGCTGAAACAAGGAGGTTAGGCTAAGCAAGGACAGGAAAGATAGAGCAAGAAGATAAAAAGTAGCCATTACATTGGATGTCCCCTTTTCTCTGAAGCTTGTGATTCTTTTCTTTCTTTACAGCACACAAATGGAAATCACATCCATACAAAAGAAAGAACTTTTTTCTCCCTTTGTATGATCTATACCAGGGGTCCCCAACCCCTGGTCTGTGGACCGTCACCGGTCCGCAGCATGCCAGCAAGCGGGCCGCACAAACAAGCAAAGCTCCATCCTTGGGATGCAGGCAGTATTCAAAACCACACCCTCTCTGGTCCATGGAAAAACCTTTCTCCATGGCCCCGGTCCCTGGTGCCCAAAAGTTTGGAGATCTCTAATCTATACAGATGTGTAGAGCAAGCCAGAGCATAAAAAAGGTGCTGTAGTACAAATATACATTCTGTTCTACTAGGACAGGGTGGGCAACTAGATCTGTGGACTTCAACTCCCAGAATTCCTGAGATGGCTCAGAAATTCTGGGAATTGAAGTCTGCAGGTCATAAAGTTGTCATAGTTGCCCACTCCTGTACTAAGATATTTAGGAAAGGGCCTTCTGCCTGATCCTTTATTCTTGAACAGTAAATGTGTTTCTTTCCTTGTCTTTGACCTTCTTATCCCTTCCTTTCTCTTTTCTTTTGGAGAACAGGTATGGTGTTTTCCTGCAACTGGGCTTTTAAAAAGCTCCCATTGCTTTTAATAGAAGAGGACTTTCTTCCTTCAAGCATAATTGTGGCATGGAGGATGCTGAAGGGATCAGACTCTCAGGTCCATTGACACCTTTTTTTTTCTGCCTAAGCCTAATTGCCATATAGAAAGTGGTGAGATCAGGATTAATTCTTTCCTCTTCAATGGCAAATCGGCTGCCTCACCTTTCTGCAGAGGCAATTGGGCCTAGGCAAAAAGCCTGCTGCTTCTACCTTGATTTAAAAAGATCATCCAAGTCTCTGATATATAGGCTGGGATCTTAGGCAGGTCTTTCTACCCTCTCTTGTATTGTTGAGTATGTATCTTTCCATGGCTCTTTGTACCACTCGAAGCTTTTGTGTCAATTGTGAGGTTAGTGTCCATGTTTCACTGGCATATGTTAGAGGAGGCAGCACACACTGATCAAAAACGTTTTTCTTCAGGCATAGGGGGGAGGTTGTTCTTGAAAATTACGCTTAGCTTGCTGAAGGCCTGCCAACCACATGTAACACGCTCTTCAATTTCCTTTATTGTATCATCTTCCATTGAGGTCTGTTGGCCAAGGTATGTGTAGTGGTCTACTAAGTCTAGTTCTTCTCAGATATATATATATATATATATATATATATATATATATATATATATATATATATATATATATATATATACATACATACATACATACATATACACATACATCTTTCTTTCTTTCTTTCTTTCTTTCTTTCTTTCTTTCTTTCTTTCTTTCTTTCTTTCTTTCTTTCTTTCTTTCTTTCTTTCTTTCATGAATTTATTAAACATAACCTGGCTCTTTTTCAAGTGTATTTTTAAGCCAAATGGTTCTTCTGCTTTGTGCAGCTACTGTATGTGTCTTTGTAGCTCTTCTGGGTCTTGGTGAGAAGAGAACAACATCATCTCTTAATGGCAGGTGGAGCAAAGTAGTCATAGAATGGTTCCCACGTGATAAAAAGCCTCCATGAAAGAGACCTAAAACAAGATGGATTGATGACATCAGCAAGTATTGCAGGCCCAAGTGGCAAAGAAAGCTCAGGACCGTATTGGTTGGAAACATGCGGATGAGGCCTTCATCCTGCAGTAGATAGACAATGGCTAAGATGATGATGATGATGATGAAGACAATCTTTTTAATAATGCCTTTATCTTTTTGCAATGACTGCTTTATGTATTTTTATTGACTTTATTTATGCTGTTTTACTGACTCTTGTGTGCTACTCAGATTTGCTTCTGTGAGAAATAAATTATAAGGTGTATATGTATGTGTATATATATATATATATATACATATATATATATATATATATATATATATATATATATATATATAGAGAGAGAGAGAGAGAGAGAGAGACACACACACACACACACAGAGAGAGAGAGAGAGAGAGAGAGAGAGAGAGAGAGAGAGAGAGAGAGAGAGCTTCTTTATATACATTTCTAACAAAGGCCTGCAGAAACTTTTTTTTTAAAAAATAAGCCTTGAACTGTCATAGCCTGTTGGAGAAGCAAAAGAGTTCTAAAGCCTTTAAGAGAAAATAAAAGATAGAAAACTATTGCAAATGATTATTTGCAAATTACAGTATCACAGTTCAGAATAATATTCTACCATTTCCTGTCTGCAGTGAAAACTAAAGCAGGGAAAAAGCATTGTCAAACACTTAGCATTTCATGGTGGTTTAGAAATAAAAACTTTTAGAAGGATGGAAAGTTGATTACACCAAAGGAATGCCTTCCAGTTTATAGTGTCAGTGCTGCATTGCGATCTGTTTTTTATCCTTTGCATTCTGAGTCTTTATTAGCCTTCCTGAATCAAATGCTTCTCTAGATGTTCTGGAGTTAAATTTTCCAGAATTCTCAACCAGAATTTGCCTGGAAATTCTGTGAGTTATAATATTAGCACATCTGGGTGCCACCAGGGGAAAATTGAACAAGATGTACATGTGCTGCCCAATGAGCTGTTTGAATTGAATAGTATCATTTCTTTTCCAGATCCTATTTTTGAATACTTCCTTCTAGAAAACGGACAACAAACTTCCCTGCAAGTAGGAAGTCAGCAAAACTACATGAAAATTCAGACTGAAATTTCCTCTAGGACACCTGATGTTCGAGCTTTCATCCCCACATCCAAAAGAAGCATTTCAGAAAGCCTATGGTTGAAACAGAGCACTTTGAAAGGTTTGGTGTACTGTAGTACCTCATTCTGTGAGAACCAAGCTTTAAACCAGTAGCATCTGAGAGGCAGGAAATGGGCGAAGGAGAGGGCTTCACTGCCACTGAGTTCATTATATGCAAAATCCAGTTTGCAGAAACCCACAGAGAAGAAATAATGACGGGTGGATTATACTGCCATCAGCATCCTGTGCCAAGATAGCACCAGTTTCTCTTCTTGGACAGGAGCCTGACATAGACTTTAATTTTCTCTTAGCCAGCCCATTTTATACTGTAGATATATATGTGGCCTGTTTCTGTGGGAGGGTGTGATTATTCTTTTTTTTTTCAAGCATGTTATCAGTAGCCAGTCCTTTACAGCCCCTGAAGTGCCAAAATGTATAAAGACTGATAACAGAGTTTACTCTAGCTAGACTAGGAGAATGTCGTTGACCTGAGAATAAGATAAGTAACTTGATCCTTTCCATTAGACCCAAAATGCTTACTAGGATGGCCAGATGAAGGCAGGAAGACACAGGACAGGTGGTCCTTGACTTACAACCATTTGTTCAAAGTTACAATAGCAATAGCCTAATTATATACCACTTCACGGTGGCATTGAAAAAGTGACTTAGGATCATTTTTCGCACTAATGACCGTTGCAGCATTCCCATGGTCATGTGATCAAAACTCAGATGCTTGGCAACTGGTTCACATTTATGACGGTTGCGGTGTCCCCGGGAGATGTGATCACCTTTTGTGATCTTCCAACAAGCAAAGTCAATGGGAAAACCAGATTCACTTAACAACCGTGTTACTAACTTAATTGCAGTGATTGACTTAACAATTGAAAGGTCATAAAACGGGGCAAAACTCACATAATTGTCTCACTGAGCAACAGAAATGGGGAAGGGGCCAGTTTCATGGAAGCCAGTAAACAGAAGAATATGGCGTTGCCGTTTTTATTTTTGGCTGCTACCCCGAAATCACTTTCTAATCCTGGAGGAATCCTGGCATTTAGTCAAGCAGCTTGGGGACAGTGGATGAAGGGCAGTCTGTTGGCTGACAAACTAAATATATAACATGGCCTGATGCCTTATGGATGCCTGGAACATGGGAGCTTCCAGCTAGTACAATCTGCTGAGAAAATGTCAGCTCCATGCAGAATAAGCATTCAATCATTCCTTCAACCATCTTCTGAACAGCTTCTCCTCCCTACCCCCTGCCCTCAATTTCTTTCTCTCTTATTCTTCCTCCTTTTCTCATCTATCAATCTATCCGAATACAGCTGGAAGGGACCTTGGAGGTCTTCTAGTCCAACCCCCTGCTCAAGCAGGAGACCCGATACAATTTGGGACAAGTGGCTGTCCAGTCTCTTCTTAAAAACTTCCAGTGATGAAGCATCCTCAACTTCTGAAGGCAAGCTGTTCCACTGGTTAATTGTTCTCACTGTTAGAAAGTTTGCCCTTAATTCCAGGTTGCTTCTCTCCTTGATTAGTTCCCATTGTTTCTTGTCTCGCCTTCTGGTACTTTGGAAAATAAGTTGACCTCCTCTTCTTTGTGGCAGCCCCTCAAATACTGGAATACTGCTATCATGCCCCCCCCCTAGTCTTTTTTTCCTCTAGACTGGCCCTACCCAGTTCCTGAAACCCTTCTTCATATGTTTTAGTCTCCAGGCCTTCAGCAGAAATGAATCTACTCACATTCATTTTCATATTTTGCTCTCTCATTTGCATCTTCAGTGCCATCATACATGTGAAATAACATGAGAACACAATAAATTGGAAAATTATGTCTAACAGCTGCTGTGAACTCCTACCACAAATTCCCTTTTATCCCTAGTTCCAGCACTGCACTAAGTAGCCTGAAGATGGGCCGCAAGGGGCACTCATTTTGTCAGCTATCTGCAAATCGGGAGGTGATGGTAGGGGAGAAATCAAGCTTAAAAGTGAAACCAATGAAGGAAAAATGCTTGGAATCAGGAATGGGAGTTCCATGGAACAGCACTCTTTGCTATGAAGATCATACCCAAAGTGTTCAAGCAATATGTAGTTTGAGAGATCTTAATTTGTTTAAGTGAGAGAACAATCTAAGAAAGGTAGCAGTCTTCTGTTAAGGGGCTTGGAATATCTGCCTTTCTAGATTGTACCAACTTGTTCTGAAACAAGCAGAACATGCTTTCACCTGCATGGCCTGCTTCCCGGTGCAAGGAAGGCCCACAAAGAGAGAAATCCACAATGCTATCCTTGTCCTGCTCCCAGCTCATTGCAAAGACAAGCTCCACCAGCACAGGGCCTGCTGTATGGTCTGTGTGGTGCCCTTCATTTCCTAGTAGGTAAATATCTCTGCTCTGACTGGCTACTGTGTGCTGAGGTGGAATGACCCTTCCCTCTGGTCATCAATTGTTGCCCTCTATGGTCAATTTATCCAGGGATTCTGGACTAATGAAAGGCTGGTTTTCCCTCTCCTTTTTTAAAAAATACCAGTTGAAGTTTCCCCTCTGATCCAAGTGATAGGAAGTTAGATAAAACTATGTTTTCTCTTTCTTTCTTTCTTTCTTTCTTTCTTTCTTTCTTTCTTTCTTTCTTTCTTTCTTTCTTTCTTCCTTCCTTCCTTCCTTCCTTCCTTCCTTCCTTCCTTCCTTCCTTCCTTCCTTCCTTCAGGTGAAATTGACAATGATTCTTCCAGTTTCCTGTCTAGTGGGGATGAGAGGAAGAATGATAAAATGGCTATATTTTCTCTCTATTTCTATCCCTCCCCCCCCCCTTCCTAGGGACTTAGAAAAAGGTTAATTTGGCAAGATTTCTTTCAGTTTCTCCTTCTGGGTGAACTGTGATGGTGTTTTCTCCATTATCAGTGGACATACCCAATAGGAAGGTGTCAAATGGGAAGGGAAGCCCACAGAGCTGGGCTCTTACAAAAGGTCTATCAGTGGAAAACATACATCCTTAAAGACCCATCTAGAAATGTTTGCTTTCCTTGCATGGGAGGGAAGGACAAAGGCCAAGGAGAATCCACAAATGGTATGCTAACTGGTAACTATGTCTGAAGAGAACATTTGGTCAGTATTATTGGCAGAGCTTGAAATCCAGGCATTAATTTCTTCAAATGGCTTATTTCTAGCTGGTATCTACAGGTAAGCAGCTTAAAGAGGCCATGTGAAATTGCCCTAAAATCCAAGGTTTCATTTTTGTTGCAGAATATATTAATTAATATATTGGCACATTGCGAACATGTTGGCTATCGCTGACATTATTCCAATTTACTTAAAATATTAAAAATCACTCTGACAAAGGAAGTCTGAAGGGATTTGGTTCCTAAGGATACAACATGTGACCAAATTCCTCTACCTCTCTTGCTGTTTAAGTATGTGGCAAAAAACCACAGCCACAAACAGCTTCCCAGTGAAAATACACAAAAGGATAATAACAATCTTCAGCAATTTACTGAGTTAGGGGGGGGGGGAATTCCTTATCTGAAATATGTCTTCTGTGAAGTAGCCCTGAAATATAAAAAAGACAAAACTAAGTTAGGAAAAAGGCTATCCACCCACCCCTGTTTGGGTGGGCAATTAAGATAAAAATAATTCAGAGGGAAAGGAAATCTGGGAGTTACACACAGTGATAATTGCCTATTGAAAGTAGCCATTGTGTAAAGATCTGGGTGAGCAAATATATGGAAGTGAACCAAATAGACTATACTTTTTTGTTTTGTCTCCAGGCAGCCTCTCTTGAGATCTGTGCACAGGAATGATGACAGGTAAATACTGGCAATGCTTAACCTATTTTATCTGCAACATCAGAAGGCAAAGTCACAATGGTAGGATTTGACAATTGCTGCATAAATTTTGCTGGGGAACTGCAAAATGGAGCAAACTCCTAAATTGGTGCTGAACAATTTGGTGAAATAGGTCATGAACTGGCTTCTTGTTTCAGTTCAAATTCACTTTAAGTATGTTTCTTGGAGATGACATTTCCTTATCCTGCAATACAATTATAACAATTTGTGTGACAGAAATATATCTAGCATTCTTACTACAAAGAAAAAAGCTGAAAGTATTCTGTTGAACATATTTGGAAAGATATTTCTGATCACCATCTAGTGGACAAAATGGAATGTTTTTTTTTTTAAAAAAAAAACTTTAGAAAGATTTCAATAATGCATTCCTTGCTTTTCTCAAAAAAGAAACAAGCGTTGGTAATGCATTAATAAGTAATGATTCTGACTTGTTCACCTATAGTTTCGGGTGGTAGCTGAAGAATTCAATACCACACAATAATTATAACTATGATAGCAGTGTTCCAATATCTCGGGCTGCCATAATGAAGAGGGAGTCAAGCTATTCTCCAAAGCACCTGAAGGCAGGATAAGAAGCAATGGGTGGAAACCAACCAAAGAGAGAAGCAATCTAGAACTAAGGAGAAACTTCCTGACAGTTAGAACAATTAATCAGTGGAACAACCTGTCTCCAGAAGTTGTGAATGCTCCAACACTGGAAGTTTTTAAGAAGAGACTGGACAGCCACTTGTCTGAAATGGTATAGGGTTTCCTGCTTGAGCAGGGGGTTGGACTAGATGACCTCCAAGGTACCTTCCAACATTATTATTATTGTTATCATCATCATCATCATCAGAGATAGTTTCCAAAGAGATTAGACAAATTCCTGAAGAACAAAATTCTTATTTACTGGTGTAATAATGTATTAATTTATATGCCACCCAACTCTCAATGCCTCTGGGTGACTCACAACAATCAAGCAAAGAAATTATAACAAAATCAGTAAATCATAAAATATAAAAACAAGAGTCTGTCTTGGACTCTCCCTTGCCAGAGGCTTGGGAGAAAAGCCAGGACTTCAGTCTTAAAGAATGTCCTTAACAACAGCAGTGGGAAACCATTTCCATCTTAGGGAAACCTCTTTCCAGAAGACAGGTGCTGTTTCAGAGAAAGCATGCTTACAAGTTCTGAAGGAAGACATTGTTTATTCAAAGCAATCCTGAGTGTGCCAACCTTGCAGGATCAAATCAGCCAGGCTCTGGTGGAAACACTGACTAAAGGAGAAGGAGGGGTAAAGAGGTGTCCCAGCATAGTTCCAATGGAGGAAACCTCAAAGACCAGACTAGTAAAGCCTTACTGGTTCCCAAGGGAATGTAGCCAGTCTGGCAAAATTCTTGTAATAAAGGTGATCAACAATAAAGAGGCTGCTTTGATCTAGTCATGAATTTGTTCTGGTTCCTTGTGTCCGTCACAGTCTCCTACACGCCTGCTGTGCAGGAGACATAACATGATTGCTATTGTTTCCAATAATGCTGATATCAGGATCATAGTGCTTATATCTTATTAATGGCTTTCTTAAAGCACCAGATTGCCAATATTGGAACAGCAACATGGGCTAACAAGGAATACGTGGTGTGCCTGATCAGCTGTTTGGTGGCCAACTGGTGGTAATGCTTGGAGGCAATAAAGCTGCCCATGTTGGAGGTGGGTGTGGTGAATTTACAGTACTGACTTTTTAAAAAATAAAACGGTGGCAAGCTGCACAAAACTGCTTGTATGTTCTGTACTGGTCATTGTATGCTTGTATGTTCTGCAGGCTTGATCTGGAACCCCCACTCACTCCAACTGAATATTATAAGAATGGGGGCTTATTTATAGAGCAAGTTATCAGTTATCTGTGACTTTCCCCATGATGGTCTTTCATGAGCATCTACATTCTGGGTGGTGAACCTATGGCATGCGTGCCACAGGTGGCACACAGAGCCCTCTCTGTGGGCACACACACCGTCGCCCCAGTCCTAGGCCTTCAGCTGGATTTTATAAAACCTTTTCGCTTTAGGCCTCTGCCACCGTGTGCAAAAAAAAAAAGTTCAATCAATCAATTTCAACTTCTCAAGGGAAAAAAAAGATCTCGCAAAGTTGGAATTGACTGATTGAACTTTTTAGTCCCACCCAGTCTGCCTTACCACTGCAGCCACACCCACCCAATGGGCCACACTCACCCAATTGGCAACACCCATCCGCCCACCCGGCACCCAACAATACATAAGTGGGTTTTGGATTCCAGTTGGGTACTTGCTCTCTAAAAGGTTTGCCATCACTGACCTTGATATTGTTTCCTTCTAGCCTGATCAGAAAGATAAAGGAAGAACTTGTTTAGTATCTAGAAACCTCTCTGCACACTGGGTGTATTAATTAGTGCCAGATCAAAGAGAATAAAGGAAAAGAAAACACCCTCACATCATTTTCAAAAGAAGACACAAGTTGGAAGTAGGGACTGAGCCATTTGAACTGGGAAGATATCCATGCTTAATCAACAGCTTCTTGTTTTCAGAACTTACTCTGTCTAGTAAACATAATTAGGCCTACAGCCTAAACTCCAACTACAAAGAAATTAAGTCCATTGAACACCATATAAATAAGAATGAGGTTTACCCAGTTACTCTATTGTAACTCTATTCTTAAATCAGAAATGCAAAGACTTTGTGCTTTGACTAGGGCAACTTTAGCACTATCATGTGATTTAACACATTATCAGGGTTATAAGTAGCTCCTTCTCCCAGAAATCAAGGTGCCCCAGATCCATTCTGGAAGTATTTTGATTGATGCCAATGGTGTCCTAGACACAGGGCAGTTTTGGCATGGTTAGCAAACTGCAGTGTATTATTTCTTTATGATAAAACAGATTAAATTAGAAGAGTTACAATAATAGAGCCTCTCCCCTTAAAGTGTACATTTGATGCACCTTCCCTGCAGGTATAGCAATGTAGTTTATTCTTTTAGTCAAAGAAGACAAAATTGTATCCAAGCCTGGCCATTCTCTGCAAATGATAGCAAAACTTGCTTATGGAGAACCTCTTTACAGGCCAGAAGACTTAACACATCCCCTAGAAGCTGTTCACACTTCCTTAGGGAAAATCCATCTTCACTTTGAAAAGGATTAGATGAAATGGCTTTTAAAAACAAAACTCCCTAAAACATCATTTAATTAGCTCATTTAGTGAAGTGGTGACTGAAGATTGGTGAAATATTTTGAGCAAAGAGGCAGCTTCTTTAGAAATTGCCGTAAGCTCATACAAACAGAGAAAATACTTGGAGAGTTGTGCTGCCATAATCAGAGAGTGAGGCCATTGAAATAGTGACCCCAAGTTCATCAGTAACAACAGTGGATGACAGAGACCAAAACTACATTGATTAGGAGGGAAGCAGATGCAACCAAGTGTGGCTTTGGAGGAAGGATACAGTGGTGGATTACAAACCTCTCAAAACCTCTGGTAGCTTTGGAGGAGACCTCATCCAGATAGGGAGAGCTTCACTTTGTAGAAATTCACAACTGTCCTGGCCATTGCTGTGAATTCTGGAAGTCTAGACAGTTGAAGGTACCACATTAACAGAGGGATAGAATCAAGATCACGTAAAGTATTAATACCACTTTACAATGCCTTGGTAAGGCCACACTTGGAATACTGCATCCAGTTTTGGTCAATACGATGTTAAAAAAGATGTTGAGACTCTAGAAAGAGTACAGAGAAGAGCAACATAGATGATTAAGGGACTGGAGGCTAAAACATATAAGGAAAGGCTGCTGGAATTGGGTATGTCTAGTTTAATGAAGAGAAGGACAAGGGGGGACATGATAGCAGTATTCCAGTATCTCAGGGGCTGCCACAAAGAAGAGGGAGTCAAGCTATTTTCCAAAGCGCCTGAAGGCAGGGCAAGAAGCAATGGGTGGAAACTAATCAAGGAGAGAAGCAACCTAGAACTAAGGAGAAACTTCCTGACAGAACAATTAACCAGTGGAACAACCTGCCTCCAGAAGTGGTGAATGCTTCAACACTGGAAGTTTTAAAGAAGAGACTGGACAGTCATTTGTCTGAAATGGTATACGGTTTCCTGCTTGAGCAGGGGGTTGGACTAGGTGACCTCCAAGGTCCCTTCCATCATCATCATCATGACCACCACATCATAATCACCATTGTTGTTGTTGTTGTTGTTGTTGTTGTTGTTATTATTATTATTATTATTATTATTATTATTATTATTATTATTATTATTATTATTATTATTATTACCACCACAGCTGTATGATAAACAGGAGGGGACTAAAAAGGTCTCCCAATGCATGTGATGAACTGAGACCTGAAAAAATGGAATTCAGTGTCTGTTTTCCCCAAACAGTCTCCCTCATGTAATCCTATTTATTCATGTTGCCAGAATTGAACTTGTCCCAGTCTGGTCATTAAGGCAGACCTGCTGAGAATATCTCTCTTGCCAACCCCACCCCCCAGATGCAACAAAAGAAATATACAGTATGTGGGTGGCCTAAGTATTAGACCTTCTTTCCCCAAAGAGAAATGCCCATAGCTAGTTTTGCTGCTTCTTGTTAAAATGACTAACACAGGATATTTGGGCATTTTTTTATGTAGCAGATCTCACAAAAGGGATTTGCATGTTTCACTGCACATACATCTTCCATGCTAATTAAATGTATCTGGCAAAAAGAGAGTGGATTTCTACACTGGAAAAGCCTAATTCCTTGAAATTAGATAGAAGAGGTGTGTGATTTGGAATCAAATTTGAGTGTGAACCGAGCACAGGCTTTTCCAGACAAATTTCTTCACTGGCCTTCTAAATCGAATAGGTTTAAGGCATCTTCTTGAAAGCAAGATTTGTAAACTAAAGTTAAAAAAAAAGAGATTTAAATGAAGTGTTGAATCAAAATTAGGCCATGATCTGAATTTACAGTTCAGACAAGCACAGGAAGATCACAATAATTCAATCTTATTGAAAGAGAAGGTGAAAGAAAAGTGAGGCTAGAATATGAAGAACTGATCTGAATTGGCAGGGGAAGCTTAGCTCAAGAAAGAATTGAGAACTTTGAACATTGTTATTCATTCCACTGGGGAATTTGACTACAATTTTCGTGACTAAAACTTTTCTTCTATATTGAAATGCCAAATGTCTGGTCAATACTGAAGGATGAATATGCAGCGTCTATTCAAACTACTTTCATTTTTGCTATACATTTTCTTGGGATTTCCTCCCACCCCATCAAAATAACTTATAGTAGGAATGCGAGATACCCTTTTCAATGGAGGACAGAATTTGGCAATAGGTTGATATTTAGGCAGGCAATGCAACACCATCTTTTATTTGGCTGTCAACATATTTTGCAACTTCCTTTTTTAGACTCTGTTCCCTTGTATGTTGCCTTGGTTTGTAAAATACCTCGCAGCTGTTTGTTGGGACCACAGTGTACTTCAGCAATGCTTTTGTAGAGCTAAGTGAATAAAGCAGCAGTTGTGTTGTACTCTGAGCTACCACTGGTTCACTTCTGCAAACTCAGCTACAGGCTTTTCTCCTACCTAGCGTTTCTTCATGCAGGGACGCAATTAGCTAGTTACTGAGGAACGCTGGTCAACATCTCCAGGTGAGGTTCCAAATGAGCTTTGCATTTTTGAGATTTACAGTTCAAAAGTAAACCTTAAATTGCCAAAACTCTGCATTGTGACAAACAAAATGATGTGTCTATGATACTCGTGTTCCATATGGAGGGATCACAGAATATAGGGACTATACTCCCTTTGCGTACATCGTACTGAAAAAGAAACATCGTACAGTTGCTTGGGTGTTGATTAGTCACACTGCACCCTAGCAGAAAGGAAATTACAGATGTGGGAGGTGGCATCTTGTGCTTCCTTGCAAAATGTAAGCTCACAGTTGACATATGGAGTTGTGTGGCCAATTAAGTAAAGTTCTTCTCTTCTCACCGGTATGTGACTTCAGAAAATAGGCATAAGTTTATATATCAGTTGCCTCTCAGAACTATGGCAAAGAGGATGCAGTTTGAAACTAACCTGTGCTCACTATCACTTCTGTTGACCTCCAAAGAGAAAAATACCAATAGCCAGAAAGTGCTCACGTGCCAATCAAAAGAGAGTATTGGAAAGAGACACTGAATTCAAGCATTGTACTAAACCATGTTTGCTCTAGCCATCATTTCTTGAATAAGCCATGGCTGGCTGTTTTTTTATAACATTTTAAGCAAAATCACACCTTAAGGCTCAGCATAAGAGGTCAATGAGCCTTTACAAATGTCCATCCTCACTTTTGTCTCTGTCTGTGAACTTTGTGCAGCACCCAACAGACTACCTGAGGAAACGAAGGCTTTGACAGGCACAATTTTTCCCTTTGGGAAAATAAATATAATCTTTCATTCACCTATTTTGCTCTGCGCGGTTGTGCATCTCAAGGCCTGCTGCAAATGAGCGTTTTCAGAGCTATGGCTCAAACTGCCTGTGGCCAACACAGCCTTTACATACCCATCAGCAACTAATGGGATCAAGAACTGCTTTGAGTGACATGTATGAAAATGCCCTCAGTAGATTTGGAGAGGGAACCAAACAATGTAACTAAATATGTTCTGCCTTCTCATTGAAAATGGAAAGCTTGCAAGGCCTGGAGCAGGATAGTTGCCTCATTCTGCAGATACAGTTTATATATCTACTTATGATTGATTTCAAGAATCATTCTGATTAGTAGATTGCCAGCCAAGTATGGGATGAAATAGAATTCGTTTACTCAAGTGGTAGAGGTGGCAAGTGCAGGCATATTTTCACTGAGAACAGGTCAGATGCTCTTAATTCCTGCTAGTCCAGACGTGTCAAACTTGCAACATCACATGACGTCGCACAACGTATTGGGACTGTTTTGCCATTGCACGCAATGGGGCGGGTGCGGCTTCCACGTGACTCATCTGGCCCATGGGCCGGCAGTTTGACACCTCTGTGCTAGTCTTTTCTGTGGACAAACTCAAGAAGCTTGCATACAGTAGACATACATTTTAGGAGTTGGCACATTCCAATGACTCTCTGCCTACTCAGATTCCCCTAACCTACTTGTTCAGACTGAAAAAGCTGTTTGGATGGGCAGTGAAAGATCTCAAACCAGCAAGAAGATTAAGTCCAGTTGCCACAGTCAGCTTCCAGATGACTCTGCCTGCATGACTGAGAATCTTCATCGGCATATACACAGTGAACTTACAATGGCCTGTCTGCTGAAGAATGGAAGAAGTATCTCGGTCAGGAAGGTTGGTGAAACCCAAGTAATGCCCAAGCCAATATTATTGAGGGATGGATTTACAGCCCATAGAGCTTTGTGAATTTGCCTCCCCCCAATCTACACAGAGAAGGTCCCCAGGATGTCATATTCTCTCTCTCTCTCTCTCTCTCTCTCCCTCTCTCTCCCTCTCTCTCTCTCTCTCTCTTTCTCTCTCTCTCTCTCTCACACACACACAAATACACACACACACACACACAGATTCATACATTCATCAGACTTAAACTTTTCATTGATTTTAAAATAACAAAAAGAACAAAACAAAAAATATTTTATTTTTTATTATTATATATGTGCATTGCCAAAGAGCAAAAGCAAAAACAAAACAAAACAAAACACCCACGCAGAAAATGCTTCGATAAAAACTTAACAATTTGCTGGAAGAAGGAGATAGTCTGAGATGTAATAGCTGTCCAAAAAAGCTTCATGTATTAGGTAAAAATACAAAATAATACAAATGGACTTTCTGTTATTCTTGATGCCATAAGGAAGGTTGAGAAGACAAAGCCACTGAATGAAACTCATCCACACAGTATGTGCTTTATCTGATTAGATGAATATGGTGGCCATAACTCTTCCTCAAGACGGCCATAGATGGTAACACCCTGACAGAGAAGATAATCAGAAAGATGTTAAGATGGCTCTCAGTTCTATTTCAGTTTCCTGCATTTGCTTCTATTTGTTTTCTGAAAAAAAAAACTGGAAAAAATGTTTAGTCCAGGTTTGTAGGGTGCTATAGCTGTGGTGGTGAACCTATGGCATGGGTGCATGCAAAGCCCTCTCTGTGGGCATGCGCACCGTCACCCCAGTCCTAGGCTTTCAGCTGGGTTTTATAAAACCTTCTCGCTTTAGGCCTCTGCCGCCATGTGCAAAAAAAAAAAAAAGGTTCAATCAATCAATCAATTTCAACTTCTCACAGGAAAAAAAAAGATCTCTCAGAATTGGAATTGATTGATTGAACTTTTTAGTCCCACCCAGTCTGCCATTACCACCGCAGCCATGCCCACCCAATGGGCCAAACCCACCCAACTGGCCACACCTACCCAATGGGCCACACCCACCCAATGGGCCACGCCCACCCGGCACCCGACCATACATAAGTGGGTTTTGGATTGCAGTTTGGGCACTCGGTCTCTAAAAGGTTCGCCATCATTGAGCTATAGCATGCATAGATGTCTAGTGCCAGTTAAAATGCTGACGATTGTTAAACTGCTCCAGCCCTTTTTGCCATCTGGAGAAATAAATATAAATAAAGGCTTTCTTTATCTCTTGAAGTATTTGGAAGAGGAACAGTCCTCAGATTTGCTAAACTGTAAAAAGCTGCAATAAACTTTGCCCACTTTTAAATTACAGAAATGTTGCTCACATGTTTGTTTTCAAGTAGCAGGAACCTGGGTGTTTCTGTTTCTGCCTCACAGTTTCATCTACAGGTATACTCTATGAAATTCTTCCTTCCTTATTGACCTACCAATTGAGCAACTTTTTTATACCCTCCACTAAAACTACTGGCAAAATGCAGGGCACAGCCCATGGAATCAATCTTCCTCCACTCTCTCATAATAAATCTTTACATCTGGTATAAATATTCTTTTATTCCCTAAACACAAGTTGATTGAGCCGGACTGAACTAGAACCAGTCTGGTGAAGAACGGAAGACAGCAGCGCAGTGCAGGTCTCTCCCTCCCTCCCTCCCTCCCTCCCTCCCTCTCTCTCTCTCTGTGGCAGCTACATAAAAGAGAGTGATGACACCCACAGGCTTGGCAGTCCATCCTGGGGAAGGTGTATGGTCTGCTTCCCTGTCAAACTTAGCATCAGGTGTCCAGCTTGATAGATTATGTATCAATAATCATACAGAATAGCTGCTTTTTGCTTCTGAAGGAAATTCCCTTCTCTCTCTTTCTGATTTCTCATATGGCTCACTCTCTTGTTTTGAATATGAAAAGAAATATTGTCAGCTATGGAAATCCTTTTTGCTTCTTTATGGAGGGAATTCTTATTGTTTGAAATACCTCCTTCATGCTCATGCCTAGGTCATCAATGGCTCCTGAATATCTGTATTTTCAGTTCCCCATTTACATTAAAAGTCAATATTACTAGTCACAGTAGCTTAACTGATAAATATTCTTCTTTGTTTTCATGCTGCATGATGTACGTTCTTGTGGAGTTGCAACATTTGTTGAATGTCCTTTGATTTGCAGACTATGCCTCCATAAACTAAGCAATCTCAAGGATGCTAATAAAAAGTATGTTTACAATTCTCCCCATTTTAAGTGGGGTGCCAGATCAAAAAGTTAGAACAACTTGTTTGGCAATCATACTCTCAAAGGCTAAGTGCCCTACATTATGAAACTTTTTTTTCTGGACACTGGGATGCCCAGATTTTTATGTACCATTAACTGTACAACTTATCAGTTGAAAACAATTGTCTGTCAATGATCAAGTGGATTGCGTATTCATCTTCAATCTCTGTAAACCTGTACTGATTTTGCTGATGACTCTCTTCACTTTAACAACTGCGCAACTCATTGTAACTTGCTAACTTTAATAAAAACCTTTTTGGATCTTTTCCAGGTGTTGCTGTGTTCTTAGCTTTTTCCACCACACCTTTCTCAAAGCTCTTTGCATTTCTCATTGTAGTTTCTTTCTGATGTCTCATAAAACTCTGGGTATAAATCAGCAGGATAGGTCACCACAGACTGGTAAAGTTTGCTAACATTTGTTTGCTGTGCATATAACTTTGCAAAAGAGAAACTTTATAAAGAGTTGGCAGGTCTCCAGCCATTCATCTAAAGTTGAATTTCTCCAACTATAAACCATTCAGGTAGTTTGCAAAACTTGCAGAACAACTGATATCTGAATCTGTTTCTGTTGATTGTACCAGAGCTAAATTATCAAAGCTGGAAGTTTTTAAGATGAGAGTGGACAACCATTTGTCTGAAATGGTATAGGGTTTCCTGCTTGAGCAGGGGGTTGGACTAGAAGACCTCCAAGGTCCCTTCCAACTCTGTTATTCTGTATTCTGTATAAAGCTATTCTAGCTGAAATCCAACAGTATTCATAATAGTGATACAACATGGACATTTGAGTTAACAGCCATTAAGAATTCACTGCAATAAAAGGAATTTACTGCATAGAAATGATTGTTCTGCTGATGCTATTATTGAATATTGAACTCCTGACATGACCAGAATGCCAGCTGCCAGAAAGAGAAAAAAAAATCCCAGAATTTCTGTGGAAAATATTAAATATTTGTTTTGAATAAAAAAGGAGTTATGGAATAGTAGACCTGAGAGCAAACTTGGACAGAGAGGTCTAATTTGAATATTTGCTCAACCCTATCCTCAAACTTCATGGACTGATCTCTCCCATCACTGTACACTGCACTGAGTTTTTTAGAAGATGGGGAATTCAAAAGCAAACAACAACAACAACAACAACAACAATAATGGATATTTACTTTTGGAATATTACGTAACCACATCAGAACTTAAAGAAAAAAAATAGTGCTGGGGAAAAAGAAGGAAAACAAGAAGACACTAATTTCAAGATGAGTAAAGAAGAGAAAAAGTAAATTTTGGGAGTAAAGAACCTTCTCAGTACGCAAGTCCTTTTCCAACCTGGAGAACTTCCAGATGTGTAAATTTCAACTTTCAGAATTCCCCAGCTATTGTTCAAAATTCTGGGAGTTAAGCCCATACAGTTGGAAGGTTGGGGAAAGCTGACATACAAACTCTTCTTCAATATGTAACTCTGAAATCAGTATGCATCTTTATGCTCACATACTTCGGTATACTGGTATACTTTGTCTGCTAGTAGAAACACATCAGCCAAAGGTTCCTTCCCATGGAAGCAAGAACTAATGCTTGAAAGACGGGCTCATTCCATCCACAACAACTAACTGACTTTGGGGTCCTTGGTGCTCTCTGAGTCTGGTTGGGGTTTTTTTTTTTTTTTTTTGCAGACATTTCATTACTCAACTGAGAACATCATTGGTGCACATCTGGAAGATGCTATGAAAGTGAAACTTCTGCAAGAAAAACAAGCAAGCTCAGAGAGCACAAGGACCCCATAGTTCAACCCTGAGCTGCAAATATTCTCTTTGCTCGACTTTGATTCCACAGATACGTCGTCAGTAATTTCCTGGTATGAATACTGTGCATGTCTTTCACATTTGACTTTCTCTGAGATTGTGGAAGAAAATACTTCCCCAGTGCTTCTAAAATAGAAATATACAGTATTGACTAACAGAATAACAGAGTTGGAAGGGGCCTTAAATTAAATTCAATTCAATTACTAAGAAATAAATCTCACTCCAACTTTTCACAGAGGTCCATGCTCTGCTATTCATTGTTTCCTTTAATTGGCCTTCCATTTCCACAGCTTCATGGATTTGATGTGCAGGCTGGTGTTTGGTTAGGTGATTTACAAATGAATTTTGGTCCTCCTGTTTTGGAAATATTATGATCATCTGAAATTAAACCCCTTCAATGCCCTATGTGTGATTTCAAATTATTTAGAAAAGCCAGTGTCTCCACCTCATTCCTATTTGATTCACATGGCATTTCCCTATATTACATTATATCTCATCAGCAGTTTTGTTGTAATCCTGTGGTACAATGTCTCATCAGTTTATGCAGATTCTATATACAAATCAAAGCAGCTAATCTAATACACAGCAGACCTGGGAAGTCAGGCTTTCTTTAACATTGGCAGTGCAAATATATAACCTTCCAAAATGTGTTCCAAACAATACAGTTATATTTTTATTTAATAACAGGGCTTGTTGCATATAGTTAAAATGACAAGCACAGATGGGAAATAGGAATCTAATGTGACTGCTGGAAGCTTCTCGGTCAGATCACCTTGGAGTGAGTTTGACTGAACGAGATTGCAATGGCAGAAATTGTACTGAGCAAATTAAATGTAAATGGATAGCAATTTGCTTGATAGCAACAACCTGGTCTGGGCCAGGGTGAAAATAGAGAGCTAAGTAAACCCAATAATGTAGGTTCTTTTTCTTTCTGTAGTGAGATAAATCCACTATTTATAGAAAAAAAATCCTTGACCTTCAATAATATTACTATATTTGCTCACAAATAGCGCAAGAAGTCTATTTAGAGGAGGCTTCAAAGTAAACTATCCTTGGATACGTATGTATAGATAATCCTCAACTTATGACCACAACTGACCCCAAAATTTCTGCTGCTAACTGACACATTTGTTAAGAGAGTTTTGCCCCATTTTACTACCTTTTTGCCACAGTTGTTCAGTGAATCACTGCAGCTGTTAAGTTAGTAACATGGTGATTAAGTGAATTTGTTTTCCCCATTGACTCTGTGGATCAGAAGACTTCAAAAGGTGATTACATGACCCCAGGACACAGCAACCATCATGAATATGAGCCAGTTGCCAAGCATCTTAATTTTGATCACGTGACTGTGGCGATGCTGCAATAGCCGTAAGGGTGAAAAATGGTCATAAATCACCTTTTTTCCAGTGCCCTTGTAACTTTGAATGGTCACTGAATGGACTGTTGTAAGTTGAGAACTACCTATACATGTTTGCAGTATAATATGTCGGCATTTCATCTCTGGAAGACATGCCAGAAGTAAGACAGTGCTGTGTAGCTCCACTGTCAACTCTACAATGAAACTGGTTGAGGTCATCTTGCTCGTTCTAGGTTGCCATAGGATGGGAGGGGATACAGAGGATTTTTGCTAGTTTAAACAATTCTGGCTTCCGTGGGAACCAAGGTCATTCTATCAGTTAGCTCGGGTGGTTGGGCGTTTCGTTAGAAAGCCCACCAAATTGTTCTATTGGGGAATGATTGCATAGCTCCTGGGGTGGGAAGTTTGACTTTGTAATACTGTAACTCTTTGGAGGGAATTTCTGACTTGGTTTCACTTTTAACTGTGCCAATACTATGTAACCAGTAAGGAAATCTCTAGCCTAGTTCTGATTTGTTTGGTTTCATTTATCGGAACCTTGACATCCATTCTGCTATTGTGATCATCCCATAGATCCTGCATATGCCAGAGCATATATAATAAATGTCCACAGAGCAGAATGGACATTTTCCATATGAGTCTTTGAAGAAAGCCAGAACATCTGTAATTCAGGGCTATCCTTTTATTGGGTGAGTTTATGCATATGATGTATACACACACACACAAAGCCCTCCTTAGCAGCCATTCTTACTGTCTACATGGAAATTGAAGGAACAGTTACAAGCTGCATGGTACATTGGTGACTTGGAGTAAGAAAGAAACTGGCTGCTGTCCTTTTCATGGGGAGGTCTTTGAGGACATGCAGTTTTTATCAATAGACCTTTTGTATAGTACAGGGGTAGGCAACCTTGGCACTCGTGGACTTCAATTCCCAGAATTCCTGAGCCAGCCATGCTGAGGGAAAAGGGAGAGGTTTCCAAGCTAAGCCATGCTGGCTCAGGAATTCTGGGAGTTGAAGTCCATGAGTCATAAAAGAGCCAAGGTTGCCTACGCCTGGTATAGCCCCTAAAGTGGGCTGGAGAACGAATAAAAGTAAAGTAGGGTGAAGGAAGGTGGAATGGTCTCAAATCCCAATTCCTCAAGGAAAATAAAACAGTTAATATTTCTTGCTATGCTATACACAGCTATACAAGTAGTCCTCAACTTACAACATTTCATGTAGTGACAGTTCAATGTTACAGTGCCACTGGAAAAAAAATGAATTATGACCATTTTTCATGCTTATGACCATTGCAGCATTCTCATGGCCACGCAGTCAAATTTGGATGCTTGCCAAGCATATTTATGACGGTTTTGCACTATCCCAGGATTGCGGGTGGTCACCTTTTGTGACCTTCTGACCAGCAAATGGGGAAGTCAATGGGGAAGCCAGATTCACTTAACAACCGTGTTATTAACCTAACAACTCCAGTGACTCACTCAACAACTGTGGCAAGAAAGGTTGTAAAATGGGGCAAAACTCACTTAACATAATTTTCACCTAGCAACAGAAATTTTGGGCTCAGTTATGGTCGTAAGTTGAGGACCACCTGTAGTACAATAGTCTATGTATCTTCACCTGTGTGCCATACATTACTTTCAGTGCCACAAACGTATGACCTCTTTGGATCTATTTCTAAGATAAGTTTGTCAGGCATCACTTGTCTCCTATTCCCATGGTTGAAAACACTTTAATTTTTGTGTATGCGTGCGCAGTTGTGAAATTTCCTTGTGTTTTTAGACATTTGACTTTCAAACTAAATCATGTGTATGAGTTACATATTGCTACTGATACCTTAGCTAGCCACAGAGAAGCTTTGGAAATTTATGATTCCATTCCTTGCAGAATTGACAGATAACGTTTGAAAAACAAATGTCAAAATGCATTTAGATTTTCCTCCTTTTTCCTAACAAGCCCAGAAGATTATATAAACCTTTCTTGACAGAATCAGTTCATCAGACACCTTCAAGCCATGCCTTAAGTGTTCAGGAGACTCTCACTCTTCCAGCGATGGCAATCTACTGCTGGCCCACAAAAAACAAAACAAAACACAACACAACAAAACAAACCCACCAAACAAAAACAACCCCCTAAGCCCAGAGGCAGAATTATTTAAGAAAATCTCAATTTGGTTATATGTCCTAACCCAAGTAGTAATTATTGAAAGCATTTAACTAATTGGGCAACATTAATTCCAATGCCTATGAAATCCTTCAGCTGGTGTCATAGAATATCCGGAATTACTGTATACCAACCTGTCTTTAAAAAAATAAGCTGAAAGTCAGATGAACAATTTCCCATTTGCTTTCAACCCATGTATTTTAATAAAACCTATTTTAGGCACCAGACTAGGTTTCAGGAGATGTGAGTTCTAGTCCTGCCTTAGGTTTGAAAGCCAGCTGAGTAACCTTGGGCCAGTTACTCACTCTTGGCTCAATCCACTTCACAGGGTTGTTGTTGTGAGGAAAATAAGAGGAGGAAGATTAGGTATGTTCACTGCCTTGAGTTATTTATATATATTAAAAGGTGGGATATAAACAAACAAACAGACCTGCTTTTACCATTTAGATCTCTTGACAAAATATACAGCAGCCCAAATGTTCTCTTTGCCTGTTTATATCCCTGGCGTTTTATTTATTTGCAAACATATCTAATGTAAAAAGGCGACCTTAGTCTAGCCCAGGGGTCTTCAAACTTTCCCCTTTTATGACTTGTGGACTTCAACTCCCAGAATTCCTCAGCTAGCGTGCCTGGCTGAGGAATTCTGGGAATTGAAGTCCACAAATCATAAAAGAGGAAAGTTTGAAGACCCCCGGGCTAGCCTCAAAGATCTGGGGAAATTTTTTAAGACCTGCTAATATATTTAAGAGGAAGAAAAACACAGAGTACATTCCAGTGAGTCTTGTTGGACTTGAGAAATCATTTACAATGGCAAGTATTCATTTACTTATGAATTTATTTCATGCTACAAACGCTCCTGATTTCAAGGTCACTGGGGGTGAATTCTGAGACCCCAAAAGCAGTTGTTCACCATTGCTACTAGCTTTTACGGCACACATAATCATGAAAAATGTAGTTTGTCTCTAACATATCCTAAGGTTTTTGTTGTTATTGCAATAGACAAATATGAGCAACTGTCTAGCGATCCGATAGATAGTCATGGTGGTATAAGTCTATTTATATCAGGGTTTCCTAAACTGTGAATGTCCCTACTTTGGGGAGGTGTAGACAGAGACTAAGGGAGATCTGAAGAACATTTTAGTCCTACATTGTTAAATTCACCTTTATCCAAGTGTCATTGTATTGTTTTCATTATTCATTTGTCTTCATTTTGGTCATTAGATTTTAGGGGAGATGTGTATATTAAGATTACATTAAAGGAAGGAATGATGGCTTATACCACTAGATTCTCACTGTGACCTTATGGAAGAAAATTTATGATTCTTATGGAAGAATAGCAAGAAAATGGTAAGAGAACACCTGTCTGATCTTGATGAATATAAATCACCAGGATCTGATGGATTATATCCCAGAATTTGGAAGGATGTTATCTAAGATGTTATCTTAGAACCATTGTGCCATATCTTTAAAAAACTCTGAAGCACTGAGGAACTATCAGAGGATTAAAAAAGAGTAGAAGGATTGGAAAAAGGAAAAAAAAAGCTATAGAAGAGACAGCCTGACATTAATACTTAGGAAAATACTGAAAAAATAATAATTAAAAAAACAGATCTGTGAACATCTAGAAACAAATAAAGATATAAGTAGTAGCCAGCATGGATTTGTTAAAAACAGATCATGCCAAACCAATCTTATTTCATTTATTTACAAAGTGACTAAATTAGTAGACCAGAGAAATGTTGTGGACATAATATTATTTGGACTTCAGTAAGGCATTTGATAAAGTAGATCACAACCTACTAGACAGAATCACCACCAGATGGATCCGCAGCTGGCTGACCGGCCGTACTCAGCGAGTGGTCCTCAATGGAACTGCATCTATATGGAGGGAAGTGTGTAGTGGGGTGCCCCAGGGCTTTGTTCTGGGCCCAGTACTCTTCAACATCTTCATCAACGATTTGGATGAAGGGATAGATGGGGAACTCATCAAATTTGCAGACGACGCCAAGCTGGCAGGAATAGCCAACACTCCAGAAGACAGGCTTAAGATACAGAAGGATCTGGACAGACTTGAACATTGGGCACTAACTAACAAAATGAAATTCAATGATGAAAAAAGCAAGGTTCTACATTTAGGCAAGAAAAACCAAATGCACAAGTACAGCATAGGTGGCACATGCTCAATAGTAGTAACTGTGAGAGGGACCTCGGAGTCCTAGTAGACAATCACCTAAATATGAGCCAGCAGTGTGCTGCAGCTGCCAAAAAGGCCAACACAGTGCTAGGCTGCATTAACAGAGGGATAGAATCAAGATCACGTGAAGTATTAATAACACTCTTCAATGCCTTGGTAAGGCCACACTTGGAATACTGCATCCAGTTTTGGTCACCACGATGTAAAAAAGATGTTGAGACTCTAGAAAGAGTACAGAGAAGAGCAACAAAGATGATTAGGGGACTGGAGGCTAAAACATATAAGGAACGGTTGCTAGAATTCGGTATGTCTAGTTTAACGAAGAGAAGGACAAGGGGGGACATGATAGCAGTGTTCCAATATCTCAGGGGCTGCCATAAAGAAGAGGGAATTAAGCTATTTTCCAAAGCACCTGAAGGCAGGACAAGAAGCAAAGGGTGGAAACTAATCAAGGAGAGAAGCAACCTAGAACTAAGGAGAAACTTCCTGACAGTGAGAACAATTAATCAGTTGAACAGCCTGCCTCCAGAAGCAGTAAATGCTCCAACACTGGAAGTTTTTAAGAAGAGACTGGACAGCCATTTGTCCGAAATGGTGTAGGGTTTCCTGCCTGAGCAGGGGGTTGGACTAGATGACCTCCAAGGTCCCTTCCAACTTTACTACTATTACTAATATGCTTAGACTTCAGCAAGGCATTCAACAAAGTAGATCAGAACCTACTTCTTGGTAAATTAGAAAAATGTGGGATAGACTGCATCACCACCTGATGGATTTGTAACTGGCTGACAAACCCTACTCAACAAGTCGTCCTTAATAGTACTACATTTACATGGCAGGAAGTAAGTAGTGGAGTACCACAAAGTTCCGCTTAGGCCCAGTACTCTTCAATATCTTCATAAATGACTTAGATGAGGGAATAGAAGGGCAACTCCTCAAATCTGCAGATGACACTAAGCTGGCAGGAATAGTCAATACACCAGAAGACAAGCTCAGAATCCAAAAAGATCTTGACAGACTTGAACAATGGTGGGAATTCAGTAGTGGGAGTCAGATACCTGAACAACCAGTTTTCTGTGTGGACGCCACTTCTGGAAGTCTGTTCTGAGCTGGAAGGCCTCCCAGGTCCAGAATGGCCCACCAGCAATGCGTGGATGCCACTTCTGGAAGTCACGCACTTCCAGTGGACAATTCTGCACCTGGGAAGCCTCCCCAGCTCGGAATGGACTTCTGGAAGTGGTGTCCATGCACTTCCGGTATCCGTTCTGGGCCTTGCGTAAAAGGGCTAGGGCATCGGGCTATTTGCCAAGTCAACAAAAAATTAGCTACTGGTTCTACTGAACCGATGCGAACCGGCTGAACCCCACCACTGGCCCTATTCAACAACATGAAATTTAATGTGGAGAAAAGCAAGATTTTACATGTAGCAGGAAAAACCAAAGGTACAAGTACAGATTAGGCAAAACCTGGCTGTGAGAGGATCCTTGGAGTCCTTGCAGATGATCATTTAAATATGCAGCAGTGTGCGGCAGCAACCAAAAAAAATAATACAATCCTTGTTTGTATAAACAGAGGTATAGAATCAAAATCACATGAAGTATTAGTACTGCTTTATAAATCCTTAGTAAGACCACACCTGGAATATGCACCCAGTTTTGGCCACCACATTACAAAAAAGATGTTGAGATTTTGGAAAAAGTGCAAAGAAGAGCAACTAAGATGATTGAAGGCCTGGAGACAAAAACATATGAAGAATGGTTGCAGGAACTGAGAAAAGAAGGACTAGGGGTGACATGATAGCAGTATTCCAGTATTTGAGGGGCTGCTACAAAGAAGAGGGGTCAATTTATTTCCCAAAGCACAGAAGGCAAGACAAGAAACAATGGATGAGAACTAATCAAGGAGAGAAGCAACTTAGAACTAAGGAGAAACTTCCTAATGGTGAGGACAATTAACCAGTGGAACAGCTTGCCTTCAGACATTGTGGGTGCTTCATCGCTGGAGGTTTTTAAGAAAAGATTAGAGAGCCCGAGCCACTGTCTAAAATGATATAGGGTCTCCTGCTTGAGCAGGGGGTGGACTAGAAGACCTCAAGGTCCCTTCCAGCTCTATTCTGATTGAAATGTACACTCCAATCTGAATTTCAAGCCAAAGCCAATATAGTGGTGAATGGTGAACGGAAGAAGTGTCTTTTAAAAGTGGACAATGCCCCAACTTGCTTCCCTCTGCAACTTTGTCAATTTCTACCCTTTCTGAGTGACTGTAGGACAGAACTTTGCAAATACCAACCCAATTTTGTTTGTCTCAGCTCCAGGCCTCTTAGCCTTTTCCAAGTAATTTGCCTTCTGATAAGCACAAAAAGACTTCTGTGCCTTTGGGATATTTGTCATTACTTCTGATTCCCTGAGCCCTCTTGCCTGGCTCCCAGTGCAGTGCTTGCAATTTCAGGCAGCTCAGGAGCTGAGCGTCTAAAGGCAACCTCAGAACACCTGTGATTAGCTATCCTAACCACAACATGTCACCAGCGCTCCACACAAGCTGTATTTGTGGAGGAGAAGGTGCAGTGGGGTTTGTGTTTGCAAAGAGGGAGAATATGAAATGGAAGTCGCATCAGGGCCGGGAAAGGGACTGAGCAAAGGTTCTTTCTGTCATTGTAAAATGCAAACCAATTGTCCTATGAAGGTATCATTTATGCTTCCTGTTATGAAGCAAGCAGAAATGGAAGATATCATCATGAATCTAGTGGCTAAACTCTTGGGTACCCCCTTCCCTCCTCCTCTGTTATATTTTATACCTCCCTGCTGAATTTATTTCTTTGCTGCTGACGTATACAATCTTCCCATTCCTTTAAAAAGTTCAGTACAGCATATTCAAGATGACTGCTCAATAGCAACTTTTTAAGGGGAGCTCCTCCTACTCCTTTTAAAAAAAATTCCCATAATAATAACAATAACAACAACAACAACCTTGGAGGTCTTCTAGACCAACCCCCCTGCTCAGGCAGGAAACCCTATACCATTTCAGACAAATGGCTGTCCAATCTCTTCTTAAAAACTTCCAATGTTGGAGCATTCACAGCTTCTGGAGGCAGGTTGTTCCACTGATTAATTGTTCTGTCAGGAAGTTTCTCCTTAGTTCTAGGTTGCTTCTCTCTTTGGTTAGTTTCCATCCTTTGCTTCTTATCCTGCCTTCAGGTCCTATAGAGAATAGCTTGACTCCCTCTTCTTTGTGGCTGCCCCTGAGATATTGGAACACTGCTATCATGTCCCCCCTTGTCCTTCTCTTCATTAAACTAGACATACCCAATTCCAGCAACCATTCCTTGTATGTTTTAGTCTCCAGTCCCCTGATCATCTTTGTTGCTCTTCTATATTCTCTTTATAGATATATATTTATATCTTTTTGTCCTGCACATTTGCATCATTTTTTTTTAAAAAATCCTCAGACGGGACACAATTCATTAAAAGCAATTTGCAATTTGCAATGCATTAAAAACTATTCAAACACAAAACAGTAATTCAGCAAAATGTTTTTTAAACAAAAAAACCACTGGAAAAATGCTGAAAGGTGGAACCACAAGAACAAGAACAGGCTGGGATGAAAGAAAATGATTTTTGGAATTTGGGAGGAGCAAGATTATAGTTGTGTGTTTTAAGTGATTCAACACACAACCCAAACCACACTGGCTTCTAAGTTTTTAAAAACCTATTGCCCTATTTGATCTTCTGTTTGTACTTTCTATAAGCATTAATGCTATTGAACACAATGATAGAAGGGGAGAAAGGAAAATAATCTGCTTTAGGAATAGCATTTGCCTGGCCTTAGTGTGAAAGTCTAAGATGGTAGAATGAATCTTTTTTTTTTTTTTTTTACTGAAATTCATGGAATTTAGGATAGGTGGAATCAATAATAAAGGTTCCCTGAGTGACCAAGAGCAGACCCAATTTGTGACTCACCCAAGATTCATTGTTTATTCTTCCATTCTTGAACCTGAGGCTTCAGATGTGGCTTAGAATAAATCTCACAGAAAAGAAAATTGTGTAATTGTTGAGGGAGAGGGAAAGGGAGAGAGAAAGAGGAAACAAATTCCATAACTTTCTCCCAAACCAAACCAATCTCTTGGATACAATAGCTCGAACAGGAAAATTTCCGTAGGGAAATAGTTTCTTTTTAGACATGCGTGACAAATAAATGAATAAAATTATCTCCCTGCATTTTCCAGAAAAGACACAGACATATGCATAAAGTGACTGGCTTATGTTACCGGTATTAGGCAGAGCAGATTTTGCTCTGTTTGGCCTTCTGCTCTGCATTGTACAGTGCAGGTATTTTCAAGGATGATTCCAAGAGGTTCTTGTCCGTTTCCTTTGCATTAATTTCACCCATTTGGCAAATATTTTCTCCTTCCACACTGTGTCCAAGGGCATTTTGCTTCATTCAAGCAGCACGGTAGCTTCGCTGTCTAACTAGCAAGTGGCCTGGCACACTCTTCATTAGGCATAATAGGGGGAGAGCAAAGACAATTTGTAACTCTGTTCTAAATCATAAAGCTTGTGCTTTACAGACGTGCGTCTACAATGCTCTTTGGCCAATTAACTAGGAAAAGCATCAAACTGACAACGGAGAGAAACTTTGATAAGAGGAGTGTGTTTCGCACACACAATATATTTATACTTTCTGAAGATCACTGCATAAGTAGATTCTCCTCCAGAGGGTCAGATAGGTATCAAATATATTGATATTTTACATACTGTCAATTCTCAATGGATCAGTAGAATTATAGAATATTTACTGCTAATATGTTTGAGGTTCTTTATATACATAGCTGGTCGATCCTTCTCTCTATTCAAAAATCAAGGCAGGACATTTTATAGCTGTTGTTTTAAGTAACAACTCATGACTGTCAGACTCAGGGATTCAAGGAGACATTGCCTTAGGTGGATATTTCCAAGGAAATCATTTTGATTTCCTTAAATACAATCTGTTGTATTTAAGATCTAAGTTGGAGAAAATGGTAACATGAAATGAATATTGGAAACTCCTACTGAGTAGAATACAATGCATTGTAATGGGCTATCAAACTGTTTTCTTTATGATCTGTAGTATTTTAGAAACTGACCCTGCTATTTCCTTGAACTCAGCTTCCCCTGAAGAACAGGTTGTCCTCCATTAATGAATTTCTCAGTAGGGATGGACCATGTGTATCTTCACATCGACTCTTGGTAAGACCAAACAAGGAATTATACTTTCTTGCATAAAAACCCAAGTCTGAATACTGTACATAACATCCTACAGAATGTGTAGGTGTCAAAGGCTGCTTCACAAGCATGTTAATGCAGTCTTTGAAGATAAAATAAAAGATGGTGATGAACTGCACAGATTAAGAAATGAAGGCGTTCACCTTGCTCAATGATTCCTCAGCATAGAGACCAACAAAGGGATCTCAGCCAGCTCAAAGAAAAAAAAAACTGTATAAAGGAAAAGGAATGGTGGAAAATGAGAGGAACAGATACTGCCCTACTGAGATTTTATGGACTCCCCAAGATACACAAAATAGAAATCCCTTTCAGAACTATAGTAGTACTACAAGATACCCCTATCTACAACCTAGCCTGCACAATGCTTAAGCTTCCTCATCTCACCCATGAACAGCATGGTCATATCATCCATACAGTTTTTGACACAACTACAATGCTTAAATGTGGCTCCTGATGAGATCATGGTCTCCTTTGACATACTGTCCCTATTTACATCCCTCTCTCCCACACAGCATATGAAGTAATAATAGAAAATTAGAAGAAGAGTACAACATAGATTAGAACAACCTAACCAGGACACAAATCATGAAGCAAACATCCTGATAGGAGAGAAGTTCTCTGAGGAACACAAGCTCCAGCACAAGTCCAAAAGCTTGGAAGATTTCTGGCCCCAATGACTGACCCAGATTGGATCCTGCAAGATAAAGATGGTGTAAAGGAAAATATAGCTCATTGTATGAGCTTCATATTACTTTGTTCTAGTTGACATCTTGCCAAACAAAGTCATAGAATGACCCTAATTCTGAGAGAAATGAATGGAACAAGTAAAGTGGCTACAGATGTTTGTATTATATTGTTGTGTAGTGAAATCTTCATTTTATCTCCCTAGTAACCCTTATTTGGCTTAAAACTCAACGTTAAAAAAACTAAGATCATAGGATCATGTCACTTCCTAGCAAATAAAAGGGGAAGAAATGGAATCAGTGACAGATTGTATTTTCTTGGGCTACAAGATCACAGTAGATGATAACTACAATCATGAAATTAAAAGACACTTGCTCCTTGGGAGGAAATCTATGGCAAACCTAGACAGCAGAGACGTCACCTTGCCAATATAGTCAAAGCTATGGTTTCCCCAGTAGTAATGTGTGGCTGTGAGAGCTGGACCATAAGGAAGGCTGCACACTGAAGGATTTGATGCTTTCAAATTGTGGTTTTGGAAAAGGCTCTTGAGAGTCCCTTGGAGATCTAATCAGTCAATCCTAAACGAAATCAACCCACACTGTTCTTTGGAAGGACAGATACTGAAGCTCAAGTACTTTGGTCACCTAATGAGAAGAGAGGACTCCTTGGAAAAGAGCCTGATGTTGGGAAAGATGGAAGGCAAAAAAGAAGGGGATGGCAGAGGATGAGATGGTTAGATAGTGTCATTAATGCAATGAACATGCATTTGAGCAAACTCTGGGAGACAGTGGAGGACGGGGGGGGGGGCCGACATGCTATGGTCTATGGGGTCACAAAGAATAGGACATGATTTAGTGACTAAACAACAAGTAGCCCTTATATTTGTTTTGCTAATTGCACTTTTTGCTAAGGGCAAGCGGGAAGATAAGCAACTATGACTGAATTGTCAGTTTGGAATGTACGTCTATAATATGAGAGTATGTGTGTATATATATATATATATATATAGTATGTTTTAACAGAACACAAAAAAAGGGAAAAGTTGCTTTGTCAGTGAAAGCATGTCCTTAATAATTTTGACAAACAGCAGAAAATGAACATGCTGAGGCATGCCCAATCTTCTGTTCCTCTTGAACTTTGTTATTCTGGGGTAGGGGTGGGCTGTCATCCATTGTTCAGATTTTTTATTTTTTCACTGTGTAATTATTGACCTAATACTTCCAATATAGCACGAAGGCTTCCCAGAGGCATTTAAACAGCCACCACAGAAACAGGATTCCAAACCAGGTGGTCTCTTGGTCTTTCTAACAGGTACTTCTCACATTCTCATTTTGGAAGGCCTGGGAATAATCTTGAACAATGATGCAATTACAGCTGGTGTTAGTGGTCTCCATGGTAGGCCTATGCTGATTCATTACAGCAATTGCTGTAATGTGAAAATTTTCACTTGGTTTCCTCTGTCATTATTTCTTTCTTCGCAGCCAACATCCTGGGCCCGATTTCGGGACTCTTTCTTGGTTAAGGGGGAAACGATTTTGAAATGCTTCTGTAACTTGTGGACACTAATTGCAAGATGCTTTATAAGAATATCACTGAAAGCTTTGTCATTTGCTTTCTATCCATATACAAACAATCTCCTACTTGAGATGGCTGAGGATATGTGACAGTCTTTCAGTAGATATTTGGTATAAACAAAATATTTGGGTTTCCATAAGGTCATAACATTTTTCTATTCACAAGTGGGCCTATTGGGATTATATAATCAACTGTACTGGATTGTATCTTTGTAAGTATTTAGCAAGGATGAAATTGAGAAAATATGTTTATTAATTAAACAAATTTTTATAACTACCCATATAGCAAAAGGAACTCTGGATGACGAACAAGAATAAAAATAAATATAATAATTAGAAAACTTGTTTTATTTTTTAAAAAGAAACAATGTTGAGGCTCCAATAAAACTGCAACGCATAGACCAGCCTTACCGCCAGCATTCTGGCTTCTTTGCCTGCAGGTTTTGCTACTTTCTTGAAGAGCAACAGGTTTGATGTCAGCACCAGGGAAATCAGGAGATCCAGGCAGTTCAAATACATATGAAGATTTATTGTAAGCTTAACCTCTCTACAAGACTTTGAACTACTAATGGTCAAGGGAAATTAGCGGGAGTTAAGAATAGAAAGGAATTCAAGATGGGCTGAACTTAGATCTTTTCTGGGGCACAAAGGGAATCATGATTGATGATGCATTTGACCCCTTAGTTGGGCTCAGCCTGGACATCTCCTACAGTTGGGGCCATCCACATTCCCAGGTGGAGACTGTTCTATAAGGCACGATGAACCAGGAAGTATGCCTCCAAGGCCTCACCAAGTGACAGTGTTTTGCTGAGGGGATGTGGAGCGTGCCAGGTCTAGTGGGATGGGTAGAAACCATCAGGTCTCACAACTTGCCCCATGCCACCTTTAATGGTGACAACCAGCACTTTGAATTACACCTGGAAGCCCACTGCAACTCATGGAGAATTGGTGTTACATGGGTGTACCGTACTGCACCCACTCCCTTTTGTAGAGTAACATGAAATAAATGAAAATGAGTGTTAATTGTTTGCCCAATGTTATATAACTGGGTGGCAATTTGAACCCAAATCTCCCCAGCCTAATATTTCATTCACAGCACCACATTGGATTACCTTCTTCCCATCTCCCTTGCAATACTATTAATGAATGCAAGAGAACATCCTTAATCCTATTGTGGCAAAATTCACCTGTGGCTGCTATGTGGCCTCGGTCTCGCCTAAGCTACTGCTGAGAATTTAAATAATATGCAGATAGTTACGCAAACAATGGACAGGTCCTTGTGTGTGATATCTATAATGAAAGATCTTTTTAAGCTGCTTTAAATCCTTACATGGTATGTACAGTGAAGCATGACATTTGACTGCCATAAAAATCCACAGAATGAAATGTAATTTAAGAATGTATTGGGGAGTCATACTTCTTGGATATATATATATTCTTTTCTATTGTCATCGCTTGCACAAAGCCACATTTAAGCTTTGTAGTTGTGTCAAAAACTGTGTGGATGATATGACCGTGTTGTTCATGGGTGGGGTGAGGAAGCTTAAGTGTTGTGTAGGCTGTTTAGCTAGGTTGTAGGTAGGGGTACCTTGTAGCACTACAACAGTTCTGAAAGATTCCTATTTTGTGTATCTTGGGGAGTCCATAAAATCTCAGTAGGGCAGTATCTGTTCTTCTCATTTTCCACTATTCCTTTTCCTTGTAAAAAGAAAGAGGTTGAAACATAAAGCAAGAAGTCTCTGTTCTGGAGAGAAATATATCCTTGCCAAAAATGGAAAATATAGGTGGTCCTTGACTTACAACTTTTGTTTAGTGACTGTTTGGAGTTACAATGGCCCTGAAAAAAGTGACATGGTCATTTTTCACACTTACAACCATTGCAGCATCCCTTTGGTCATGTGATCAAAATTCAGACACATGTATTTATGATGGTTGCAGTGTCCCGTGGTCATGTGATCATCTTTTGTGACCTTCTGACAAGCAAAGTCAATGAGAAAGAGCCAGATTCATTTAACATTTGTGCTACTAACTTAACAGCTGTAGCAAGAAAGGTCGTAAAATGGGGCAAAACTCACTTAACAACTGTCTTGCTTAGCAACAGAAATTTTGGGCTCAGTTGTGGTTGTCAGCTGAGGATTACCTGCAGTAAATTATTGTACAGTATAAATAAGAAATATCCAGTACTAATTTGCAGTACACCAAAAAGTGAACCTCTAACAAAAAAAGTCACAATGGGATTCTATGTGATTGCATAGGGTTTCCCTTGATATCAAAGCACAAACTCCTGTTGTGTGCGTATGAAAGGATGCCTGCTAGAACAAAGGATCCTTCCCAGAAGTTTGGTTTGTGCAGCAGAGTTACATAAGGCAACTTCAGTGAATACTCCTAATTTTGAAGACTGCCAACCCAATTCCCAATTCCAGGCTGTGTTTTTCAATCATAGATTAAATACACATCAAGAAACTACTATATGTATTGTGAAGAGAAAATAGCCTGGTCAGCATAATCACCACTTAGCACATGGACTGGTATACTAATGGATTGATAATGTGGAGGTAGGGAGAAGAAAAGATCGGAGAAGCCAACATTAGTCAAATAAAAGGGAGAATGAAGCGCCATGAAATTGGGAAGCATAAATGGCAATATCCTAAGGGAAATCTTAAATGATAGTGAAGGCTGATGGATATATGAGACTTATTGAGGTACATCAAACAACCCACCCATGCGTTCCTCCCATGCTGTTAGCATAGGAATCATGGCATCTTAAATCAGGCATTCCCCAAAACATGTCCCATATGGTTCTGCTCTGCCCCCAGTAATAATTGGATTTCAAAATATCAGAATAATATCAGAATAACAGAGTTGGAAGGGACATTGAAGATCTTCCATTCCGACAACTGCTCAAGCAGGAAACCCTATACTATTTCAGACAAATGGCTGTCCAATATCTCCTTAAAAACCTCCAGTGTTGGAACACCCACAACTTCTGGAGGCAAGCCATTCCACTGATTAATTGTTCTTACTGTCAGGAAATTTCTCCTTAGTTCTGGGTTGGTTCTCTCCTTGATTAATTTCCATCCATTGCTTCTTGTTCTGCGTTCAGTGCTTTAGAGAATATGCTGACTCCCTCTTCTGACCAAATTATTGGACTTGACTTGAGACTTTATAATGGCAGCTTTCAAAGATTTTCTTTGATCATTACAACCTCTGGACTCAAAAGTAGCACACAACTAGTGGATTGGCTACTTTTAGAAAGAAGAACAGGATAGTTCCAGCAAAGATCCAGAGGATTCCCAGCTGTGAACTAGGAGGAGTAATAGGTACTAGGAAGGGATCATAAGAAACCTTCTTAGAGCTCAAGGAAACCCTGAATCTATCTTAGCCCAGAATAGAAATATGTAAGCATGCTGGCTGCCAGAGGATATGAAAGGTGAGCAATTCATTTTCCCAGTTTCAAAGACATTTTTAAAGTTAAAATGACAGAGAGAATCCAGGCACAGAATGGAGAGATCAACAGCACAACTGAGTGGGACGAAAGGAAATTTCAAGAAGTCAAATAAACAAGAATAATTTGATTGCTTTAAATGTGATGATTGACAAAAGCTGTGTAAACAGAGATAAGGAGGCATTGTGCCATAAAAACACTGAAACAGAATACCTGGGAGCAGCAGGATTGCTATCTTTGCCTCCAGTGTTATAGTGTTCCTCCTGCACCTCTGCAAAGCTGGCATTTTCAGGAGGATTCTGTTAATCTGCGATTCCCTGATCTGTGTATTTTATTTATTTGCCCTATCCCTAGTAAAGTACTCACAAACTAAGATTTAGCTGGAGATTCAGTGCTAATACCATACATCTGAAATCAAATCCCATCTTGTTTGTCGTAGGCAGCCAATAAGCAACCCGCAGGAGATAATAAATACGCTCATGTGCTCACACACATTTATACAATTGCTTTGTTCCCTTATTTACTCTGCAAAATTCTCCTGTTAAAACGCTTCATGAATAAATGATAATGCTCCTTTTAGGAGTCTTAATCTGTTTTCTGAAACATTGGCACACTGGCATCTTTAGGACAGCAAGTTCAGAAGCTGATGAAGTTGAGAGGGGGAAAAAAAAACCACAGCGAGGGAGCGGGAAAGGACCCAGCCTTGCGCTGTGACTAGCCAGCCTTCAAATTGTTTGAAAAAGAAAATCCCAGATACCTGGTCTGCATTTTGTAATGAGTGTTTCTTTAACTGGAAGGAGGATTGGAAATGGATTTGGGGAAGATCTGTGAGTCTGTTTCTGGGCTTTGGGGTAAGAGAGGTCTGCAACGTTTGGAATTCAAGTGCAAACAATTAAAACAGCCTAGCAAACAGGAGAGACTAGCTTGAGCTCTTGAGATTTAGCCAGCTAACAGCTTTCTCTCTCTCTATCGCTCAGCTGGGAGCATTGAATGGGCCACAAGGAAAGCTTATCTGACCACTGGTGGTTATGCCTTGTCCTGATCACTTTCAGGCTAAGCTACTGCAGTACACTTTCTGTGGGCCTGCTTTTAAAGATAGACTTAAGATCCAGTGAGATCTGAGGATCAAGGCTTAAGGATCAGAGTAACCCAGGCTTACATCCTGTCTCAATAGATGCACATGATAATCACAGATGATTCTTCTTCTTGTGCCATATCTGTTATCGGACGTTGGCGATCATGTTGGTGATCCTGTTTTTATAAGCAGCACGAAAAAGTTTTGTCCAAACCAGTCCCTTAGATTTTGAAGCCACGATATTCTTCTTCTGCCAGGACCTCGTTTGCCTTCAATCTTTCCCTGGAGGATTAAATGGAGTATGCCGTATTTTTCTGGGTGTCGCATCACATGTCCGAAATATTCTAATTTTCGTTTTTTAATTGTTTTGATGATTTCCCTTGCCTTTCCCAGGTGGCTTATCACCACCTCATTTCTGATCTTGTCAACCCAGCTTATATATAACAGCCGCCTGTAAATCCACATTACAAATGCTTCTAGTCTCTGTCAGAGACCAACTCTCTACTCCATAGAGCAGGATAGAAAAAATATAGCTTCTGAGAAGCCTGATTTTCAGTCTTAGACTTATGTCATGACTGCAGAAGACCTTTTTTATTTTGAAGAATGCTGTTTGAGCTTTTTCTATCCTTGTCTTTACTTCAACGGTCATGTCCCAGCTTTCATGTAAATTAGAACCGAGGTGCGTGATCCTTTCAACTTTTTCTAGTGGTATTCCTTCTGAATTTATTGGTGATAAATTAACGGGTTGTTTGCTGATGACCATGATCTTGATTTTTGAGGTGTTAAGCTTCAAGCTGTATTTTTCAGATATTTTCACAGATGATGCAGTCAGTCAAATCAACTTTGCTCACAGATGAACCAAAGGTCCTTTTTCGGGAGGCAACTTGTTTTTCTTTGAAGACATTTCGCTTCTCATCCAAGAAGCTTCTTCAGCCCTGACTGGATGGTGGGCAATGGAAGGATTTATATTCATTGTAGACAACTGGTCATTTACAAATACCACTTAAGTATGAGCCAGCAGTGTTCTGCAGAATACCTGTAGTACAACAAGCAGGTAGACAGTTCCTGTTGGCCTCTAAGGCAATTGAAACTCTTCCAAAGCAAACTGAATTAAGCTGCCTCTTGTATAGGTACAAAGTCTTCCATTATAGAAAAAGAAACTTTTGGTTCAGTTGCTAAGTTGGTGTCACTCTCTAGGACAGTGTTTCCCCACCTTGACTTTTTGAATATATGTGGACTAGGATCTAAAACTCAGCCCCAGCCATCCAAACTGATCTGTGCTCATGGAAGCCACAATGTGCGTTGTGGGACTTTCTGCATGTCTTTCTTTACTTATTGGAAAGATACAGGTACAGGTGTTGGTTTCCAGCTAATTTGTCATTGTTCAGGGAATGGTGATGGGTTTAGATCAGGGGTCTTCAAACTTGGCCCTTTTATGACTTGTGGACCAATTCCCAGAATTCCTCAGCCAGTGTGCCTGGCTGAAGAATTCTGGGAGTTGAAGTCCACAAGTCATAAAAGGGCCAAGTTTGAAGACCCCTGGTTTAGATCTGGACCGAATGTCCTTTCAGCTGCCTGATTAAGAGTAGAATTAAAAGCATTATCAGCTTTCATGAGTCATGGGTACAATTAGAGATGCTGATGCTTTTGAAAGTGGTACACTATATTTTCTTCATTCAACACACTGAAAAGGCAGTATCAATTCCACAGCTCTCAATTGGATTATCTTGGCTTGATTTGCCAAGGTAAATTCCACTCTTTTATGTTTGCTTTATACATATATAAAACATCTGTAACATATAAAGGGACATATTTCTTCTGCTTTTGATTCTTGAAGCCAGTGTGATGGCAGTGTGTTCATACTTTGAATTGCTCTATTCTGATAAATGAGGACATGTGGAAAAATTGAGCTTGAGACATTGGTTATCTAGTAACTTTGGAAGAACAACAAGATTGGAAAATAACTCTGAGGACAAGAAAAAAGATTCAACAAAATGGATTATAGAGCTGCCAGTAGAATTTGAGAGACAAAAAATGATATGTAGAATCAAAAAATTAGAGGATGGGATTTATCAGATGGAACAACTAAAGATTAAACACTTGTTTGAACATGATTAAAGAAATAGAAAAATTCTGGATATAAATGAATTTTAGTTTAAGAGGGATGGACCCTTCAAATAACATAGTATTTTTTTATGATATGAAAAATATAAAAATGTTGGGATGGTTAATATGAGGGAAATGTTCTAGATACTTAAGTGTAATGATATAAATGTATTTTAGCTTAAGAGGGATATGTCTTTCAAGCAGTATAGTATAGTATCTCCTTCCTTTCCCCCCCTCTCTTTCTCTTTCTTTCTTTCTTTCTTTCTTTCTTTCTTTCTTTCTTTCTTTCTTTCTTTCTTTCTTTCTTTCTTTCTAAGATATGAGAAATATAAAACTGTTGGGATGGCTTGTAGGAGGAAAAGGACTTAGATACTTATGTGTAATTAACTCTGAGAAAATCTTAACGGATAAGAATGTCTTGAACATTGAGGGGAAAACAAATCTAAATAAGAACTTTGAAAACAGGATCTATGACAAGATAATTAAGATGTTTAATTAGGAAAGAAGCCTTATATTGATGTTGTCGTTACTTGTATAAATACTAGAAAAATGTTTATATTCAATTTTTTATTAAAATACTAAGAAATGTACTAATTTAAGATTGGTAAAAGAGAATAGTATTGGAAGAAGAGAAAAATCAAGGAAAGCTACTATGTGGATTATGAAATTATAATTTTTAATATGGCAATAATCCTACTGAGAGAGTAGATGAAAACAAATTAATATTCTAACACAGGAATAAACACAGCCTATGGTCCTCTGGATATGACTGAGCTACGACTTTAATGCTAGCTGGGCTGCAAAGTACTGTAGTTGAGTTCCATAGCTGGCCAATATATAAAAGTGAATTGGACTAGATGAATGATAAATCTAACCCAGCAAGATAATTTACAGTTTCAATACTGTATTGGACTTTAAAGAATTATTGAAGTACTGTATTTTCCGGCGTATAAGACGACTCGGCGTATAAGATGACCCCTGACTTCAGAGAAGATTTGCATGGTTTAGAACAGTGGTTCTCAACCTTTTTAATGCCGCGACCCCCAACCGGTCGTAAGTCAAGGACTACTCAACCGGTCATAAGTCGAGGACTATTCAACTGGTACAGCACCGTTTGCAGAATGGGACTTTTGGCGGGCTCAGCAGGGCAGAGACAGCCTGGACAATTCCTACTGGCTTTTGAAAGCCAATAGAATTAGACTCTATTCAAGAGAGTCTATTATACTGGCTTTCAAAAGCCAATAGAATAAAAGGGAGTAGCACAGCTAAGGAAAAGAGGAAAAAAAATGGCGGACTGCGTTGTTTGGCGACCCCCATGAAATGGTCGTTCGACCCCAAATGGGGTCCCGACCCACAGGTTGAGAACCACTGGTTTAGAAATTCGTCTTATACGCCGGAAAATATGGTACATTTAATCTTAATTGACTACATGGAACAGCAAAATCCACTGCTCTCATAGAATCTGCAAACTTTTTGTCCAATAGGAAGGCGAAAAACAGGAAGAGGAAGAAATGATAAAGATGACAAAAATTAAAAATACTACTATTACTATAGTAGTAATATTACAGTAATGCTGCTGCTGCTACTACTACTACTAATGTTTCAGAAAGAATGGATAGCATCAATGCGGGACTGTTCTGAAAATAAAATGATTAAAAAAAAGAGTTCTTTGGTCTGCTAACTTGCAATAGTCAGTGTTAGTATTTCATTCCACTTATCTGAGTTTGTTTGTTCCTTTTAAAAAATGTCTTCCCATCCATCTTTTTTGCAAGTGCAGAATTGATCCTCACACTACGTTCTCAAGTGCTCTGTCTATGGTAATGTCCCTCAATCTTTGTCACAGTGGTCCTTTCCTTCGTTGAGAAAAACAGTCTGAGCAATTTGATTGCCATCGCTCATGACCCATATGAAAAATGAGAAAATAGGAGGAAAAGAAGCCGAGGCATTTGGAGGCAAAGTGAAGTGGCTATGCGTATTGACACAGCATGGGAGAGCCTCTGCAACAGTTGTGTGACTTTGAAAAAAGACTTCACTGTTTTAACCATCCAGAAAGAGCTGCTTCCAGAGAATTTCCACAGCCCTGTTGAAGATCTTTAAAGCCTTAAAATATCTGAAACCCAGGCTTTCCTATTTCAAGCATATTGGAATCTGAGGAAAATACAAAGGGAAAAATAAAAGCTCAGCAAAAATTAGTAAAGGTAATCCTCGACTTACAACAGTTCATTTAGTGACTGTTCAAAGCTGCAATGGCATTGAAAAATGTGACTTATGACAGTTTTTCACACGTACGACAGTTGCAGCATCCTGGTGGTTACGTGATCAAAATTTAGATACTTGGCAACTGGTTCATATTTACGATGGTTGCAAGATCCCAAGGGTCATGTGATAATCTTTTGTGACTTTCTGACAAGCAAAGCCAATGGGGAAACCAGATTCACTTAACAATCGTGTTACTAATTTAACAGCTGCAGTGATTCACTTAGCAACTGTGATAAGAAAGGTCATAAAATAGGGCAAATCTCACTTAACAAATGTCTCGCTTAACAACAGGAATTTTGGGGGCTCAGTTGTGGTCGTAAGTCGAGGACTACCTGTATGTCCAGGTGGGAATGATGGTCATTCTTCTGATCCTGAAGAAGCTATGACAAACTTCATGGAAAAATGAAATTTCAAATACATTCCGTAGGGACTGGTGAGGAAAAGTCTATGAGGTAGGAAGTTATATCTAAATGCTATATGTAAATAATAAAAATGACTTTGAACAAGACTAATTTTAGAGCAAGGGTGAGCGCCTTGTGGCCTATAGATGGTGGATGCAGCCCTCATTCTGATAGTTGAAGACCACACATTTTCAAACTGTCACAGTTGAGAAACACTGTGATGAGCAAAATATATTTAATGATACTTGGATAGCCCTTTCCAAGTACCTCACAATGGGAAAAATGGACCCTCACTGTGTCTGGTGGAACCATTATATCATAACCATACTTCCTGTTTTCTTCAGTTGATAAATGAACAAATAAATATAGAAAAGGAAGTGGCTGGTGATTTCAAAGAGAATGTCTCCATCTCTTGATTTGATCAGTTCAGTCACAGTGCAGAAATTATATTTGCAAAATGTTTGCATCTATAATACAGCCTTTACTAACCTGGTACATGCCAGATATTTTGTACAACAACTGGACACACTGGGAATGATAGATATTATAGTTCAACAAATATTGAGGCCATCAGGTTCATAAATGAGAATATATCAACAGAATCAAAGAAATATAATCATGTGAAAACTTTCCGTTTCCTCTGCTACATAAATTAATCTATTTTTTTAAAAAAAGAAACTGTAGTTTTTATAAAAATATTTTTTATTTTTCTCTGTTGTAGCAATACCAACATTTGGCTGTTTGTTGGACTATTAAAAATTCTCTTGGCTCTTAGTTCCAAGAACCCTAAGCGCAATTCCTAGAAAAAAATACATTTCCATAGATTTTTGAGATAATTTTTATTAACTTTTCATTTAGCATTAGTGTCTCTTGAAAAACTATTGTTCATGCCCTGAAAATATATTCTCATTGTACATAAGATCAAGAGTTAGTGTGGTATAGTGGTTAAGGCACAAGGCTAAAAACTGGGAGTTGGTTTATTTGATCAAAGTTAAAATAAAACTTCTTTTTGATAAAAATTCTAGCAACCCTTTATGAACTTTTTGCTGGCATCAGGATTGAAAAGTTTATGTATGGATTGCTTATAGATAAGAGATGGAATATAGGATGAAAAGATTGTAATCAGTTTGTAATCCTTTTTGGGAAAAGAATTACTAAATTGATTTTTACTTATTGTGATGAAGGTCAGTAATCACTTCTTAATATTTTTATTTTCTTTTTCTTAATTATATTCTTCCTTTTCCTTTTGCTTTTTCCTCTACTTTTTATCTTTTTTATTCTCTTTTCTTTCTCTAAGTTTAGTTCATATTAGTTTTTACCCATTATAATCAAAATTCTTCATCAAATTATATTAAAAATAAAAAGAGAGAGAGAGAAACTGGGAAACTGTGAGTTTTAATCCTGCCTTGGGCACAAAATTAACTAAACACCTTGGGGCCAATCATTTTCTCTCAGCCCTAAGATGGAGGCCATTTTGGCCCATCTTTTTCTGTCAGGAGAAACTCTTGCCAAAAAAACTACATAGACCATTCAGGGTAGTTGCCAAGATTCAACAATGACTTAAATATACAAAAAACAAAACAAAACAAAAACCACAAAAACCCAAATCAAACCAACAACCAAACCCCCATCAATTGAACAGGGCCCCATTTGGAATATTATTAACAGCATATTATTATTATTATTATAGAGAAATTACATAGTGCAGTACAGAAGCTGTAGGTGAGGATGACTCAAATGATACAGGAACTTAATTATTCCAGATGGGTTTGGAGAAATGACAGGGCATCTGTGTTTGGGAAAGAGAAGATTAAAGGCACCTCTTAAGAAGGCTGGCATAAACCTGAAGAGAATAGAGAGCTTCTCTAATATACAAGGTGATGCAAGCAGCAACAGATTCTATGACAAAAATGAAATAAAGCTTAGTAAGGGCTGTTCCACAAAGCAGTTTTTTTAAAAAAGGCACTTCCAGTCAGAGCTGGTAATCTACAGGAAAATCATTACAAAGGCAACTGAGAGCAAGTGGGAGAAAACATTTTAGATTTATTTTAAACAGCACTGGACAGACTAGATTCCTAACTTGTAATAATCTTAAAGGTACAAGTTTTGCAACATTGCCCAGAAGGTGTTCACTTCAGAATAAGCAAGTATATAGCTGCCACATTTTCTCCATTTTCCTGATCTTGAATGCACATATGTCTCATTTCCCCAACTCAGAGACAGTTGGAGGATGTTGGCCAGCATGGGAGCAATTAGTCATTGCATACTTTTAAATGATGCCATGCGTGAGATTCTTTTTTTCTTTTCCCACTGTTTTCCTCCCTCCCTCCCATTATTTACTTAGAGAAATGTAAGAAAAAAGGGTTTTGCTAGCAGAACAATTTCATTATTTATATGTATTTCTGTTGAGGTTCTATAAAGCAAGATGCACTTATTTTATACACAATTAATGGAACATTCCTTTTAAACAGAAATTCCACTTCCTAATTGTTCCAAGGACAGAGGGCTGTAGTGATATAAGCAAATGAGACAAAACTGGTAAAACAAAGGGATTGATATGTTGACTGTTTTTAGCAGCTTGAGCCAATTTGAAAATCACTTCCGACAATTTCCGTGCACAGAGATAATCTTGGTAAAAATGTTTGTGAGTGTTTTAGAAGCAGAATTTGGGGCTGTTCATTTACCTAGTGTGCCTGATTCTCCTTTTCTAGATTTTTCTATGGGCAGACCCTTTCTTCCTTCCTCCCTTCCTCTACCAGTATCACTGAGTGTTACCCTTAATTACAGTTATGGTGAAGATTGACGTCAACCAGAAAATAGTATATGCTTAATAATGCTGTGATGCTCATCCAGCTCTTTTGAGACTAAACCAGACAAAAACCTGCAGGAAAACTAGTTTAAAATAGTGGAGGAGTGGAAAACCTATACTATGATTCCACCAGATGTTATGAATTCCTACCTGCAGCAACCAGTATGTCCAAAAATGAGGGATGCTGGGAACTGTAGTTCAGCATTATTTTTAGGACTATAGCTTCCACATCTCTGATGGGAAAGGACAGTCTATTAGTTTACGGAAAGTTGGATTCCAATTTCTGCAAACATGCAGTATCCTGTATGGCTTTGGAGCAGCCTTGTCAATAATGAGGCTATTGGGAAGCTCTTTGGAGAAATGATGGGATGTGAATGACAGAGCAGTTATTTTACAGGCAGGTGCCCATAGCTTCAATTTCAGATGTCTCTCAATGAAAAACCAAAAATCAGGCACTAAGTGGTGTTCTAGATCAGAGACTGAAAATTTCTGCTGGCAATTTAGAATTGATAACATGGCTTCGATGCTTCCTAAAATATAAATATGGGGCTAAGCAGCATAACTAAAGGACAGTTGTAACAATTATAATGTTCAATATAATTGGGCAATGTCTAAGGATCCAGGAGCTTAGCAGGTTCACTGGACCTCCATAAATGTTGCCCTCAGCCTGATTTGAGCAGAACTGATTCCCATAACCAAAACTTTTCCTCCACCTTTAGGACCCAAAATAAACCTCCCTAGAACCATGGAACCCAGACATCAAATACCAATTGAGCTCAACATTTCGACCACAATTGAGCTCAACATTTTTGTTGCTGAGACATTTGTTAAGTGAGTTTAGCCCCATTTTATGACCTTTCTTGCCATAATTGCTAATCACTGCAGGTGTTATGTTAGTAATATGGTTGTTAAGTGGATCTGGCTTCCACACTGACTTTGCTTGTCAGAAGGTCGCAAAAGGGGATCACATGGCCCTGGGACACTGCAATCCTCATAAATGCGAGTTAGTTGCCAGGCTAATTCTGAATCTTGATCAAGTGACCATGGGGATGTTGCAACAGTCGTAAGTCTGAAAAATGCTCGTAATTTTTTTTAGTGCCATTGTAACGTGGAATGGTCACTAAAAGAACTGTTGTAAATCAAAGACTACCTGTAAATAGGACTCAATAGGACTATCTATAAATAGGACTCAAACTGCCAACCCATGGGCCGGTTGCATCATGCAGAGGCCTGTGCCCACCCCAGCTCTGCCAATGCAAAAAAAGTCACAATACGTTGCGACACATCCCAAAGACCATTGCTGCCCAATCCCCATTGCCTTTCTTTTTTGCATTAGCAAAGAGCATCTCTGACAGCAAGTGATCCCTTCCTTCCCCCAAAATACGCCAGAGACAAATATGAGTGAGTAAGGGCAGAAACAAGAACAAATCTTTTAGGCTGACATTATGTGACTTCAACGTGCAATGAACGGTCATCTCTGTGGGTAGAGGTCACGAGCGAGGGCCTTTCGTCTGCAGCTGGCTAGCCTCTCGCATCAGCACCGATTCATCAGTGAACACCCAGGGACGTCATTTTGAGAGCGAAGAGGTGTGTTCCAGCCTGCACATCATTAATCCTCAGGATCATCCAATGTCTGGCCTGCAATCTGGTTGGGTAACGGATTTCAGGCTCTGGCAAGGTCTGAGTGCCAAATCTTGGATACATTCAAGGTTACAATAAAAAAAAAGTAAGCCTGAGTGATTTATGATGTTTTTTCCGATACTCCCAAATGACTGAATCAGTTTTTCATTCTTTGGGTCACCCAGGTCCCGAAGAAAGTATGTCTGCCTTAGTAATTCATTCCTAAAATGAAAGCTTCTTGTTTCCAAACGCTGTTTGATTTAAATCCAGCTGATGATGAAGTGCTGCTATACAGGCAGTCCACAACTTACGGCCACAACTGAGCCCCAAATTTCTCTTGTTAAGTGAAACACTTGTCCCATTTTGTGACCTTTCTTGCCACAGTTTGTTAAGTGAATCACTGTGATTGATAAGTTAGTATCACAGTTGTTAAGAGAATCTGGGTTTCCTCACTGACTTTGCAAAAGGCCGCAAAAGGGGATCACATAACCCCGGGACACTGCAATTGTTATAAATACAAGTCAGTTGCCAAGTGTCTGAATTTTGATCACATGACCATGGGATGCCTCAACAGTTGTAAGTGTGAAAAATGATCATAAGTCACTTTTTTTCAGTGCCCTTGTAACTTTGAATGGTCACTAAATGAACTGTTGTAAGTCGAGGACTACCTGTAGTTATAATGTCTCCACTTGGCTAACTTGTAGGAATATGCAGTGCTTCGTCCTGATTTTTTAGGTGATATTTTCCATCTGTCCAACTTGGTGGAGTGGTAATAGCTATCCTTATATTTTCTGTGAAAGGGATTCTTGGGATGTTTTGCAGAAGCAGCATTTGGTTTAACATTGGAAGCCCAGACATTCATTTTTTGCCAGACATTCATTTCCTTGGCCAACTCACTTTTCTTCTAGCCTTCTCCTGCTTGAGCCAGGGGCTGCCCTAGAAGACTTCCAAGATCCCTTCCAACTTTGTTATACTCCCTTCTCAGTTAGCATTTTGTAAAATCAAAATAGAAAGGAAGCAAAAAAGATAAGGTGACCAACCGTCCTCCTTTAGGGAGGACAGTCCTCCTTTTGTAAGTTCTGTCCTCCCTTGAAAAGTGTCCTCCTACATGTCCTCCTTTTTGATATTTGAAGACTAATCTGCAGGGCTTTTTTCTCTCTCATAGAACGCTCAGAATGGCGTTCTGGCACCTTTTTTTGATGTTTTTTTTTCAACTTTTGCATGAGCTGTGCTACTCCCCCTATTGGCTTTTGAAAGCCAATAGGAATTGCTGCTGAAAACGCCAAAACACCCGGGCGGCAAACTTTGCACATATAAGTTTTCTGCATTATTGTTGCAATGAATAAAATGTTTCTTTTATTTACGATATTTTTTTCTTCAATTTATTTGTGTCCTCCTTTTCATCGTAAAAAAGTTGGTCATCTTAAAATAGATTCTATGGCTTCGGACTTCAAACCCCATCTCTTTCTTCTCCTTAAGTTCCTGGAAATCAACCTCACAAATTGCCTTCTGAAAATGGAACTTTTTTTTTGAGGACCATCCACCCACGCATGGATTTTCTGAAACAGTGAACCCTTTCCCAGGGTAGCCATTTTTTTTTAACAATCCCCATGATACCCTCTCCAAATTCATACGGTGCCCCCTGGCCCTCAAAGGGTCAAAAAACCCTTCTTTTGCATCTTTGCTTAATTGTTACCTTGATCATTTGACTGCATTATTTACAAATGCAATCCTTTGTCTTGGCAGATTTTCTGCGAGGACTTGGCAGTATATTGTTTTGTCTGTGATCTGACTGTAGCTGGGAATTTCAGGAAGGTTGTAATTTTATATATGATTATTTGGAAGCAAACCCTTGAAATATATAACTTTCCATATTGGCCAAGGAAACATGGACAGGACAACATAATAGGAACACAAAACTCCTTTGCAAACAAGTTTATTCGTGCTACTTGGAAAATATAGACAATGTGTTTTTGTTCATAGATACTCATTAAAAGCGGGGTGGGAGGACATTATACCCTTACAGAGTATAAGCTAACTTTCATATAGTAAATTATTGGAAAAATCAAAGTAGAAACTCTTAACAGAAATAAGGAAAGAAACTGCTATTTTTCAAGGAACTTCTGTGGTATTAGAGTGCTGCTTGAATAAGTATGGATTTGAATGCTGTTTATATCCAGCTCTAAACTTGTCCAATCTTCAGGCATTTTGCTCTCCTTTGATTATGTATGAACCTACATTTAGAATCGTTAAAAAAATCAAAACAATTAGCAGATTGATTTCTTTTCAGCACAAAAATGGGGACAAATGGAACTGTGCTCCCATCATCACCATCCATCATCCCCTGCTCCCTTCACATCTAGCGAATCAATTATTTCCATTTTTCAGGATTGTCTAAGAGTGGATCATAGGAGGCTCAGGCAGACACATCAAAAAGAGATTTTTGACCAAGTTCTGTTTAACCAGAACGTTAGGAATCTTGTTTCAAAATATCATAATTGCACCTAGAATTTGAGCCTTCAAAGATTTTGATTTAACAGTACTCTTCCTAACTAGACAAGCTTTTTTATGATTTGTAGCATAATTCAGACATCATTAAGAGGATCCAAAGCTTGTTCTTATTATAGTTTTATCAGCACAATGATGACAAGATGATAGCAATAGACTTATATACCACTTCATAGTGCTTTATAGCCCTCTCTAAGCAGTTTACAGATTCAGATAATGCCCCCAACAATCTGGGTCCTCATTTTACCGACCTCGGAAGGATGGAAGGCTGAGTCAATCTTGAGCCAATCAGGATTGAACTCCTGGTAGTCAGCAGAATTAGCCAGCAATACTACATTCTAACCGCTGCATCACCATGGCTCTTGATGCCAAAAGATGCTATGACTAGTGATGAAATGACTTAATGCAGCCATTGTATCACAATGCCACATTGCTATACACATTTGGAAATACAATACGTTCAGCCATGAAATTATTAGATGTCATTTTATCATCTGACCTGGTTTGTGTTGATGGTGAAGTTAATTGATGAACACGTATATCTGAGTGAAGATTTCCAGTTCTTGGACAAACAGGAAATTGTCAAACTTCATCATCAACTAGGAGATTCAAAGACTTGAATGCCTTTTAATGCTACCCTTAATTTAGAATTCTTTTTTGCTTTTTTTCAGGCACGAAACGTGACAAATCTGACAAAAGCAGACAACTTAGCTAAATACCAAGCCTTACTCTATAATTTTGCAGGAAAACAAGAAACAAATCATCAAATCTAAGTGTGCCATAAGTACCGGTATGTTCCCAAGCTTAATAATGTAAATAATATACAAGGGGGAACTGCATTCATGACAAACTATCTAAACTCCCACACTTATTGATTCTCTTTTGCAAATCCTTCCTCTGGTGCTGCTGACCAACACTTCTTCTCACCCTAATTCTAGCTCTAACCCTGTTTCAAACCTTGGAGATCAAACTTGGGGAGGCAACATTTTTGAAAGGCCTGTGTGCATGTGTTCAACTTCTGCACATGTTCAGCTAATTCAACATAGCAAATGTTTTGTTTTAGATTTTTTATTTAAAAGAATCACGAAATATTTAAACAGAAAATAAATAATAAATTAAATCAAATTCTCTTTATCTATCTATCTATCTATCTATCTATCTATCTATCTATCTATCATAACTATCTTTCTTTCTTTCTTTCTTTCTTTCTTTCTTTCTTTCTTTCTTTCTTTCTTTCTTTCTTTCTGTCATGTGTCTGACTAATGAAACACTTCAAAGAACTTTCAGGCATCGTTTAACCTAAAAAGCCTTTATTAGTGTAAAGGAGTGTCAGCACAGCATGGAGAATGCCAAGATCTGAATTTCCCTTCCTTCGCACATGACATTCCAGGCATTTCCCCTCCCCTATTTTGGGGTCATGATTCACATCTTCCAATTAGCCTGGAGGGCAAAGATTCACTTCCATTCCCTTTCTGTGTGCTTTTCTCTCCTCTCTCATTCTCATCTGAATTAACTCTAAAAGTACCAGACAGTTCTGCATATTTTGTCAAAGCAAGAATATTCAATATTAGCAGTGTTGACACTTTCTTTCTTTCTCTTTCTATCTATCTATCTATCATCTCTATCATCTCTATCATCCATCCCCTTTCTCTTTTGTCTCTAACATCTATCTATCTATCTATCTATCTATCTATCTATCTATCTATCTATCTATCTATCTATCTACCTACCTACCTACCTACCTACCTACCTACCTACCTATCTATCTATCTATCACAGAGGGACTCTGGTGGAGTACAATAAGATATTAAAACATAAAAACAGTATATAAAAATTAAAACTTACAAAGGGCAAGAATGATTAAAACAATATTAAAAATTAATTAAAAGGTGGAAGGAGGCCTTTCGCGGAGCCTCTCTCCTGCTGCTTGTTGATTAGGAAAGCAAGCTGTATTCTATCATAATCAGGGAAGTTGCATCTTCAACTCACTTGACTGTTTGATACTGTGGAAATCATCATTTCTCAGATGTTTCCTCCCTTGAGAAAGAGGTTTCTGTGGCTATCTTCTTCTAGGGGTGCTTGAAAATTTCACTTGCATTTCCCTGCATGGAATAGTGGGAGGTCACTAAGAAGGCTACTGCTGGGATCTCCTTGAAGTCTCTTTGAATTTCCTGCCCACATTTTTTTTTCCAACTGGCAAATGCTACAGCCAAAAGTTCCCTCGTCATGGAAAGCCAGGGAGACTATGGAGAGAGGCATGTGCAATGACAGATGAGACATTTGCATTCACTCCTTGATGTTGTAGGAAAAATACCCAGGAGAATTGTTTTGCAAGGCACTGGCTACGATTGAATATATAAAGGACCAACGTTGGGGGAAAAAATGCTAGTGTTAGTCATTGCTGCCTGGCTGTGCCTTGTCATGCCTACTCAGTTTCTGTGTATCAGGGTCACTTCACTCAATAGGTTTCGATGCCTCTGCTCTCTGAATATTAAATATGTTATATTTGGTGGCAAAGCCCAAAACAGCATATACAATGAACAGCACAGTGAAACAGGATAAGCTATTGACAATAAAAAAGGGAGAAGTTTAATAACAGAGATGAAATGCTAACAAACCTTTCAGGTGAAAGTAACAAGCTGGCATCCAAATTTAGGCTCAGCACCTTCTAACATCAGTCACAACTGGACATTTGACACAGGACTTTGACATTTTCAAGGTCCAAGCTTGTCTATTCTTGGAATCCCAGCAGGGTCAATCTTGGCTAGTATTTGGTTGCTGTAGGTTGTCTCCCCTGGATTTGTATCCATTCCAGCTATTGTGATAAAAGGGCTGATTGTTTGTCATTAGAAAAGTATCCTCAGACTCATATAATAGTACAAATATTTTATAATTCCTACATATTATTAATTACTGCTTTTCTTATTTTCTTTTCCCCACTCATCTCCCCCCCTTTTGAATAATGTCTTCTTAGACCAGTGGTTCTCAACCTTTTTAATGCTGCGACCCCCAACCAGTCGTAAGTTGAGGACTACTCAACCAGTCATAAGTCAAGGACTACTCAACTGGTGCAGCACCGTTTGCAGAATGGGACTTTTGGTGGGCTCAGCAGGGCAGAGACAATCTGGACAATTCCCATTGGCTTTTGAAAGCCAATAGAATTAGACTCTATTCAAGAGAGTCTATTCTATTGGCTTTCAAAAGCCAATAGAATAAAAGGGAGTAGCACAGCTAAGGAAAAGGGGGAAAAAATGGCGGACAGCCTTGTTTGGCGACCCCCGTGAAATGGTCGTTTGACCCCAAATGGGGTCCCGACCCACAGGTTGAGAACCACTGTCTTAGATGGTAAGCCTAAGAGCAGGGACTGACTTTATCTAGACACTTTTCTCAGATAAATATCTAAAATAAAATGAAGAACTTGAATAATTTAATTACTAAATCATTAAGTTCTTATATTTCCAAGCAACAGGACATCTGTAGATCTGAAATTTGAGCTGGCCATGAACAAGGAGTGTATATCGGAGGTGGTGACCCTTTGAGAGCTGTATGCAATGAAATTTCATTTTTATGTATGCCGATTGGTGTACTTTCAAAGTGACAATAAAATAATAATAATAATAATAATAATAATAATAATAATAGTAGTAGTAGTAGTAGTAGTAGTAGTAGTAGTAGTAGTAGTAGTAGTCCTGTGCCAATGTGGTTCCTCTTCCTGTTGGAAGACTACTAAATTCCTGAGCATCAAATGTAAAAACAGCTTTCTTCAACAGAAGGGAACATGTCATGTGTTCTTATGTTATACTTTGCATGTAATTTTGTTTGCTTATTTGTATTCCACCTATATTATTTTTACCAGTAACTCAAGGCAACAAACATACCCAACACACCGCCGTTTATTTTCCCCACGACAACTTTTTAAATTAAAATAATTAAAAGTAATATATACATTATGCTACATCCTAGGTTATTAATGTTCATAATAAGGAAGAGGTAGGTCCATAAGGTCTAGAACAGAACAGAACAGAACAGAACAGAACAGAACAGGGTAGAGTAGAGTAGAGTAGAGCAGAGCAGAACAGAACAGAACAGAATAGAATAGAATAGAATAGAACAGAATAGAATAGCTTTATTGGCCAAGTGTGATTGGACACAAAAGGTGCATAAGCTCTCAGTGTACATACAATCAACAAAGGGATAAATCATAAATAAAGGTAGAAGAAAAAGCTGGAGGAGACATGAAACTTTTCTATATAATTTATTTGCACTGGAACAAGATTGTCTCAATGTATGTATGCAACTATATGGAGAAATGTGCTATGGGGACCATTTCTTGTTTGCATGATAATTTCAGCACAGCAGTAAGAGGTTATTTGCACCTGTGAAGTTTCATTCCTTGGATCTAAGCTGTTTCACCCACGTAGAGAAGTCAAGTAATTGTAACCAGACTTCTAGGGTACCAATGGCCAAGAGGATCCTTGGCAGCAATTTCTGTCATTGCATTGCATTTTAAATTGAACTGCTGCAGCAGCTGTAAAAATATGCTGCAAAACGAAGCTGCCTGCTGCTGATTAATCACATATGGGAGGAGGGAGGCAGTGATACAGAGAGCAAATAAATTTAATTCCCCAAAGCAACAGGGGTAGAGGAATGAACAGGGACATACTCGTGTTCCTTCAGCACTAAGCTTCTCCATCATCAAATGATCATTTTTTCCTTCTGTTATTGTCCATCCATCCATCCTCCTATCTATCTATCTATCTATCTATCTATCTATCTATCTATCTATCTATCTATCTATCTATCTATCTATCTACCTACCTACCTACCTACCTACCTACCTACCTACCTACCTAAGAGCTGCATGCTTCTCACTTGTGGCACAAAGTTGGCTTTTGCCTAAAGCCAGCCATGCCACAACACAAACACACTGGTCCTGGTGGCTCTGCTGAGGGGGCGACCTGCTAAACATGCTGAGAGTTGGCAATTAGTTATTCCAGCAGTGTAGGGAGAGAAAGACTTGGCTGAGGAGCTACCTAAACTCTCTGGTTCCCGGGTACCAGAGGCACTGCAGTCCTGGTAAGTCCTGAAATTGTTTTGGCACTTGGGTTTTTTTAACTCGGGGTGCAATTTTACGCATTTCTGTTCAGATGCATGCCGCAATGAATTCAGAGAAGCTTCCTTACAGGTAAACGGATTATAGGCGGTTCCTCGTTAGGCTTCAGCTACAGGGTTTGGGGACGAATCAATTTCTGGCGCTGGCGCGACGCTCCCAGCTTCAGACCGACCCCCCACGGCTGCCTTTTTGCGCAACAGGCGAGGCTAAAATAAGGCCAGTCAAGAGCGGGTTAGCCGGAAATAAAGCTCCGTCGAAGTCGGTAGAGCGAAGAAGAGACGTTGCGGCCACAAAAGGGGGCAGGTTCGGAGCTCCCCAGGACAGCCGGTCTTTCCCCCCCCCCCAACCCCGCTCAGCAAATCTTCCTGCAGATCCAGGGCGGCGTTCAGAGAAAAGCAGCCTTAGGACGATGCGCTCTTTGCAAGTCCAGCCCGTTTACCTCGCGCGCGGAGAAAGAGGGAGCGGGAGAGCGCGAGGAAGAGAGCGAGCCGGTTGAGGTGAGGCAACTTGGGGCGGGGGGGGGGAGGAGGAGAAGAAGAAGTGAACGGAGAAGCCAGAGAAAGAAAAGAAAAGGCCCAAAGTTCCCGGAACGGCTCAAGAAGGAAGAAAGCAGCCGTTCCCGCAAGCAGCCCCGGGCTCTCCTTCCCTTGGGGAGAAGGAAGGCTGACGGGAACGTCTCCATCCTGCCCTCCATCCCGCTCCATGGGACTCCCCCTTCCCGGGTTGGAGAGTCGTGGCCCCGCGAGGGTGGCCGGGCCAGCTTTTGGCAGGCGGGCGCGAAGTGAATGAGTGAGTGTGTGAGAGAGAGAGAGAGAGAGAGAGAGGGAGGGAGGGGGGAGAGGAGAGAGAGAGAGAGAGGGAGAGAGAGAGAGAGAGAGAGAGAAGAGGGAGGGAGGGAGGGAGGGAGGGGGAGAGAGGGAGGGAAAGAGAGATGGAGGGAGGGAGGGAGAGGGAGGGAGGGAGAGAGAGAGAGAGAGGGAGAGAGAGAGGGAGGGAGGGGGAGAGAGGGAGGGAGAGAGAGATGGAGGGAGGGAGGGAGGGAGAGAAAGAGAGAGAGGGGGAGGGACGGAGGGAGGGAGGGAGAGAGAGAGAGAGAGAGAGAGAGAGAGAGAGAGAGAGAGAGAGAGAGAGAGAGAGACGGGAAAGGCCGTCGGCGCGAAGCCCTGGACGACGAGCGCCTCGCCGCCGGCCAAGGGAGGACGAAGCCTCTCCGGGGGCGGAGGGAACTTCTGGGGGATCCCAGAGGGAACCCGGAGGAGCGCAAAGCCTCGGAGGAGGCCAAAGGGGGCTCTCTCCCGTTGGCTCCTTATTGAAGCAGAAGGGAGGGGGGGACGTGGTGTTCTGGCGGCCGTGCAAAGTGGCGGGGTGGGGGTGGGTTGGGGGTGGGGGGAGGAGGAGGAGGATCTAAAGAACCGGCCGAGCGGGAGCGTCGCTGCGCCGCTTCGCCTGCCGGGGAGCTCGCCAGTCCGCTGGAGCTGGAAGGCGGCGCGACTGGATGCTGGGACCGGTCCGGGGAGCGCCTGCGTGAGTCCGGTCCGCAACCCCGGGGAAAGATTCAAGGGAAGCAAGCCGGCAAGAAGAAGAGGAGGAAGAGGAGGGTGAGAGCTGGGGCGGAAGGAGGAGGGGGAAGAGGGAGCTGGCCTCGGCTCGGCTGCTTTGGTGTCAGCCCGTCCCGGTTCTCCTCTCATCTGGAAGGATGGACGGCATCGCCGCCTCCTGCCTTCTCCCCTCTCCCCCCCCCCACCTGAGCCCGGGTGGAAAGTGAGGCTTCTTTCGTGACCCTTTCCCTTTCTCTGCCTCTCTCCACCCCCCCCCCGCAGGCAGAATCGCCGTCCAAGGGAGCCACCATTCCCTCGCCTGACAAGGGAGACCTGTTGGCGCTCGTGGCCCGGTTCTGGCAGAGGAGGAAGCGTCTGGTCGCCGCCGTCGGGATCGCCCTGGCCATGGGCCTCGTCCTGCTCATCGCCCTTCCCCTCCTGCTGCGGGAGCCCTCCGCCGCCCGCGCTCACTACGAGATGATGGGCACCTGCCGCATGATCTGCGACCCCTACAGCGCCGGCAGCGTGGCCGCCGGGCCCTCCGGCCGTCCCGGGAGCACCGCCGCGCTGGAGGCCCTGCAGGAGCTGAGCGCCCATCCGCCCTCCCCCCTGCCGCCCTTCTTGCAGGGTCCCAAGGGGGATGCCGGCCGGCCGGGCAAGCCGGGGCCAAGGGGGGCGCCTGGGGAGCCGGGCCCACCGGGCCCGAGGGGTCCCCCTGGAGAGAGAGGGGATTCGGGGAAGCCTGGACTCCCGGGCCTGTCGATGTCCCGAATCGGACCTCCCGGAGCAGCGACTACAGTGGGAGTAGCCGGGTCGGGCGTGAGTGGTAGTAGCAGCCCGCCGCCGGGAGGCGAGGTAACCGGCGCGCTGAGCGCGGTCTTCAGCGGCCCCCGGATCGCCTTCTACGTGGGCCTGAAGAGCCCCCACGAGGGCTACGAAGTGCTCAAATTCGACGACGTGGTGACCAACTTGGGGAACCACTACGAGCCCAGCACGGGGAAGTTCACCTGCCAGGTGCGCGGCATCTACTTCTTCACCTACCACATCCTCATGCGCGGCGGTGACGGCACCAGCATGTGGGCAGACCTCTGCAAGAACGGGCAGGTGGGTGCAACCCTAGGCGGGCCCTGTTGGGCCGGGGCGTGGCTCCGGGGTTGAGTCACCACGTGCTAAAGAGAGGCAGGTAAGGACAGATCCTCTCGCCTGGCAGAACCTGAGATCGGACACTTATTGGGTGGGGAAAAGGGGAAAAAATCAGCCACGTGCAAATATGAAATCCGCTTTGGAGCTTCTTGGCAGAGGTGCAGCAGAACTGGGTTTCAATCTCCGTTTCTATTCCAAAACATTTTTTTTTTAAAAAAAATCAGTACTTGAAAAGCTAGTCTGCATATGTGAAAAGGCTGCCAGAACTCTTGGTCTAAAAAGGGAATCCGTAAGATTCCAAAAGTAGAAAATTTGGCCATTGTTGATGGGGAGTTTTTGACTCAAGAGACTCCCAAATCACCAATGAACTGGAAGGTGGACCCAGATCTTGAGAATTCACAATGTGGCTCCTTATAATTTGAAGATTAAGGTAGCTGAAAGGAGAGGTCAACTTTCTTCCCTTATTTATCCTTCTGAATGGGTGACTTTATTTACAGGTGTCCCCACAGTCTTGCAGTTTTATCCAAGTATTTTACTTATGTGTTAAATGTCACATGTAGTTAGATCCTCAAGAAATCATTTTTATGGTGTGTGTGTATGCAGCTTTTCTTCCTTCAGGTGATTAATTGAGTCCCTTCTTCCTGTTCTAAATGTCATCTTTGAAGGCCAAGTTTCCATTCTTTTCTTTAAATGTCAGGATCTCCTTCCAATGGAATGAGGGATACTACCTGGCGGGACAATTTCAGTTCAAGGAGAGCAAGTGCCTAACTCACCATCTAGGGGCTTCTTTCCAGAATAGGAGTAGGGAGACTTCGCTTTAGAAAAATGGGGTTTTTTAAGCAAGGGGAGCATTGTAGTACTAGTGGCTTTCCGACTTCATCAGGATTTGGACCAGGAAAAATTGGAAATTTCTTCCAACTTTTTAGAACTTCCAATAAAAATTATAGAATAATTTTTATATCTGCATTATAATTACACACATCTTTCTTTCCACTTCTGACATTTATATTTGTGAATTTAGAGAAAGGGGTTTTCTCTGTTTGCCCGTAATTGAGGCACACCGTAGCAAACATCTTTTATCCCCCCTGAAGTATTCTGCAGTCATTGCCTTCATCTTGTCTTGAATTACAAGAAAAAAGGCCCATGATGAATCAGGCTTAACCAAATAAATGCTGAAGTACTCTTTCCCCACTGCAAACATTGTCCAAAGAGAGGACCAAGGCTCTGTAAGGCTCTGACACACGTTACCTTGGAGAGATGTCAGAGATGTTAATAGAGGATAGGAACTGACAGCAGAAACTCTGAAGCAGAAGTAATTTCTGCTGATTCAAGACTGGATGGAAAGCAGTCAAACTGATCAGTAGAAAAAGTCATTTAGGCTCTTTCATAGAGATGTTTGCTTGTTCAGATCTTACCTCTAAGTTGAGGATGGAGGCATATTCATATCAGGAAAGGGAACGATCCTTTAGCAGAGAATCCCTTTCCAGCAAAATGTGGCACTTAAGACTTAGGGATGTTTTTATCAATGAATGTTTATTGTTTATTGACTTGCATGCAATGGCAAACAAGAGAGCAGGATTTGGGGGGGGGTTAGGGGGGGGTGGGGGATTGGAAGGGAGGTGAGATATTTCTTGATGCCACTTGACAAGATAAGATAACCTTTATTGTCATTTTTTTTTACTGTGGGCACAACGGCACACATCAAAAGTGAAATTTAGTTGCCCGCTCTCAAAGTGAAACACATACATGACACATACCTAAACATACTATGTACAACATATGTATAGACCCACACTCCTACATATACATAGCAAATAAATATTAAATACTGTCCATCTTGAATATATAACGGAAGGAGGAATATAAAGACAATAAAGACAATTCTTTATTTAACAGGCAGTTACATATCCAGTCAAGAATCCACAAAATCTGGAGCAGATGTTACACTTACCCCAAGAATATAGCCATTCATTAATGGATATATCTTATTCCAGGAGTAACATTTAGGAGTAACATAGTAACATAAACATAATCCTCTTTACAGTTCCTGCAGAGAGTACAATGATTATAAGATGTCTATGGCTTTACTGTGCCATGTCCCTAGTTGTGAGATCAATCACAATTGGGACGTTGGCAATCCCTATTTGTTTAATGTTCTGCCTTTTTTCTTGTAATTCAATTATAGTACATGGGTTTCTCCATTTTACTTCCATCACAGCAACCCTATGAGAATGCTGAATTGAGAGAGACTGTTCATTTACTACTGTTTGTAGAGGAGTGTGGGTGGATAATGTGTGGAGAGATAGGCTGATACTATGGCTTTTATTTTTGTATAATAATGACAATTAAAGATACAAACTGAAAAACTAAAAGAATAAAAAAATAGGAAGTGCAGAAAAAAAGAAAAAAATAGAATTGAAAGAAAAAAATAAGAATCTATAGTGAAGGAAGAGAAAATATATATATAAAGAAATATTTCCCCCCTTCATCACAGTATAAACAATTTTAAGAACTTAGCACCTTCTCTTAAAAATACCACAAATGATCTCTTCTCAATATCTCATCTCTTATCTATAAACAAATCCTTAAAGCCTTTTTGTTCAGTTCAGATGTCAGCAAAAGTCCATTAAAGATTACCAGAGAGACCAACATATTTATTTTAACCTTGATCAAATAAACCAAATATAATTCCTTCCTTTTACTTTTAATGAACATAATATTTAAACATTTCAAATAATATCCTTGAATTTGATTTCTTTTAATTTTTTTTCTTTATACCATCTCACAAAATTCTTAAAGAATTTAACAAGTCTTTTTTGTAAATCCAATATGGAAAAGTTATCCAGATCAATCTTTTGGTTTGTTATTTGTATATATCCCTTTTAATTACTATGACATCATTCTGTTTCATTTGCTTATCCTGTGTAGAATCTTTTCATATATTTCTTGTAGCCCATCTTTTTAAAATCCACTTACAAAACTAGTTCATCTTCCATATCATCTTCCATTATAATCTATGTATAGTGGCAGACACTCTTAAAATGAACTTCCGGATCTTTTGTTCAGAAATATCCCCCAATGTTAAATTATTTTGCTTTGCTGTGCATTAGTAAATCAAATTTAAGTGTTCTTTTCCTTTAAATATAATCTTCAGTATAGTTCCAACTTTCGGTATCCATTCTTAGAATTCAAAACAACAGCGTTTTCCCATGGGAAGGATTGTTATATTTAATTTCAAAACAAATTCTTCTTCCAAATCCTTCTGGATCCTTAGTCAGTTCTTAACTTTCCAAAATCAAAGTTCTAATCACCGCTTTGCTGTTTATTAAAAAAAAAAAGTCCTTAAACTTGCATTTTAAGCTTTCACTAAGGACTAAAGGAAACTCATCAAGTGTTAAAATTAATTTGTTGTTATAAAGATTCATAATATCTGGAAAACAATCAATAAGCAATTTCCAAATGTGATTAGAAAGGAAATACGTTAAGTCAGTGTCCATTAAGGCTCTGACCACAATTTGGGTGGAGAAGGTATTCCCTTGTCTCCAAGAGCTCTAAACCCATTGGAGATATCTGTAAGAATAAAAGAATGATAGAGCTGGAAGGGACTTTGGAGGTCTTCTAGTTCAACCCCTGTTCAAGCAGGAAACCCTATACCATTTCAGACAAATGCTTGTCCAATCTGTTCTTAAAAACCCACAACTTCTTAAGAGCACCTACGGCTTCTATTCCACAGTGTCCTCATGAGGAGCAACTGTCTGTACAGTTGTGAGTGATCCTTGTCTGGACAGGAATTTCAAAGAGCTGATCTGCTTGCTAGCTCTTGAATAATGAGTCTGCAGCTCCATTTTTAAAGGAGCCATTTTCAGTTCACCCTTTCTTCCCCAGAAGTCCAGTGTTTCTCCTTTTAGAAAGGGCCCCATATATTTCTCCAATAAGTTGAACATTTGTGGCAAAGGTACTTGTTTACTTGCTTATTTATTAACTACAAATGTTTTATACTGCTTTGGTTAAACAAAAATACACCTTCATATAAAAGAATCTAAACCAGTGGTTCTCAACCTTTTTAATGCCGCGACCCCAACAGGTCGTAAGTTGAGGACTACTCAACTGGTGCAGCACCGTTTGCAGAATGGGACTTTTGGCGGGCTCAGCAGGGCAGAGACAGCCTGGACAATTCCTATTGGCTTTTGAAAGCCAATAGAATTAGACTCCATTCAAGAGAGTCTATTCTATTGGCTTTCAAAAGCCAATAGAATAAAAGGGAGTAGCACAACTAAGGAAAAGGGAAAAAAATGGCGGACTGCTTTGTTTGGCGACCCCTGTGAAATGGTCATTCGACCCCAAATGGGGTCCCGACCCACAGGTTGAGAACTACTGATCTAAACAAATCTAACCCTTTATCACACGGGTGTCAAATTGCCAGCCGCGGGCTGGATGCGTCCTGTCGAAATTGCGCCCACCCCATTGCCAGCAATGGAAAAAAAGTCACGACATGTTATGTGACATTGCGAGTTTGACACCCCTGCTTTATCACATGATGATGCAATGGTATAAACATGCTCTGTACATAAAGAAGAGTCTTTAAATTACATAGCTGCTAGCAAAATTAGACAGGGAGCCACTATTACCTATTATTAGAATTTTAGGTTTACTGCTCTTTTTCTCTGGGATTCCATTCTGTAATAGAGACCCTAAATTTGACTTTATCAGGGCTCTATGTATAATTGCATGATGAAGATGATGTTGTTGATGATGAAGGCCTGGAGTCCATCATTCAAGACCCTAAGCTTTGCCTTAATGAGTTTTCTATCCTGAATCCAATTCTCTGGACTCCAGAGTGGAACTGAAAGAAAGAAAGCATAGACCTGGAAAGAAAGGGAAGCCATTCACTTATTATTGTGTATGCAGGTTTTGCTATAGACTGAAAGGGAAGTAATTATTTTCTCTCCATGCCAAGGACAGTCACTTCAGTCGAAAGCCTGAGATCAGCCAGTATCTTTTTTTTTTTTTTTGCCCACTAAGCATTCATTTCCTAGAACATTTTTAATATTAGAGTTTTTGTGGGTTTAAAAAATAATTTCTGGATTTGTGTATTAATGGCCACAAGCTTGGACATCTTTGTAAAGGGACTACAGTGAAATCAGGGTGTATACAGATATCAATAAATACTAACCATCATGCTCATATAGTATAAATAGCACGAGAGTAATATACCTCTCCATACTAGTTGCTCGGGTTATGAACAAAGAATAAAAATATTGTTACATTAGTTGAACTGTTTCTGACATAGGTGAGCTGGGCTCTGCTAATGTTATCATAATAGTCTCTGTCTTGTATTATTTGTAGAACATCATCTCTTAGTCATGGGAGATCCTATAAATGCTGTTTGTAACAATTTTAGTACTTCTCAATGAACTTTACTAATCTGATATTTATTGTCATAAGATTTCTTTCTCCCATGGCCATTAACTTCTCTTTTTGTGCAGTATCATACCCTGTATTATTATTTCTGGATCATTGTAAGATTTTGATATGAACTGTGTGTATTTCTATGTGTGTATTGTGTGTGTGTGTGTGTGTGTGTGTGTGCATATTTCTTTGATCCAAGAATGGAAAAATGTCATTATCTTGTTTTTTTTTAAAACTCACAAATGCTTTCAGTACAGAGAATGGGAAAAAAGGATATTCCCATCATTTTAGTCATGTCCTAGAAACCTCTACACTTGTGGTTTATTCTATGGCTTTATCTGTTTTTGTGGCAGATTCCCATAAATTCTTTTCCAGAACCATGGATAGCTCCCTAAAACCCACAAGGTGGGCAGGGAGTATATGTAGATGGTGATGCAACCAATGAATAAAGTTCATTCTCAACATCTCATGCTTTTCAACTGTTCATTGTATGTTTGTACATACACTGCATAAGTGCCTGGAGGGAAAAGGAAAATCCCCGCTGTATTTATCTAATAAATTATAGTTGTTTCTGACCATAATTCAACAGACAGTAACTGGCAGAGTCAGTTTGGGACAGTGGTTAAATGCATTAGGCTAGAAAAAGGGAGATTGGGTGTTCTAGTCAATTTCAGCCCTAGGAAGAAGGTAAGAACTTCTAAAAATGTTGTCAAAACAACAACATAGACCTGTCCAGGCAGTTGCTAGGAATCAAGACACACATGCACACACTAGGAATCAAGTGTGCTAGGAATCAAGGCATTCTCTCTCTCTCTGTGTCTCTCTCTCTCTCTCTCTCTCTCTCTTTCTCACACACACACACACACACACACACGCACGCACGCACGCACGCACACAGAGTGAGAGTTAGATAACAAAAAGTCCTACATAGATGTGGTTAGCCCCTACAAAGATATGATTCCTCTGGGGATTATTATGTGAATCCATTCAGATGCTTGCTATGACACTTTTATGATTGGACCGATGATCTCTTTTAGCATTAAGAAGACTAGATTAGGTTATGCAGGATGATGGAAATTAGGGGTGCAGATGGCATTAATTTTGGGGGAGGGAAGAAAATCGATCACATAATGGTTTGACTATTGATCAGTTATGGTGAATGTGGGCTAATGTGCACATGAGGAGGTACAGAGAATGAAATTTGGGGAACTGGAAAGTGATGATAAAACTGGTTATAAGGAAGGAGGAGAATAAAAGGCACAAGAGAGGAGATCAAGAAAAAGAAATTGGCATGAGGATGTGGAGTCCAACAGTTAATCTCATGCATAGTCAAGCTGATTATAGAAAAGGCAAAAAAGATAAGTGTTTTCACCTTATTAATGTGACATTGGTATTGGACTTTTGGATTATTGCAAGAGAAATGTAACAGTTTAAACTAAAGAAGCAAAAAGGCTAACTAAGGAATTGCCCTGGAATTAGCAAAATGAACCAAAGCACATCTGTTTCCAACTTTGCTCAGAGGAGCGAAAGGTACCAACTAATTTGTTCATAAAGGTACAAAAAACTGGGGTATCATCTTTTCCATTATTATGATTTGTCATAAATAGGATGATTGGATGAAGCAGAAAGAAAACTTTAAAATAAACCATACACAATACCTCTTCAAAGTAAGTAATGCTTAATTAGGAAATGAACTGAAAGGATTGAAAATATGAGGGAAAGAAGGAAACAGTCAAAATAAAAAGAGGAGAGCCAGATTAACAGAGGGATAAAATTGGGAAAGCCCAGGGAAAGCCCAAAGATCTGAAAGCGGAGAAGCAGACAGATGGGGAAGGGGATTTAAAAAGCCAGCTTGGGGAAGGAGGTGGGAAAAAGAAGGCTGGGAGAAATTAGAGAATCTCTTGCTGAAGACATTGAAGACTCTAACAAAGAGCTGGGTTGCAAAAGCACAAGTGAAAAAAAAAAAAACTTCCCTGAAAAGAGGTTAAACTGTATGTCTTCTACTGTCACATTCAGTGTTCTTTTTTCAAAGGGCTGATCAAGGGAAAAAAGAATATGTATGCATGATGGAAATGATTATTAATAGGAATGAACAAGGAGCAAAACCTAAGAAACAGTTGGCTTGAAGATAAAAAGGAGTCAAAGGAGGGGGAGGCTGTGATGGAAATGAAATAGATATGAGTAGGAGACAAGGGCAGAGATTAATATCAAGGGAGGATCAGAATAAGGTAATCTGATGCAAATGGGTAGCTCTGGAACTTTGTTAGCTCTAACTTTTCAACTTAGGAACCATTTTGAGGTTCTTGTTCAAACACTTTAGGGTTTGTTTGAGCATCCTTTAAATTTGGGACATGTCACTGCCTTACTGATCCCTGGCTTTGCCACTGGAGGAAAGAACCACTGGGTTCACTTCACAGGACTTGCATATGAAGATTGATATCCTAGCAGCATCTCTAGAAGCCGAGGCAAGATAAACAGGCCATCAGCTCCTAGAGATCTTCCAATACATAAAATATTAGACTCTCTACTTCTCACCAGTCTTAAGTCTAGGAAACTAATTTGGAATAACATACTACAGTCTTACAGTCTAGATGAAGAATGGCAATTAAGATGGGAGACTTGCAATAACCACTAGCAAACAGATCACACAAATCCAACAAAACCACTTCCAGGAATGCAGTTGCCTCCCAAAACATGGAGCCACCTGAATAGAATCAGGGCAGGCCTTGCCAGAACTCAAAGGCAAAGCAATTTAGGTGGGCCAAGAGCCCACAATGCCATTGCAGTGCACCGGAACAAACTTATGACACGTATAGTTCAGGAATGTCCCCTCAGGAAATTTCAAGGCTCCTGGGATGACCTCATCGCAGCCATACCAGAAGCAGTTAGATGGTTAGTTTCCTTAGATCAGTGTTTCTCAACCTTGACAATTTTAAGGCATGTGGACTTCAACTCCCAAAATTCCACAGCCAGCATTGCTGGCTGTGGAATTCTGGGAATTGAAGTCCACATGCCTTAAAATTGTCAAGGTTGAGAAACACTGCCTTAGATATTGAATTATAAGACCTATCCTATTGCAATTCCATGGCTCCGTATTATGGTGGTTTTAGTATGGTTTAATTATAAATAAAAACCTGATGGCAGGGAAAAGAGGGTTGAACTGTGCAATGACAGTGGTGGGGGAATTTACAGGACAGAGATCTGAACCCCTCTTCCTTCTTGGCATGATGTGCTTTGCAGGTGCGAGCCAGCGCCATCGCTCAGGATGCGGACCAGAATTATGACTACGCCAGCAACAGTGTAGTGCTCCACCTGGACTCAGGAGACGAAGTCTACGTCAAGCTGGATGGAGGCAAAGCCCATGGAGGCAACAACAATAAATACAGCACTTTCTCTGGCTTCCTTTTGTATCCTGATTGACAGCCAAGCATCTGAGCCATAGTCCATTGCCTTGTCCCCGCCATGCCTTCTCTTTGGGGGGGGGTCTGCTCTTCAGGTCATGTCACATTGCAAGTTGTATTGTACATTGATTGCCATTTGAAAGAGAGACAGTGACATCCTTCTAGCCACTGGTGTGTGTGTCTCTCTGTGTTCTGTTGCTCACTAAAAGAGACGAGATGGTCAGAGAGGATTCATAGGGTAATTGGCACCACGGATTGGTCCGCTCACGGAACACAGATTTAAAACGTGTGCATAGAATCCCACCATGGGGAAAAGGGCAGCCTAGCACCAATAAAACCCTGGTTGTAAAACTTATTTATACGTGGTCCCTTGATCCAGGTAGAGAGTCTCAAACACCTTTGCCAATGCCATTTAATGTCATGAAAATGTATAGCCCCTTTTAAGTGAGTAGCTTTGCTTCAAAATCAGTGCTGGGATTCAACAATATCAGATTTTTTCCCCTGAAGGATTAACTGTAAAAACTGCACTGCACAGAAACCCGAGTGTCTGGGCCATCAGCATGTCAAGAAGTTTCAAATTTAGCTCTCCAAATTCACAAGAAGTCTGACATTTCTCCTATTGGAAAGATTTTAGTGATTAAGCCTCCAGCTTTATATGAACAAAGCAAATGCTTTGCTGTCGGGTTAGAAGGCTTCTCTGATTAAACAAGTGGCTCAGAAGCTATTGACCTCTGAACCCTCCTTTAATCACTGCACATTGCAGTTATCTGCTTGAAACCAATCTAGCACGTTAGGTATGTTTGAAAAAATCCAAGGCAAAAATCAGAATAGGCAAAGTAGAAAAGGGGGTGAATCCTTGCACTTTATTATTTTTCTTCGTGGATAGGAGAGAATTCCTGTTTCTAGACTGCTTTGTATATAGGGAATGTGAGCATAATCACCTTGGTTTTATATATGTATGAATATGTATATAAATATATATATATATGGTTATGTTTATATATTATTTGTATCATCCACCCATGTGCAATGCAAATCTTGTGTGGGTGATGACGTTAACAAAGTTTAATCTTCTGTCTCTACATGAATGAAGAAAAAGAAAAGGAAATCTCATATTAAATTATCTTTTTTTGAGAAGGGCTTTCTGCTGTGTTCCTATAGTGGGGTTGTAGAAGGGAAAGAGGAACGGCTGGGGGAAGGGGAATGAGGTTTCCTTAATTTTATATAGCATGCATATTTGCTAGTGTGACCCAAAGCATCACAGAGTTGTTTTACTTCAATGGCTTTTGGGGGGTAAAGGCAATGGTGGGATTCAGCCAGTTCACATCACTTCAGCAGAGCCGGTAGCTGATTTTTTTGTTGCCCAGGCCCAGAATGGACTTCCGGAAGCGGCATCCACACAGAGAACCAGTTGTTCCCATATCTGAATCCCACCACTGGGTAAAGGGTACCTGGGAAGTTGCTTCATGAAGTGGTGTAGATCCTTCTTCTGCAAAGCCAAGCCAAAGGGTTGCCCCGTTTGCCTCACTTCACATTGTTTCTGGGGGCTGCGTCTGCACATCTGCTACAAACAAGGTCTGGCTTTGAAATAGAAAATAGTAGTACAGGTCATCCTCAACTTACAACCACAACTGTACCCAAAGTTTATGTTGCTACGTGAGTTTTATTCCCATTTCCCATCCTTTCTTGCCACCATTGTGCATACTGCAGTTGTTCCAGTAGTAACTTGGTTGTTAAACGAATCTGACTTTGCTTGTCAAAAGGTCGCAGAAAGTGATTGCATGACCTCAGGATGCTACAACCATCATAAATATTTGCCAATTGCCAAGTGTCCGAGTTTTGACCCACGTGCCCAAGGGGAGGCTGCAATGGTCGTAAGAGAGAAAAACAGCCATAAACCAGGTTTTTTTCCAGCGCCATAGTAACTTTCAACGGTCGCTAAATGAACTGTTGTAAGTTGAGGATTACCGGTAGTGGTAATTTTAGGTCATTTTAGCCTCCATTATATAACTGCATTGTTTCCCTTGGTAAGCTGGTTAATTGCATGTCAGAATCCTCCATCTCATTCTGCTGAGGAAGACTCTGAGTGTCAGACCCACCCATTTTCTCCTAACAGATCTTATCTTACTTATTTATAAGGCCACCCAACTCATAACGATTCCGAGTGGTGCACACAATAAAACCACACACAATACAATAAAAAAGAGAGACAAATTAATAATCCAGGGACCAACATAGCCAGCTCATTTACATAATTTCCGTAGAAGTCTTATACCTCTCTCTCCTTGCACCTGGAGAAAGAGTCAGGATTTCAAGACCCTTTTAAAGGCTAGCAGGGACAGGGTACTTCAACTTTTTTTGAGTGGGGGTGGGGGGGGAAAGATACAATTCTAGAGGGCAAGTGCTTCAACAGAGAAGGGATATTTCCTTGGTTACATTAGTTTAGGTTGTTTTAAAGGTGGGGCAGAGGGCATGCCGTTCTGTTGGTAATTCTATCAAGGTCATGTCTCAAAAGTCTTGGAGACTTTTGGAAAGAATTAAACTCAACCCTGACAAAATCAAGTGGTTATGTGCTTCTAGTTCTCCTGGACTTGGTGTGTTTATTCATAATCACTCACACTTTAATGAACTGTGTACTATCTCAATGCACTCTCTGTGGTGGCACTCTCTGCCTTAAAGGCCCCTCAGAAGCAGGATCCATTGAACGATGGTATTCCTAGTGTTTTCCTGCACTATATGCAAAAAATGTTATATTTATATAAAAATATATGAGAGACACATTTATTTGGACACAGCAACAGTTGTATTGTTTAGCTCCATAGTAGCTTTGTGAAGCAGGCAAGGCTAAAGTGAAATAAAAGAGCCAACATTCCTTAAAAAAAAAAACATGCTTGGATGGAGATTAGTACTTGGTTTCCTTGATCCAGTTTCCCTGACCCTAATTCAGTCTATCTCAAAGTAGCATTGTGTAACTGGGTTAATTACAATTCCCCTAACTGCCTAACCATTTGAGTATGGTATGAGTGATAGTCCAATAAAAGATACAAGCGCTGGGCAAGGGAAGGCGTGCTTACTCATTACAAACAGATTCTTGGCTGTCTTCACACATGGCATGGGAAACCTGGTTGGCTTTAACCTTTTGAATCTATGGGTGGCTTAGGGTGTATTGTGAACATGGCCCATTTGGTTAATTAGTCATAATGAGTTACCCTAGAAAACAGATTCATTTCTCAAGTAGGTTGTGTTACATGAGCAGAGCTGCTGATCTGAAGTTTCTTTGGGGAATCTTTCTTACCTGATGTTAGTTTTTAAAATTTTGTCACAGGATTCTTCCTGTTTCCTAGTGAAATGAAAGTTAAGGTGGTTTTGTTTTCATTTGTTAAGGAAGAGAACCAATTCTGTTCCTTACCAAAACTGTGTTCTCAAAGAAGTGTCATAGTTTTGCAAGCACCTGTTAAACTCATGTATTCATTACTACAGTCTATATGTATATTTGTATGCAAATGTAGAAATATATGGAATACTGTCCTTCAAGGATCTAGATCAAGGACAAGTGATCTGATTTTTATATCTCATCAGGTTGGCATTGACTCTTAGCTACCACATGACAGAATAACTGGGTTCTCCTCAAGCTGGTTCTTCTTCTAAGAGTACACCCATCACTTCTATAAATTACTCCCACCCTCCTTGATGTTATTCATCTTTTTTCTTCTTCTTCTATCTTTACCAGAATAATGGATTTCTCGAGAGCGTTAATATTTCTGTAGAGTGATCAAACTGTGATAAGCTGAACCTGGTTACTTGTGCCTTGAGTGAGATTTCTGAATTATAGGTTGATTGATTTTTATATATTTATTTTGTTTAAATTCATTTTAGGTAATGTATTCAGTTTTATTATCACAATAAATCTCAGCTTAGAAAGTTTTTGGTTTTTCTACATTTCAAGTCTTGTTTTATTTCTTTCCATAATTTATTGTATTTGTTTTGAAATTATCTGATAAAGTCCTAAGCATTTCATTAGATTTTTTTTTGTGGTCTCATAGTCAATCTCTTTTTTTCACCAACTGTTCTTTTTCAAAAGTTAGTGCCCTGTTCTTAATCTGTTGTGTATTTCTTGACTGCTTACTATAGTCTTTTACAAGTGATAGTTGGTCCTAAAAGGCAAATGCTAGCCATCACTTTAACAACTTCATTGTCAGTTATATAGCCAGAGGATGTATCTGTTGTTATTAGTTGGCTTTGCTTATATTTAATATTAGCTCCATTTTTTTCACTTGTAAATCATCTGCATTTTAAGAATCACTGTAATATCATCAGCATAATGCAGGTTATTAATGTTTCTACTTCTGCTTTTAAATCCACATTTAACTTCTTATACTCCAAGGTTTCCTCGTTTATACTCAGCATATACATTGAACTCCTTTGCTGATCTGCAGTCAGTCTGCTTTGCCATGTTCTATCTGGATTGTGGCTTCTTAACTTAGATCTGAGATTTGCATGAGGACAATGAGATGTTCTAGGATTCCCATTTTCTCAAGGACATTCCACAGTTTGACATGATTGACACAATGGAAGTTCTTTTTATTTATTTATTTATTTATTTTCAAATATTTATATGCCGCCCAATCCCAAAGGACTCAGGGCGGCGTACAAAGCTAAAACAATCATAAAACAATGAAATAATACAGTCATACCGCGAGTCCAATCATATCCCGGCCCCCCGGGGACATCAGCCCCAGGCCTGCCGGAACAGGAGAGTTTTAACGGCTTTCTTAAAGGCCGGCAGGATGGAGTAGTTCGAACCTCGGGGGAAAGTTGATTCCACCAGGTCGGAGCCACCACAGAAAAGGCCCTTCCCCGAGGGCCCGCCAGCCGACATTGTCTGGCCGACGGGACCTGAAGGAGGCCCAATCTATGGGACCTCACCGGTCTCTGGGAGCTGTGCGGCAGAATGCGGTCCTGTAAGTAGCCTGGCCCTATGCCATGAAGGGCTTTAAAGGTGATAACCAACACCTTGAATTGCGTCCGGAGACCCACAGGAAGACAGTGCAGCTCGCGGAGGATAGGTGACACGTGGGCATACCTTGGCGCGCCCACAATCACTCTCGCGGCTGCGTTCTGAACCAACTGCAGCCTCCGAATGCCCTTCAAGGGTAGCCCCATGTAGAGTGCGTTACAGTAATCCAGTCTTGAGGTAACAAGGGCATGAGTGACTGTGAGTAAAGCCTCCCGGTCCAAATAAGGCCGCAACTGGTGCACTAGGCGAACCTGTGCAAAGGTCCCCCTGGCCACAGCCGATAGATGTTGTTCCAGATTTAGCTGTGAGTCCAGGAGGACACCCAAGTTGCGTGCCTGCACTGAGGGAGGTAAATTTGCCTCCCCCCAGGACTAAAGATGGACCATCCAGTTGGCCTTTGGGAGGCAAGACCCAGAGCCACTCGGTCTTGTCAGGGTTGAGTCTAAGCCTGTTCACCCCCATCCAGACCCTCACTTCTTCCAGGCACTGGCACATCATGTCGACTGCTTCACTGAAAGGATACGGGGTGGAGATATATAATTGGGTGTCATCCACATACTGATGATACCTCACCCCGTGTCGCCGAATGATCTCACCCAGCGGTTTCATGTAGATGTTAAAAAGGAGGGGGGATAGGACCGAGCCCTGAGGCACCCCATGATCGAGGCGCCTGGGGTCGATCTCTGTCCACCTGCTAACACCAACTGCGACCTGTCAGAGAGGTAGGAGAAGAACCACCGCAATATGGTGCCACCCACCCCCACCTCTCCGAGACGACGCAGAAGGATACCATGGTTGATGGTATTGAAAGCCGCTGAGAGGTCAAGAAGCACCAGGATAGAGGAATAACCCCTATCCCAGGTTCGCCAGAGGTCATCGGTCAGTGCGACCAAAGCAGTCTCAGTGCTGTAGCCGGGCCTGAAACCAGATTGAAAAGGGTCCAGATAATTGGTTTCATCCAAGGATCGCAAGAGTTGAGACGCCACCACCTTCTCTACAACCTTCCCCACAAAGGGGAGGTTGGAGACGGGACGAAAGTTCTTCAAAACAGCTGGGTCCAGGGAAGGCTTCTTGAGGAGGGGCCTCACCACCGCTTCCTTTAAAGGTTGCGGGAAAGACCCCTCCATCAAGGAGGCATTGATTATCGCCTGGAGCCAGCCTCGTGTCACCTCCCTACTGGCAGAAACCAGCCAGGAGGGGCACGGGTCCAATAAACAGGTGGCGGCATTCATTGCCCTCACGGCCTTGTCCACTTCATCAGGGGTCACAGGCTCAAACTCGCTCCAGATAACATGACTAAGACCAGTCCCCGGCAACTCGGCTGGCACTGCCCAGTCAGAGTCTAGGTCTCTCTGAATCTGAGCGATTTTGTCCGAAAGAAACTGAACAAACTCCTCAGCTCTCCCCTGCAAGGGTTCCTCCGCCTCCTCCACTTTAAGAAGGGAGCGGGTCACCCTAAACAAGGCGGCCGGGCGAGATTCTGAGGATGCAATAAGTGCGGAAAAGTGAACACGCTTTGCTGCCCTTATCGCCACTAAATAAGTCCTAAGATAGACTCTTAATAGTGATCGGTCAGATTCAGAGTTACTGGCCCTCCAACGTCGCTCTAGACGTCTCTTGTGGCGCTTCATCTCCCGGAGCTCCTTAGTAAACCAAGGCGCCCTCCGGGGACCACCACCACAGAGAGGTCGCAAAGGCGCAATTCGATCCAGGGCCCCGGACGCCGCCTCATTCCAGGCCGCAACCAGGGACCCGGACGAGTTGTGGACAAGGGAGTCAGGTATTTCCCCAAGCTCCTCCTGGAACCGATCTGGGTCCATTAGGCGCCTGGGGCGGAACCACCTAGTCGGCTCCCTCTCCCTGCGATGGGGGAGTGATGCTCTGAAGTCCAGCCTCAATAGGAAATGATCTGTCCATGACAAGGGCGAGATCTCTATTCCCCTTAATTCCAGATCATGTCTCCATTGCCCCGAGAGAAACACAAGGTCGAGTGTGTGACCACCCCTATGAGTTGGATCCTGAATTACCTGGGTCAGGTCCATGGTTGCCATGGAAGCCATGAACTCCTGCGCCGCCTCTGAGCGATCGCCGAGTGATGGTAGGTTAAAGTCCCCCAGTACTATAAGTCTGGGGAACTCCACCGCCAACCCGGCTACTGACTCCAGCAACGCAGGCAGGGCTGTTGCAATGCAGCTGGGAGGTAGGTACGTCAGCAGCAAGCCCAACTGAACCCGTGAACCCAACTTCAATAGGAGGGACTCACACCCAACAACCTCCGGGGCAGGAATCCCACGAGGGCTCAAGGACTTCCGAGCGATGACTGCCACTCCCCCACCCCTGCCCTGATGTCGAGGCTGATGAAGCACCACAAACCTGTCCGGGCACATCTCCGAGAGGGAAACACCCCCCTCAGGGCATATCACTGAAGCGCTTATTGACTTCTTTGGGTTTATTCTTTGCTTTTCTCAGTCATCCAGCATGGATCAGCAATAGTGTAACTTGTGCCTTCCCCTTTTTTTGAGCCCAGATGGAAGATCTGCTATCTCCCTCTCTATGCAGGGCCGTTATCTACATTAGATAATCCTAAGCATTATTTTTTTAGCATGGGAAATTAAGAATATTATATAATCATTTGCATATTCTGATAAATCTCCTTTTTGGGGTATGGATATTAGACTGATTTTTCCCCATTCTTGGTTATCATATCATTCTTTAGATTCACTGACATAGTTTGGTTAAAAACTTCACAGATTCCTTTGCCCTATTTCTATAGATATATCCCATTAAATTTTATAGTCATCCAACTTGGTAAGGATCTAAATGCTGATCTAACATAATCATTTAGTTGTAGGTATTTTTGTAAGAAGGAAATTCTTCTAAATTATCTTGGATGTTTTTCATCCTTACTGCACAGACTTTCAATATACTCCTTTCATCTTTGTTTGATCCCTTTTGAATTCATTACTACCTGTCCATTGGCATCCTAAGTTGGAGATATTTAGAAGATTTTCTTTGTTTTTGCATGTCAGTTTCCATCTTCAGTGTCTTTCACTTTTATAAATTTATTTATTTATATTTCATATATAAATAAAGGATAAAGAGGGTCTTTATCCTGTCAATGCTGCTTCTAGTCTCTTCTAATAGCTCTCTGGAATTCTTTTTAAAGTTTCTTCCTGAGATCTTTGTCTTTCTTGGCTGTGCCTTCTCTTCTCTTCTTGGTAATTTCCATTATTTGTTCTGACACCCATTTTGCTTTCTTCTGTTTCTTGACCTTTGGCAGTCACTTCTCACACCCATACTTGACAACCCCTTTGATTTCATGTCACAAGCCCTCTGTTTCTCTAGGAAGCTCAGGGCTTCAAAGCAAGCCTTGATGTTCTCCTTGAAAATAGTAGGTATATGCTCAAGTCCATATTGTGCAAATTGGTTGCCTTACACATGAGTAGAATGTGTTGGGCACAACTCCTCTTCTTGCCATACCATTTTTTTGATAAGTCCTTTTGTTTTGTTTTAAACCGAGATGTAATACATGGACTTTTCGTTAAGCAACTGCCTCATTTATCGACCTTTCGCAATTATGACAGTGATAGCAATTTTGTGATAAATCCTTGCATTTATGACCTTCAAAGCTCTGTAAAGCAAAAGAAAGTTGAAAATAAGATTGTAAGCACAATCGAGGTTTCACTTAGAAATTGCTTTGCTTAACAGCTGGATTGCTGGTCCCCACTATGGTTGCTAAATGAGGACTACTTATAGCCATTTCCTTTTGTTTTTGTTCTCTCCTTGGCAAAAGGTCTATAACTTCTGATATGTTTTTGATTTTTAAGAAACAAAAGAGAACTCTCCTTGTTTAAAGCAAGTTTTATTCCTTAATCAAAATATGAAATTAAAAAAAATGAAAGAAAATGATAGGAAAATGAGGAGGAAAAAAGGAAGCGAAAAAGTGTAGGGTAATAATAATAATAAAGTGTAGGGTAAAAGGGGAAAGAAAAAAAAAAGCATTGACTTCCGACTCTTTTTAATGCAATAGAATAAGGCAATACCATATAACCTCAACTTTTTATATGTACTAGCCATTCCTCTAACAACAATCCTATCTAATCAGCAAAACCCAAAATCAAAGATTCATTTTTTTTCTACCTCAAGCATAAAGTCCAGAAGCAGTTTTCAATACAAAGAGATTTAATTGTATTCTTTTCTTTAATTAAAGCAATCAATTTAGCCATCTCTGCTAATTCCCTCAGCTTTTGCAGCCAGTCATCCATTGTGGGAATTAAGGTATCTTTCCATTTTTGTGCATAGCATCCAGAGGAGTCTCAACTCACTTCTGAAAACAATATTCGCCCTTCCCAACCTTAAGGTCACTGTCCCACCACATTATGTGAAGGGGGAAACTTATAACTCTGGAACTCAAGGAAGCCTAATGTAATTTTAGCCCTAAGGGAAAAGTACACACACACACACACACACACACACACACACACACACAATGCAATGGAATAATGACCCCAGGGAACATTTCTGCCAGTGGAGACTTAAAAACACACACATTCTGACAAGAAAGAAAAATAGATTCTAAGATTAGGTTGCCATAAAGGACCAAATGGCCAGCATGGACACAAGATGTGAGGAACGGAAGCATTACTTTGCCTGCAGAAGCTAGCAGTGCTACTTTAGAGCTTTTTACCTGGTATACTACTTTGTCTGTTAATATAGGAATATAGAGGGAGAGGAATCAGGCATGAAAGGGATGACTCAGTAATAGCTTTGGTTAGAGCTTCCTAAGTGCCTCAGCTCAGTTTTATATTTTAAAAAATAGCACAGGGGATGTTAAGACCTTAACCCTAACCTCTTCTGAAATCATGTCAAGGACAGTGCCAGGAGTCACCAGGAATTAACTATGAGAGGAAGGAACACACACACACACACACACACACACACACACAGAGAGAGAGAGAGAGAGAGAGAGAGAGAGAGAGAGAGAGAGAGAGAGAGAGGAGAAACACACACACACACACACACACACACACACAAAGTTTACATCCAGATTCAGACAAAGCAAAATATTTAAATATTGGCAAGAAATATGTAGATTCATATTGCATGCTTTATGTATAATTTTCGAACGGCTGAGTTTGCATTCTGAAAGTCTAGGTTCCAAATCCATTTCAGCTCCTGTGTCAGTGGATCCTTGGATGAAATAACTAATTGGCGTCCCCATGATGTGCATGTGATGTGTTATCATTAACAACATTGCCCTGTCTTATTCATTCAGGTTGTAAATCTCTTCTAGTCAAAGATAATTACTCCAAGTAATGGGCTGCTTGATCTTTTGGAAATGGGTTGTTCCACTGCATCTGAGCTGCACTTCTTGACAACTTCTGAACAATTCTAGTTCTCTTTGAATGGGGCCTTTGTCCAAGCTAGGACCTTGCAGCCTTGGGGAGGGGATGATATGGTCACTTAACACAATTGGTCATAATGTCGTCCAAACAGTTTTACAGTCAGAAGGCTGCTGAATGGGAAAATCCATCATTGACTAGGGATATCCCTTTTCTTTCCCCTTTTCTCTCTCAGACATGTGCAGATAGATGATCTTATTCCCAGTATGGCATCAGTACTACAGAAGCAAATTTAATTTTATTCTTGTACTGTAGACAAGATACTTCCATGAGTTTTAGATAATGGATTGGGAACAAGGGCATTTATTTACCTTTATTGTTTGTTAATTGGAGGATAGTGGTTGTTTTGCTTTTACATATGAGGAATATAAAAACAAGTTTAAGCCAGAGGAAGTAAAAAGTGTGTGTGTGTGTGTGTGTGTGTGTGTGTATGGGGGGAGGGGGGAGGTACATGTTGGTTGTGTGCTTCTCAAGTGAAATAATTGGCTTTTAAAGCCCATAGCAATTAATAAGGACAAAAGTCCAAGGCTGAAACCACTGAACTAGATCACACCTTCTTTTCTTTCCCTGATCTCATTTTTCCTGAGCTTTTTCCTTCTCCCATAATGGAATGACGTTGCAGGTGGCTTATGGTTAATATCAACATATCAGGAATCCTCACCTGGTGACTCCCTGTGGCCCACCATCTTTGGGATGAATGGATAGCTATGAATCTTAAGGGACATTTTGGGACTAAAAGATGAATTAAGGGGAAAAAACCCTGGAAGGTAGTGGCAACCACTTCTGTGTTATCAAAAACATGCAACATGGACGTGTCCATGAAGTCAACAGGATCTGAATTCAAAAGGGGGGGGAAGGTTACTTACTTTTAATGAAATTGTCCATTCCAAACTAGTAATTTGCAGCATCACATTTTAGGGACTTGTTGAGAACCCAACCCAATAATTCATCCTACAGCTCTCTCTTTCTCCACTTACTTGTAGGGGGCACAGAGAAAAGGGAGAAATTTTCAAAGGCGGTTTGTATGATACATTTCTATCAGGCACAGAGCAGGTGGTGGGGACCACAGCAAGTGAAAAAGGGCATTTGTAATACCAGAAATCTCCAAAAGTGGGCAGTGGGCCATTTTTTTTGGAAAGAGAAAATAAGGCCCACTGCCGTTAAGACCAAAGCAAAAATAAATAAATAAATAAAAAAACACCTGAAGCAAGAAGATCTGGGGCCAAGTCTCATTTCAAGAGGAAAAACAGCAAAAGTTCTTCATCCGAAAGTACCGATAGTTGTGGTTTCATTCCATACTAAAGCATGTTTTAGTCAACCACTTCTTAGTCAAGAAGGTTGTTTGAACCAAGTCCATGTTAATAACTTATGACTGTATTGTTCAAAACCACAACAGTTGAATAAAAAGTGATTCAGTTAACCATGGGTAGCTGTTAACCTGAACATATATAGCCATGGGGCCAATGGGAAAAGAAAACTGAACTGGGGATTGAGGAGGAGCTAGTACTCAATCCACAAAGACTAAAATGAGGGAATCAAACGGAAATAACTAATTCAGTTTCAAAGCAGCCTTCGACAGGAGAGGTTTGGATGATCAGCGAAGAGGCATAACCAAGTGATAATGAAAGGTTCCTGTCTCCATGTGGGAAAAGCAACTCTCAAATTAGCCATGCACAGATGCATTTTAAAATGGCGGCTTCCTCTTCACAACTTCCTTAAGGAAGCATCATATTTCCATACAGAAATGGTGTAGAGGTGATCAAGCCATTGCTGTGTGTCACAAGCAGAAATAAGGAAGTGGAACCTTAAGGCAGAAGTCAAGCAAGAAAGCAGAAACAGGCAGAAATCAGAAATGCACTCTGGATAGAAAAGCTGATGGCTATGCAGCCATAAGGTGAAGTATTACACAGGAAAGGACCCACAAGGAAACATATTTGTAATTTTAAAATGATAGCAGGGGATGTGCCAGACCCTTTTGTTGGTGGGTCTGGGTATCACCTGGCTTTTCATTCTGAACTTGAAAGCTTCTCATACATTTCTTGCACAATATTGTTCAATCAAGATGGAAGGGATTCATTCCTATGCTATCATTTCCATTTGGCTTATCAGACAAAGGTATATTATTTATTATTATATTTGTAAAAGAGATGTCCTGTCTTCATTTTCATTAGAGAGCTGAAGATTATTTTTTTTAAAAAAAAAAATCTCAGTGACATAGGCACACATACACACACCTCACTTTTGATTCTGTTAAACAGGAGTTGAAAATTTTTCTGTTATTTTAAATACCTGCAAAATTTATTCCAAAGTTGTAAAATGACACTATGAAAGTATCTTAGGAAGAGACCCTGTTAAACTACTTCCAGCTTTCCTAACTGCAATCCCTGCTGGATAAAATATTATCCTACATTAACTGACTAGAGCATATATTTTTATTTCCAGTTCAGAATGAATGAGAAAGTTAGAGCTATATTATAACTAGTGGTCCTGACTGACGTTGAAGAATATCTACATGCTGTATGTGAAAGGGAAAAAGATAGTTTACTTATTTTTACTCGACACAGTCAATGATGATCTCAGTTTGGTCATTCTCCCAACTAGGAGACTGAAGGTAAGGAATAAGTTGCCAAGTGAGATTGTGTCTAGAAGCACAGGACAAAATTTAAGCATCCTCAGACTAAAAAACCCAAATGCTTCATCATCTTCTGAATGATATACTTTCTTGGTTGTCAAACATTCATTCATTCTGAAAATACGTTATATGTGTGGAAGCCGTTTTCTTTGCTTCGATACATCTGCTAGTAAGCAACTGGCCAGCAAAGGTGTTTCCAGAAGCAGGTTGAAAACCCTCAGAAATTCTATTATGCATATGGGAATTTGGCCACATTCTACTCTTGAAGCTGCATTTGAATCCAAATCCAATCTACTCTTAAGTGAACCAAAAATTGGTTTCTGATCCCACTGGAACCTTTCCTTGACTGCTCCATCTGATGGATTCAAATAGATTTTTTTTAAAAAATAAAAATAAATCCTGAGCTAGTTCAGGATTATACAGATTGGCAACTCTGACCCTAGGTATGGACTTAGTATGCAGAGGGGCTCTTTCTCTCTCTTTTTCAACATTATGTAAGCAATTATCTCCTGTAGAGACAAATGAATATACTCCTCTCCAAATGTAGGATGTGCTGACATGCTTAAGAATATCTCCTATCTTGTCAGTTGTGCATTCCCTGAATACGGCTTGAAAAGGAAGATTTGAGAGATCCAAATGAAGCATAATTGCTACAGATGCACAATCCCCACCAGGTTTTCTAATCCTTTCTGACTTATTCCACTCCTCCTTGTGACAAGTCGGAGCTTAGGCACAAAGCCCTCACTTTAAATTTCAAAAAAATTAAAATTGACATGCGGCAGCATTATAGGGAGCCTGGAGGAATTCTAAGGAGGTGCTTTATCCTTTTGTATTAAGGAGTAATTTGTACTTCTAACAAAAGACCCGACTGTTCCCCCTTGGCAAAAGGGCAATGAAGATACCTTGCGAGGGAATTGCTGTTCACAATACTTAACCGCATTTGAATCTTAGATTTTCCAATCTGTATTCCCTGGTGGAACCGTTGCCTTGCAATTCAAATGCATGGCTGATGGTGAGCTGCTGCCAAGGTGTCAGTAGTTAAATGGATGATGGATTGATGAGGCAATGGGAAGTCACAAGCTTGTGGTGGCACCCTGCCCCAACAGTGATCTATATATCTGCACATTATCAATGTCAGAACGAAGCTTGCACCATCTTGGCCAGGCATCTCTTTTTCAACTGATCATCCAAGCCCTAATTATGAAGCTGACTTACCCCTAGGAAAGCAACAAAAATGCTTATTGCTACTCTGCTAAGAGTTTACACAATTGATCCTTTGGATCCCTGTTGCTTGCTTCTCTTCTGCCCAGAAGCTCTTTGTGATAGTGTGGGGAAGACATAGCATCTCTCAGCCACCAACTGAGTTGGCCATTATGACCAAGGCCAGGTCAGTGTATCCTTGTGTCCAAATGCTGTATGTTCCCCCCTCTCTCTGTGCACTTTCTTCATGCAAAATAAACCATACAAATGTGCATTTGTCTATTACTCAGATGGCTCCATTGTTGAGATGGCCATTTTCATCCTTCCTGGTTTATAGTTTGCATTTTTAGCTCTTTTGATATTTGTTAATTAGGATTTTTATATTTTATATTTTTGTTTTTATTTGCTGTTTGTTAACTGATGGTTGTGCCTCACCCAGAGTGGCTGTTGGCGAAATAGATGGCTATATAAATTTGATACATTAGTAAATAAATAATAAATTAAATTAAATAAGGTAAATAAAATTTTTACATTCTGTTGGTAAAGAAGTGAGCAGAGACAATAAATACTAAAGACAATATTTTTTTCAGAAAAATCTTTTCTTCTAAAACACAAGCTATGCCAGGTGTTTATGATCCTTAGTTGTAAAATGGGATTCATTTGTGTCTAATCCAGTCTGATTCACAGACCAATAATTTGGGTGCAATATCCAATAAAAACACAACATTATGAAATCCAACAGTGTTATTTTGGTCAGAACCCACTCTAAGTGTCTCCTTGAAAGTTTATGTAAAAGTAACTAGAATAATACTTTTAGGGTTTTTTTTTTTTTTTAAAAAAAACAACTTTGGTATTTCAAGTATATTTCAGAAAACGCCTTTATGTTTTTAATTCTTTGGAAATAGTATGTAATATTTAACTTTTAAGTGTCCAATAGTTATCTTCATATTTTCAATGCTCAGTCTAAAGAGATATCATCTAATATATACACTAAATATTTTCTGTTCAAATCAATATGGGAATATTATACCAAACTAATAATTCAGAAGAGATTCCATTTGTTACCGATCCACACTCCTCGTTTTGTCCATAGGGCATTCTCCAACATTTAATAGGTTAAAAAAGAAAATCTGTTTTCTATCATCAGGTAAAGCAAACAAAGGGCTGATAGTATGTGTTGCGTCCTTCTCGAAATGGCAAGACTCGAGAAGCAGTTGTAGTTCTCAGGAAACTTCTTTATTTCAGTTCAACATACTAGGTACAAGATGCCGACAACGCCCAAAACTCCTGGCCTCTTTTATAGGCCATTCCCGGGTCAATCTGTAACTTTTGGCGCGCCAGCACTTGCGCATGCGCACAAGTACTGGCAACAGCCTGTCTGGTCCCGGGCAGCTTGCACCTGCCTGGGACCATTTGCAATGTCCCGAGCCTGCTTACACAGGCTCAGGACATAACACCCCTTCCCCCCGGGTTAAGACTATTGATCATGCCATAATAACACATAACCCATTGTGAGTGTAGTGCCATACTACCTCATGCTATGCATTTCTTTTGTTTCCATCAGTCTCAGTGTTCTATTTCCTCTGTGTACAGGAATGTTCTTTGTTAACTCTGTTTTGCCAATAGAGTTACAAAATCCTCTAAATACTTAGGGGATCTTCTGGCTCTCTGTGACCTCCTAACCTCTGGGTACCTGCCAAGTACCCCTTGACTGAGGGGTGATGCGTACCTGTCCCCCCTATTACACCCTGGTGGTTCCCAAGGACTGTGCTCCAATGCCTGGCCTGCTTGCTTGCCCACCGGGCTCGTCAGGCCAGGGCTTCTTTCTTTGTTTGACCTGGTTGTCCTGCCTAGCTGCAGGCTCTCTGGCCCCTCTAAGTGACTGTCACTGTTGGGTGATTCTGTAGACCCTCCAAGGTCCGTCCAAGACCTGTCAGGAGGTTGTCTGTCCCCTGGTTCCCGTTCTGTCCCCGGGCTTGTGGGGTTTTCAGTACTGTCCCAAAACTCAGTTGTCCCCTGAGTGAAGTCAGAGGTGTTGTAGTCGGGATTTGGTTCTTCGACCACCTCCCTGTATGCTTGCCCCCTTCTAGAGACAGGAGTAGTGTCGGGCCAACTCGAAGGAGTGTGTGCTAGCTCTCTTGCGGGGAATGGTTTATTGGGATGCTCCCGGGTATCCTCCTGACTGCAGTACTGAGTGATGCAGGTGAGTAGTGATTATGCCCCTGGGGTGACTCCCTGGCTGGAGTAGGCGTTGATGCCTGATGTCTGGTTGAGCTCCTTGAATTCCTGTTTGGAGCACTCACAGAATCTTGGGATAAGCTGTCTGTAGCTTCCTCATTAATGATGGGCAACAGCCCATACCCTTCCCTTTACCCAAAGGGGTCCCCCTCCCCCCCTGGAGAAGACCCAGGAGTCTCAGCAGGAAGGTCCCGTCTAGGGCGAAGTTGGTCTATGTGTCGATGCAGGACACGACCGTTGTCCAGGGACACCTCGTAAGACAGAGGACCTGTGACCCTGGATATAGCAGCGGGGACCCATGAATGACCAGGCCCGTAATTACGAGTCCAAACCGGGGCACCCACAAGTAGTTGTCTAGGTGCCCTGGGGTGTGTGAAAGAAGAAGGCAGTCTGTCCAGATGCAACCAGTCAAGTTTGGTAGTCAGTTTGCACCCCCAACGAAGTTCAGCTGGGCTCCTCCCCGTAGAAGTGGACGGTGTAGTGTGATAAGAAAGGAGGAAGTCAGCCAACCTGTGATGCCAGTCTCCATAGGTAATTTTCTTCAAGGCGTCCTTGGTGATGCGAACCATGCGTTCAGCCATACCGTTGGTGGACGGGTGGAAAGGTGCAGAGGTGGCATGACGAATCATGTTAGCCTGTAGGAAAGCTTGGAATTCGGAAGAAGTGAATTGAGGGCGTTGTCAGACACGAGGACGTCTGGAAGCCCGTGTGCAGCAAAAATCCCCCTCAGTACTTGAATAGTCTTTGCAGCTGTGGTGGAAGAGACAGGTACAACCTCAAACCATTTTGAATGGCTGTCAACTAGGACCAAGAAGAATTGACCCTGAAAGGGCCCAGCGTAGTCAATGTGCATCCTAGACCATGGAGACTGTGTTTCCTCCCATCTATGTACAGGAGCTTGGGGCATTTCGGGGCGCGAGCGTTGGCAAAGGTGGCATGCGTGCACCTTAGCTTCAATGTCTCTATCTAACCCAGGCACAAATGGCTGCGTGCAAGCGCCTTCATGCGTACAATGCCAGGATGACCCTCATGGAGGGAACCTAAGACCCTAGTCCTCATTGAGGTAAGAATGACAACTCTGCTTCCCCAAAGCAGACAACCCTGGAAGGTGGACAACTCGTTCCTTTTAGACCAGAAACTCTGAAACTCAGTGCCAGGACAGCTCTCTGGCCATCCAGATAAAACCCAAGAGAGGACACGTGAAAGTGTGTGATCTGTGCCTGATTCAGCGGCTACATCCCTGGCATTTAAAGGAGACTCGGGCAAAGCCTGAATGGAGAGAGGATTGATAGCTGGTGCAGGATCAGCTTCTATTACCGGCAGGGGTAACCTACTGAGGCCGTCAGCATGGCCCATTTCCTTCCCAGGTTTGTGAATGAGGGAGAAATCATAGGCAGAAAGAAAGATAGACCATCTTAGCATTCTGGGGGAAATGATTTGGGGAGTTTGCTTATGTGTAGTAAACAGTCCCAATAAAGGCTTATGGTCAGTGAAGACCGTAAAATGCCTGCCATATAAAAAATCATGGAATTTTTTAATTCCAGCAACAACAGCTAAAGCCTCCCTGTCTATTTGAGCATAATTACGCTCGGCAGAAGACAAGGTTCTGGAGTAATATGCAACAGGAACCTGAGTTCCATCTGACCTGAGGTGGCTTAGTATAGCTCCTACCCCATAAGGAGAAGCATCACAAGCGATGCACACAGGAAGGGATTCATTGAAATGTGCAAGTACACTGTTAGAAGTGAGTAAGGCCTTGACCTCATTGAAACTTGCTTCATGTTTTTGTGACCACTGCCACACTGCCTGTTTGTCCAATAGCCTGTGAAGAGGCTCAGCTATACTAGCCTTATGTGGAAGAAAGGAATTGTAGAAATTCAGGAGGCCCAGAAAAGCCTGTAGTTCGGCCTTAGACTTTGGCCTAGGAGCATGCATAATAGCTTTCAGTTTGGATTCAGCAGGGTGAATCCCAGTAGCATCAATTTTGAATCCCAGAAAATCAGTAGAAGGCACCCCAATTTTACATTTGTCCTTCTTAAGCTTGAGGCCCGTTTTCCTGAACCTTAACAAGGCAGCCCTTAATCTTTCAGCTAAATTGTGTGTAGAGTCTCCTGCAATTAAGACATCATCAAAATAGGGGCAAACCCCTGGTATACCCCGTAGTGTGTTTTCCATTACGCTTTGGAAAATTCCAGGAGTGACATTTACTCCAAATTGTAGCCTCTTCACCTTGAATGCTCCTCTATGGGTCACAATGGTCTGAGCTACAGCAGCATCATTATCAACAGGCAGCTGTTGATACGCTTGAGCTAGGTCAAGCTTTGCAAAAACACGCCCCCCCCCTTGAGGGAGGCCAGAATATGACCGACCACAGGAACAGGATAGGCATGTTGCTGCAATGCCTTATTCAGAGTGCATTTGTAATCAGCACAGATGCGAATGTCCCCATTTGCCTTGAGAGGCGTGACAATGGGGGTTTCCCAGGGACTGGAGTCAACAGGTTCTAGAATCCTTGCTGAATCAGTTTGTCCAACTCAGTGTCAATTTTACCTTTTAAAGCAAAAGGGACCCTTCTTGCTTTAATTCTAATGGGAGTGACAGTGGGGTCTAGCTTTAATGACACAGGGGGTTTTTGTATGTGCCCAGCTGGGGGCTGAAAACATCTGCAAATTCTTTGTAGACTTCTTGTAGGTCAAGTGTTTGCAGACTATTGAGCCCTGTGACGTGTATTCCCAAGGCCTCAAACCAATCGAGTCCTATGAGACTCGTTCGTTCACCCCCTACTACTATTAGATCTAGTGGACCTTCAAAATCCTTATACTGTACGTTAAGGGTGGCCTCCCCCTTAACACACACTCTGGAGTTTTGAAAGTCTGTTAACACAATGTCAGAAGGCCTCAGCTTGGCCTGAGTTCCACTACCAGAACAAATCTTCCTAAACGTTTGCATGGAAATGATCGAAAGTGCAGACCCCGTATCCAGTTCCATAGCCAATGGAACCCCTTGTAGCTTCACCTTAAGTGACAGCTTTTTCTTAATGGGCTTGTGTGTGCCTGTCCTATAGATGCTTCTTCGCGAAGCGCAAAACCCCACCCTGTTTTGGCTGGGAACCCTGGTACCTTTCAGGCGCAATTCTTCCTGAGGTTGTACCTTCTGATGGCCCAGGCACACAGCTGCAATGTGTCCTTGTTTTCCTCATGCTCTGCAGATGGCAGAGCGGAACTTGCAGTCGGTTCTCTTGTGGCGACCTCCACAACCGAGGCACTTGGGGAGAGCTGAAGAGCTTCCTTTCTGTTTCCCTTCCTTCGTGGGGTAGAGATGGTCCACTTCATCGTCAGGATCCTCCTCAGAGTTCCTTTGGACTCCTTCCTGGTGCATGGATGCAGTATCTGGAGTGCTTCTGATCGGCCGCATGTTCTTGATGGCGCCACCCACTGCTTCTTCTGCAGTGACCTCTCTCAAGGCATCTTGGAATGATAAGTCTTCTTTGGCAAAAAGTCTCTGCTATAACTCTTTATGCCTTAGTCCGCATACAAATCTGTCTCTCAGTCGTTCTTTGAGGTCCTTGAACTCGCAGTGTTTAGCGGCTTTTCTCAGCGCGGCAATGTATTCTTTGGCCGATTCTCCGGGTCGTTGATCCCTCTGTTCGAAGGTGTGGCGCCACGCGATGACGGACAACTTGGGCTGGAAATGCTCCTTTAGTAGCTTTTTTAGATCTGCGTAGCTGACAGAGTCTAGAGGAACAGGTGCTGCAATGTTCTCAGCGATTTCGAATGCGTCTTGACCACAAACGCACAGCAGGGTGGCAGCCTTTAAACTATCTTCCCTTACTTGATTTACCTTGAGATAGTTTTCCACCCTGGCTGCGTAGGACTCCCACCTCTCCGGATGTGAGACGTTGAATTCCGAAAGCCTTCCAATTTTTGCCATTTTGTAGAAAGGAAGGGTCTATCAGCCAGCCTACCCCCGATGCTCACTAGATTGGCGGTTAGCTGCCGAGTCAACGCTGTTCCTGCCGCTCAGGACTCACTCGGGTAAGCTTACACCTTTCTTTGTCGATGTAAGGTATCCCATCCTCGTCGCCAGTGTTGCGTCCTTCGCGAAATGGCAAGACACGAGAAGCAGTTGTAGTTCTCAGGAAACTTCTTTATTTCAGTTCAACATACTAGGTACAAGATGCCAACAACGCCCAAAACTCCTGGCCTCTTTTATAGGCCATTCCTGGGTCAATCTGCAACTTTTGGCGCGCCAGCACTTGCGCATGCGCACAAGTACTGGCGACAGCCTGTCTGGTCCCGGGCAGCTTGCACCTGCCCGGGACCGTTTGCAATGCCCCGAGCCTGCTTGCACAGGCTCAGGACATAACAGTATGCTAGAGAAGAAAAGAAAAATCCACTAAGCAAAGTCACTTCCATGATGCTGTTGGAATAAATCTCCAAGGAAAATCTGAAGTAGAAGCTTCAGATGTTGCGTACTGTTCAAGAAGTATGTTCTTGCATTTAGATTACTTGCATTTTTGTATATCTTGTTCTTACATAAAATACTTCACTGGGTAAAAAGTAACCTCTTTGGAACTTCAAATGTTTTCTCCACTCAGGTTGTGTTATCCATTTGCTCAATAAAGTGCCAGCCAAGTGTAATTTATAAGCAAAGATTCAAATTTAGCCCCCCTCTTCCTATTCTTCTAATTTATTTGCTGCCTGAGAATCCTTTTGCATCTATGAAAACGTATCCTTTTGCATCTATGGAAAGGCCAGACAGTGGCTAAGCAGCTGCTTTGTGCTCTGGATTGGCTCTCAACCCTTATCTTATTGATTTATTTATTTATGAGACTTATATACCGCTTTAAGTGCAAGCACTCTCTAAACGGTGTACACCAGTAAGCAATGTATATCTATCTATCTATCTATCTATCTATCTATCTATCTATCTATCTATCTATCTATCTATCTATCTATCTATCTATCTATCTATCTATCTTGCATTGCTTCTGCTGCTTCCTTAGTAAGGAACTCCTGGTTGTTTTGATCCTCATAGATACTTAGACAACTTTCTAAGCCCAACAGCCTGGAAGAACTGGCAACAACTGGCAAAGATGAAAAAGCTCATAATTGGTCCTCCCCATCTTCATTTTGCATTGCTATTTTTTTTTCCAAACCCTGTAATCAAAACATAAATATCGGCATATCTGGAGTTGAAGTAAAAGAGTACACAGTCTTCTAATTTCCTTATGGAGGAGAAATACATGACTAGATTACAGGTATACAAGGTAACAGTCCTTGGAGGTACTTCAGACAAGCAGCACAAACCAAGAGTACACTACCTTTATTGTAACATTACAATAACAGCATCTTGCAAGTCTGTGAATGCATCTCTCCCTTCCTTCTGTTTTCCAGAAATCTATTTGTTTTTGTTAGTTGTGAAGTCATGTCCGACCCATCGTGACCCCGTGGACAACATTCCTCCAGGCCTTCCTGTCCTCTACCATCTTCTGGAGTCCATTTAAGTTCATGCCTACTGCTTCAATGATTCCTTCCAGCCACCTCATTCTCTGTCGTCCCCTTCTTCTATTGCCCTCAGTTGGTTAGAAGATAAACAGCTATGTAAATGTTTTTTTTTTTTAAAAAAAAATAGAACTATGGAGGGTAATGTCTGTGATGTTCCCCATGTTCCCTCTATTTCTTTGGGCTGAGATGCCTTTTGCAAGATGGTTCTCTAGTCTGTGGTTCTTCCTCCTATTTTCCAAGGCCATTCTCACATATCATTACAATTGGCAAACTCACTGGTCTACAACCTTAGTGCTAGTTGGATTCTTTTCCATATCCAGTGCTGTCTATTAATAAATACTATGGAAGGGACTTTCTGACCCTGTATAAATGGATTTCTGAAAATCCCAAGGGGAAAAAGTCAAATGAGAGAGATTTGCTTTCCTCAGTGATTTCCAACATTTGATACAGCAACATGCATGTTAAGAGCTACAGATGAATCTGTCCTTATGTAATTGCTCAGTAATCAGCTGTTTATACTGAGAATATTTAAACTCATATGTAGCAGGATTTTGGGACTGGGATTAGAGTACAGATGCAGATATGTATCAAGCGGATAAACGGAAACCAGGAAGTTGCTAAGGACACACAATGGGGGAGCCCCATCTGAGTCCTTTGTATATAACATTTAGAGAGTCTGCCTGAAAAATGACCATACAAGCAAAACTGCGTTGTGAATGACACCTCTATATTTTAAAAATCCCCTTGTGTATCTCTGTTTTAGTTAAAGCATTAGCCTAGCAGTTTACTACATACATTTAAGAGTTTGGGTGTTTTTTTTTTGAAAAAAGCTTTCAGACTTCCCTGAGGACATATGATATCAACGCACAGTATGTGTCTTTAAATAATTTGAAGCAAAAGGAAAAATTTTTCTTTTTCTATGAGAGCACAATTCTATTACAGGTTAAAATATGGAAGACCATGTCAAAAGGTTACAAAGGTAGTTTAGGACGGCACAGAATTCATGCAATGAAATAAAGAGCGCATTTTAAAGCAAGAGATGTAAAGTACCGTAAATTGCTTAATAAACTTATTGCAATGTCACAGAACAAAACCTAGCGGTCCCATATGGATAACGGAAGTAGTTTCAGCTTTTTTTATAATCTTACTAACCTTAATATTTACTTAACTGCTTATATCTCATCCCTGGGAACTATTTATGAGTCGATAACCTAAAATAATATGATAAGAGCATGGTGGCGCAAGTGGTTAGAATGCAGTACTGCAGGCTACTTCTGCTTATTGCCAGCTGCCAACAGTTCAAGTCTCACTGGCTCAGGGTTGACTCAGCCTTTCATCCTTTCAAGGTTGGAAAAATGAGGACCCAGATTGTTGAGGGCAATACGCTGACTTTGTAAATTGCTTAGAGAGGACGGTAAAGCACCATGGAGTGGTATATAAGTCTAAGTGCTATTGCTATCCAAAATAATATTGAGTTTTTGCAAGATTAATTTACATGATGAAGTTACATTTCCTATAGCTGGAATATCCTCTTTAAGGGTCATTTTCAACAACATTATTGTCTCTTGCCTATCTAAGAACTGAACAAAGATTTAAGGATCCTCATGCTTTTCCCTTTGTGATTCTCTTGGTTTCAAGTTCTAATGATACACTGCTTCAGGTTCAGAATCAGGCTAAGGAACCTGCACAGAAAATAAGTAAGTCAAGAAATAAACAAACACATTTTTTTCTTTTTATCAATTTAACTGTTGGCATCTTCCCAGAATCCTGTTCATTTCATTGGCCTGAAACCAAATACTTTTTCTTAGAAATTCTCTATATTTGATGTTCCTATCCAAATGGCTTTGGGTTGCTTTTTCTATCATTGTGCAGATGATGAGGGGCTGGATGGAAATGAATGCCTAGAAACACAGCTGTGTTGAAGAATTAGCCTATCTAAACACTTTCTCATTGTGGTTTTAATTTAATGTAATTAATTAATTATATTTATTTGTATCTTGCCTTTATTATTTTTTTTATAAATAACAACGGACAATGCTCCTTCTTTCCTTCTATTTTCCCCACAGAAACAACCCTGTGAGGGGAACTTGGCTGAGAGACAGTGACTGGCCCAAATTCACCCAGCTGGTTTTCATGGCTAAGGCGGGACTAGAACTCACGGTCTCCCAGTTTCTAGCTTGGTGCCTTGAACACTAGATTCGACTGGTTTTGGGAGTCTTCTTGTCTACTTCTGTTGAACCACCTGCTGTCTTTGTTTTGTTGACAAGGAAAAATAATGCGAGGGACAACTCTTCCACCATCTCTGCTCTATTCAGAAGCACACTGTAGGTTTTAAGGTTACTGGATTTATGTATGCACATTGTCCAAATGTGTCTAATGTTTTAAGTTATTTCTTAATTGCGTATTTGGCAGGCTCCTCTTTCTCCTCCCTATTGAACTCCTGGGAAGGGTTTAATTGGCGATGCAAATTATAATCAGGAGCGCTGCTTGATGAGGGTACGGAAGAGGAAAATTCTCCTGCCTTCTAATATTTAGATCAAAATATTTTCTTAGCTAAGATGGATGATCTCGGAGCAAACAGAAATCGAACACAATGGTAACATTAGTGGATATGTTTTAGCCATTTTAGGAAATGAAAACCAAACCAAACCATTCATTGTTTGTACTTCCTGGTAGAATGAATTTTAGAAAATGTTCCTTTTGCACAGAGGAGTAGTTGCTATTAATCAAGATGAAACTACGATCTTAGGCAGACTTAGCCGTTTGGAAAAAATCAGCAGAAATTGTTTTCCTGAGCAAGTTCTCTGAAATTAATTCCTCATAATTTCAGTGGATTGAATTCAAATGTAAGGGCTTTTCTGCAATGCAGCCTTCAGCTGCTCGTCTCCTATTCACACACTGTCTGGAACAGAAGCCAGCTGAAGAAAACCTTTTCTGGATTTCAACTCTCTCCACTTGAGCCACAAGGATGGGCCGGTGTCCTGTCTGAACAGTGTTTAAGAAGGCTCCACTTTGGTGGATTCCAATGAGTCTCTCCCTCTGCCATTCGTGCAGTGGTGGGATTCAAATACGTGAACAACTGGTTCTCTGTGTGGATGCCGCTTCCGGAAGTCCATTCTGGGCCTGGGCAACAAAAAATTAGCTACTGGTTCTGCCAAAGTGGTGCAAACTGGCTGAATTCCACCACTTCATTCATGTCAGGAAAGCAGGGGCCAATTTTTTTTCTCCTTCCATCAGCTTGTCTTTGGAGGATTGGTGAAAAAACCCCCAAAGAGAACAATGCACTGTACAGTTCTTCTTGTAACATGGGCTAGAAGGGGAATCGTGGCCAGATTTCATCCAGTTAAAAAAATAAAACTCAGAAACTAAGAAGAAAGTAAGATTCCCCCCTTCATTTTTCACGGCAGGTGGCCCAACAGTCTGGTTCAAAATAGCCAAGTTGGGTGGGACAGATGTCCATCGGGGCACATGCCAAACAATTGAAACAGAGCATTTGTGTGAAATGAAATGAAATATGGGCAGCAGGCAGACTGGCAGACCCTGCTTATGCCAGCAGACGGGGGGGGGGGGGAATCAACTTTGACGTGCAGCAAGAAAATTTAGGTGGAGTTTTCCTTCCCACTTCCAGGTTTAGTCTGGGCAGAGGAAGACATAAGCGATTCCCACCCTCCCAAAACTATAGGTGACTCATCTTTGTGCTGGGACAAGCAGGAATGGGGATTAGCTCTAAAACAGAATATATTAAAGTCTCATTAATCTAAAATCAGCTTACTTTAACTAAGTAACTAAAATCAGCTTACTTTAACTAATCCAAGGAGACTGGAGTTTGGGGAAATAAGTTCTGCATATTAACAAGAGTGCGATTTACATTGTTTTCATTTTAATCAACAAAAGCTCCTTCTCTATGAAGATTTTGGTTTCTTGTTTTCTAGATATGAAGTTTGATCTGAATTTGGTGGAACATCGTTCACTATAGCAAAGGTTTCTCATCTCAAAAGCACTTTTATCCATTCTAACTTAAGGAACCTTCTCTCTTTCAAGGAAACATTAACAATATATATGATCAAAAGCCTACTTAGATATCCCTGACTTAATACATCAAATTAAAAGTTTCAACCTGAGAAACTCCAATGATTCTACACACACACAAACAAACACAATATAGATGATATATATCTCTATCTCTATATCACAGTTTGTCCTCCAACAGAGAATGTTAATAGACAGTAGGACTACACAAATGAGTCAATTGCTAATTCAGTTTTGAAATTTAATGATGACAGGAATCAATCTGAATTTGTGATTCAAGATTAAAAGGCAAGACAATTCATTTCAAACCAAGATTTGGTTCAATAAATAATTTGGTCACAGGCTATAGTAGGGAAAGGTCAAATTTTGACTCATGTATCACTTTGTGAAGGATTGCTGCTTGCACCCCATCAAAAAGGTTCACAGGTGGAGTATTTGAAACATCTGTGCAGACAGAGTTGTATGGAGGTGTAACTTGATTATCCACATTTAAGGATTGATGCTATTTTGGATACTAATTTGTGTCCTTGTGTCAAAATCCTCTAAATTGACCACCCAATGCAATGACTATACTTGTGGAGGGATAGTCCCAGGCATGAGACCCTATGTTTAGAGTTTAACCTGAAGAGGAGGAGGCGGAGGAGGAGGAGAAGGAGGAGTAGGAGGAGGAGGAGGAGGAGAAGGCAGAGAGCTTTCCAGTTATTTAAAATGATCAGCATCGCCATTCTGTGAGCAAAGGAAAATTTCTGTCAATAGAATGGCATTTCTTGATGCCACCCATTATAATTATTTATCTTTCTTTATATACATGTATTTTTCTAAGTAAACAGGAAAATAAACTATCTTTTTTATAAAGGAACAATTGCAAAATATATTACATTTTTGTTATCCCAGATTCACTTCTTTGTTATACAGGCAGCTAACAGATAATAGCTGCAACATTGATGTTTAAAAATATTCCATATATGTGGCATATCAGTCATTTATAGTTCTTTTGCTAGCCTAACAGAATTAATTGGCATGTGAAATAAGTTAACTTGATCTTAGTTTTAGCTGCTGCTTTGCCTGACTTATAGTTCATAGCTTCAGTGTTGCAAGTTATTGCCTACAGTTTTCACTATACATGATAAATGGGATTAAAAAGGAGTAATAACATGTATCTTCTCAGACCGCCATAGAATATTCTTGAGTTTTTTAGCATAATACCTAGGCTGGAAAATAATGGATTTTGTCAGCCACAAACACATCCATGCGACAATAATCTGAACATTCATTTATTAGTTGCATTTTGGTCTATTAGTCTTTTTCAATGGCAGTGAGTGACTTGTAAAAAGGATAAGTATCTCTTGCTCTGCAAGCAGCATTAATATCCTTCTCCCTTACAAATGTGCTTGTTTTGGCTCATAAAAATGACTTTAAACATTAAACAATCTGCTCTCTTTTTGTATATGTTTCAAGTGTCCTTGTCTCCTGAGATTTAATACTCAAACTCCTAATTGTTTCCAGATGAGAAATTGTTGATGAAGGTTTCCTACAAATGTGTCCACTGATAGTTTGCAGCAGTTAGGTCTTTGGCCAAATCCTCTGGAGCGCTGGATATTGAATCTTAGAGTAAAAAATGCATTTTAAAAATGCTTGTTTGTATTTGTCACAGGTTACCAGATAAGGGCTTCTGTCTCCAGTTGTGTTTGGATTCATTTCCATGGCTCTTGGCAACCGGTTGCTCAGAGTGCTGAATTCTATTTCCTGAGTTTAAGGAAAAAAGCAGTTAATTAAGAGGTGCTTCATATCAGCACTATGGCAGTGGTGAGACAGCTTAATGAGGGTGTCCTTGGTGCTCTCTGAGCTTGGTTGTTTTCCTGCAGATGTTTCATTACCCAAACATCACTGAAACATCTGTAAGAAAACAACCAAGCTCAGAGAGCACCAAGGATCCCTCATTTCAACCCTGAGCTACAAATATTCTCCTTTATTGAGACAGCTCAATGGCAAGCAAAGCACCTGCTTTATGTAGAAAAGCTTTCAATTTCAGTAAAAGCTTCACAAAACACCTGATGTGACATGTTCTGCCTGAGACCTTGAAAACCTGTTGCCTATCGGTGTAGAGCAGGGGTTCTCAACCTTGGCAACTTTAAGACTTCTTAAAACAAAGCTGGCTGAGGAATTCTGGGAGTTGAAGTCCACAAGTCTTAAAGTTGCCAAGGTTGAGAACCCCTGGTGTAGAGACAAACAAGGACTAGATAGAAAAAGAATCTAATCTAGTGAATACAAGGCAGCTGCTCTTCCCAGTCATCCCTTTTTAAGACACAACTAGACAAGGTGATGATGATGTCCATGCAGTTGTGTCTGACTCTTGGCGATTCTATGGGCCAGGTGTTTCCACATCTTCGAATCTTGCCCTATTTCTTTGAGTTCTTCTATGATCTGGCTGGTGTCAGCTTTGATGATGAGACAAGGCAGTGCAGAATAAATAAATAGATGACTTAGAGAGAACATTTCCAAATCACACGATCAGGGAACAGGAAGCAAATGTTGATGTCAGGAGTGCAACCAAGCAGCACACCAGGTCATTTTGGGAATGGGGGTGTAGGAGGTTAATCCAGCTAGTAGGAATATAAAAGAGCTTGAAAAGACAAATTCCCCTATCCACAAGCAACATCTATTCTTAAGCTTCCCTCAAAAGAATTCAAAATTTAAATTCTGCAGCACTTGATTCTTTGTAGAGCAACTTTTTCCTGGCAATTTATAAGGAAGGATCAAAAAGCATGCCAGTATTTTTAGCGTTTAAACAAAGGGGTAAAAGAGATTTCACTTATCTTGTGCAGTTTGAAGAAGTGTGTTCCTCTTCTTTACCTGCCAATTCTGGTGAATATTTATTCATTTTTTTTAATTCTTAAAAACAAACACAGACAGCATCCCTAAAAAGTGCTTAGCTAAACTGGACAGTGGCTTTGAGGATCTGAATATTCCTACCAGCAAGGTGGAGCCAGTAATTTACGGCTTTGCTTGGCACAGATCAATGAGGTATGATCTTGATGACAAATATCAAGTATTAAAAACATGGAAGCAAGTGATAGCTATGATGCCTAATGCATCTTAAAACTAATCTGCCTGCTGAAGAGTCATTGGCTACATAAGAATCAGAAAACTGTCAAAAACTGGCAATGTACAGTGCAACATCTTTGGCCAACATTGTAAAATTATAACATCAAATGTGATCAGGTTACATCACCAATGTTGTGTAACTTGCTAGCAGGATCAGTAGAGATGGTCAAATGTCTATACTGAAATGTAAATGCTACATCTTTAATATAGCCCAAGATTGGGCTAAAAGTATATACTCCTATTTAAACCACTGGTATAAGAAAACATGGCATCAGTCCCATTTATAAGGAAGGAACAATATTAGTAGCAAGAGAAATACTCTCAAGTTCATAGACCATAGATAATAAATATCTATATCTTTTAGAATTAAAGCAATGGATATTTCTTTAGCATGAATACGAATGGTTCATAGACCTGCATGTCTTATGGGCAAGAATGGGTGCCCTGAATGAGAAGACTTAAGAGAGAGAGATCTCATCAGATGGGTTTTTTTCATTAGTAGTTCCCTCAAGCTTGACATTTTCCAGAAGCTTTGCAGAGCAGAACAGAATGACATGGGCTGAAATGAGAGCACTGGAAAGTGAAGCCAGACTCAATCACATTAGTAATTCATGCCTTGCAAATCCTTCCAAGTTATTCCAGGACTGGTAGTCTATTCCTTGGTGATGTTGCTCAACTTCATTGTGCAGCTGCATTAATTTGAATGTGAATCTATTGTTTTTCTCCTGCTCCTAACCAGGATCTTTTCTTTGAAAGATTTGAGGCTTTGGGTTTGGTGTGTATTTGATTGTTTGATTCAATTGTCATGTCCATTTGTTTGTAGAGTTATAGTGAGCAAGAGACAACATTAGATGAATAGTACAGAAAAGGAGTGGATAAATTCCCCAAGTAGTTCTGGCAAGAACCTTAATTCTGAGTATTACTATTCTGGTCCATGCATGGCTTTAAGAAGACACAAGATAAATAATTCCAAACTGGTCTACACTGGAAGCTGCTGCCATGTATATAAATTCACGGTTTCATTTATCACAGTTGTTTTTGCACAGGATGATACTTTATGACTAAAACAAACAGTATGTCATTATTGTAACATTGATTCTGGAACTTGAATGCCGTTTTAAAATATTGAAAATATGGATGTTTGGATTGGAGTAGTCCAGGGACTAGAAAACATTTTTTCCCAATATTTTGTTATGCTGGGCCACTGCAGACAACATTGGCTTTCTATGGCCACTTCCACTCATTTAGTCCTTACATTTCTTTTAACATTCAGTCATCTTTTTTTCTGAGTTTCAGTGGTGTGTTTTTTCCTCTTCTCCCCCTTCCCTCTAAATTTATTTCTTGAGGTCACTTACAATCTTCGTTTCACTGAAAAATATCACACGTAGTGAAAGGGGGGGGGGGTTGGAGAAGAAGAGTTGTTGCTGTGTTAAATTATTTTGCTATGGGATAATATCTGAATTTTGAGATTTCAGGAAGGGTTCATCAAACAGTGATAAGGTTTCAAAAATGTTTCTTTAAAAATATGCCCTGCTAATGTCAGGACAGGCAGAGCTAAACTGTAATTAAATGTTATCAGGAAGTTTAAAATAAAGTAGTGCATATTTCAACATATGATGTGTGATAATCTGAGTAGCAGAGAAAACAAACCAGTAGCTAAAAAGGAGGGCACAGGAAGCTAAAAGTATGACACATTTCCTAAGCTTCTGTTATGGCTTTGGGAATGATGCAAAAATGTTGGTTCTAGAATTCAGAGCTATAAGATGGGGGCTCTGCTCAAGTCATGAACTGAAGTATGATGGTGACATAGTGTCAACGTACAACAGCTTAAGATGGTCCCTGCCAGTGTGCCCATCTACAATGTGCACTGCCAGTTTTGAGTAAAGGAAAGCTCTTAATTCATGACAGTTTGGTAGACTTATATTCATCAATCAAATCACCCCATGGAATACGTAAATGGATGCCAATTCCTTGTTTACCAATCTTCTTCTTTACAGTAGTTCCCATTTAGGGAAGATTTTGGGCATGGATATAACAAGACAAAGTTCTCATTGATCTGTGATATTTTTTATCAAACACCCTGGATAGAATTGCTTACATTTGCTCCAGCGCAGATGCTGCAATGAAAGAAGAGTCTGGACTGGTGACTTGTTCAAGTTGGATGGATGAGTCAGAATTGAAGATGTCTGTAGTCTTTGTGTGTTCGATCTTTGTCTCCTTGATTAAAAACTGCAAGAGAGGAACTGACCAGATGGGAGGTAGTAAATGTGTGTGTGTTTGTGTGTGTATGTGTGCCTGCGTGCGCGTGTGTGGATAGCAGGCAGCCTGGTATGCCACCATTTTTTAAAACACTGTGGTAAGATGCTGTCATATCAAAAGAAGCCACTTATTTGGAAAAAAAACACAGCCATTAAGCAAGATATTCAGACTTAATTTTGAGGTAAATCTTGGATGAAATGAAGATAATAAAGATAATCTTGAAAAATGAGATAATAAAAGCACAGTCTAGCACAATACCAACAAAGAGGAAAAATAACAGCTCTCAAAAGAAACCAGCATGGCTGCATAAAGAACTCTCTGACAAATTGAAAAATAAAAAGGACAAGTATAGAAAGTGGAAAGAGGGGAACATAACTAAGCCAGAATATCAGCAAATAGCCCGAGCCTGCAAAGATGAAGTGAAGAAAGCCAAGGCTCAAAATGAACTGAGGCTTGCGACCAAAGTCAAAAATAACAAAAAAAAGCTTCTTTCAACATGTAAAAAACAAGAAAAAAGTGAAGGAAATGATTGGTCCATTAGTGGGTGGAAGTGGCAAGAAGGTGACAAGCAACAGGGAGAAAGCAGAAATATTTAACTCATTTTTTGCATCTGTCTTTACACAAAGGGAAAAAACAGACCAACCTATCAAAAATAGTGCCACAAAAAACAAAACAGAAACACAAGTTAATATAGGCAAGAAAATCGTTAGTGAGCACCTGTCCAGCCTAGATGAGTTCAAATCGCCAGGACCAGACGGATTACACCCCAGAGTTCTCAAGGAACTGGCAGATGTGATATCGGAGCCACTGAACTATATTTTTCAAAGATCCTGGAACAGAGGGAACTACCAGAGGACTGGAAAAGAGCTGATGTAGTTCCCATCCTCAAAAAAAGGAAAAAAAAATGGATCCAGGAAATTACAGACCTATCAGCCTGACCTCAATACCTGGGAAGATCCTGGAAAAGATAATCAAACAACGAATCAATGAACACCTAGAGGCAAACAAAGTCATTACTAAAAGCCAACATGGGTTTGTCAAAAATAGATAATGCCAGACAAATCTTATTGCATTCTTTGACCAAGTGACAAAATTAGTGGATCAGAGGAATGCTGTGGACATAATTTACTTGGACTTCAATAAGGCATTTGATAAAGTAGATCACAACCTACTACTTGACAAGATAGAAAAATGTGGGGTAGACAGAACCACCACCAGATGGATCCGTAGCTGGCTGACCGGCGTACTCAGCGAGTGGTCCTCAATGGAACTGCATCTATATGGAGGGAAGTGTGTAGTGGGGTGCCCCAGGGCTCTGTTCTGGTCCCAGTACTCTTCAACATCTTCATCAACGATTTGGATGAAGGGATAGATGGGGAACTCATCAAATTTGCAGACGACACCAAGCTGGCAGGAATAGCCAACACTCCAGAAGACAGGCTTCAGATACAGAAGGATCTGGACAGACTTGAACACTGGGCACTAACTAACAATATGAAATTCAATGGTGAAAAAAGCAAGGTTCTACATTTAGGCAAGAAAAACCAAATGCACAAGTACAGCATAGGTGGCACCATGCTCAATAGTAGTAACTGTGAGAGGGACCTCGGAGGCCTAGTAGACAATCACCTAAATATGAGCCAGCAGTGTGCTGCAGCTGCCAAAAAGGCCAACACAGTGCTAGGCTGCATTAACCGAGGGATAGAATCAAGATCACGTGAAGTATTAATACCACTCTTTAATGCCTTGGTAAGGCCACACTTGGAATACTGCATCCAGTTTTGGTCACCACGATGTAAAAAAGATGTTGAGAATCTAGAAAGAGTACAGAGAAGAGCAACAAAGATGATTAGGGGACTGGAGGCTAAAACATATAAGGAACGGTTGCTAGAATTGGGTATGTCTAGTTTAACGAAGAGAAGGACAAGGGGGGACATGATAGCAGTATTCCAATATCTCAGGGGCTGCCATAAAGAAGAGGAATTAAGCTATTTTCCAAAGCACCTGAAGGCAGGACAAGAAGCAACGGGTGGAAACTCATCAAGGAGATAAGCAACCTAGAACTAAGGAGAAACTTCCTGACAGTGAGAACAATTAATCAGTGGAACAGCTTGCCTCCAGAAGCAGTAAATGCTCCAACACTGGAAGTTTTTAAGAAGAGACTGGACAGCCATTTGTCCGAAATGGTGTAGGGTTTCCTGCCCGAGCAGGGGGTTGGACTAGATGACCTCCAAGGTCCCTTCCAACTTTACTACTATTACTATTACTATTATTTCAGTCCTCTGAAAGATGGGTTTAGGTCAGGATTTGATACAGAGGTAACCTTGTTGTGTCTGCTTGGAAGTATATTTGGCATATGAGAGTAGGTGGGAAGGAGTATCCCCTTAATTCCCCTAGACCAGTGTTTCCCAAACTTGACAATTTTAAGGCATGTGGACTTCAACTCCCAGAATTCCACAGCCAACAATGCTGGCTGTGGAATTCTGGGAGTTGAAGTCCACATGCCTTAAAATTGTCGAGTTTGGGAAACACTGCCCTAGACTAGGAGTCCTCTAGTCTACCACTTATAATTTCTTATTGGGCCATTTGACAAGTATGGGCCTTGGTGTGCTGCTCAGGTTATAATGTCATCAGAGGTCCCACAAAGCCTTTTTAAAAAATATCTTCTCCTTTTAAGCAACTACACGAAGTTCCTATGGGAGATCATCTAGAGCACGGATATCAAACTCGCAATGTCACATGACATGTGACGTATTGTGACTTTTTTGCCATTGTCGGCAATGGGGTGGGCGCGGTTTCGCTATGATGCATCTGGCCTGCCGGCTAGCAGTTTCACACCCCTGATCTAGAGTTTTGGAAGCGAGTTTAATTATATTACTGCTGATATTAGGCTCTATTTTTCTTAAATATATCATGAAATTCTCAATCCAATACCTGTGTATAGCAATATGTTATATGCCAATTAATGTTGAGGGTCTTTCTTGGATCATTATCACTAGTATTGAAGAGTTTTGCACATCCCAATGACTTTATGAGTTATACTGTGGGGAATGAATATTCCCGTAAGAGTCATTTATGATGGGCAAATCATATAAGAAGATTGAGACAAAATACGATCCACTGGAGAAGGAAGATACAACACGCTCCAATGATCTGCCATGAAAGCCAAATGAACATTCACAACCATAACAAGGTCAACTTGTTACTGGAAGATGAGACACCCAGTTCAAAAGTATCCAAAAGTTTTGCTGGGGAAGAGCAAAACAAAGTTTGAGAGCTTATGCACAGGAGACAAATTCCTTGAGTATCCAATCACACTTGATCAATAAAGTATTCTATTCTATTCTATTCTATTCTATTCTATTCTATTCTATTCTATTCTATTCTATTCTGTGGCAATGAGACTGGATTATGATATGACTGGATTTCAGAAGTCCATCTGCTGATGTGATCAGAGGCAAAAGGGAAGTTCAGTGATGCTAACATGTCTCTATAACTATATTAGGGTTCTAATAAATACAGTACTATCAATAATGGAATTGTAAATATCACTAAAATACCTGCCAAATTGTTTGAAACCTTGCAAATTATAAGTGAAATGCTGCTTACAGTTTGTAAACAGGTACAGAAAACAGCAGTTTTCAAGGTCTTGGGGGAAAAAAAATCAAAGATCAGTTTGCACTGTAGTATCAAGAAGTATCAAGCAGCCCAAAAAGCTAATAACAATCCTTGGTTGTATAAACAGAGGCACAGAATCAAAATCACGTGAAGTATATTAGTACCTCTTTATAAAACCTTATTAAGGCCACATCTGGAATACTGCATCCAGTTTTACAACAAAAAAGATGTTGAGACTTTGGAAAAAGTGCAAAGAAGAGCAACTAAGGTGATTAAAGGCCTGGAGACAAAAACATATTAAGAATTGGTTATGCTAGTTTAGAGAAAAGAAGGATGAGGGGTGACATAATAGCAGTGTTCCAATATCTCAGGGGCTACCACAAAGAAGAGGGGGTCAACCAATTTTCCAAAGCACGAGAAGGCAGGACAAGAAGTAATGGATGGAAACTAATCAAGGTGAGAAGCAACTTGGAATTAAGGAGAAACTTCCTAACAGGGAGAACAATTAATCAGCTTGCCTTCAGAAGTTGTGGGTGCTTCATCACTGGAGGTTTTTAAGAAAAGCCTGGACAGCCATCTGTCTGAAATGGTATAGGGCAGTGGTGGCGAACCTATGGCATGCATGCCAGAAGCGGCACTTGGAGCCCTCTCTGTGGGCACGCACGCCATGCCCCAGAGATGGCAACTGTCCTCTTCAACCATCCACCCGCTAACTTGCTGAAGTCCCACATGGCCGGATGCATCCCAGCACCCATGCGCTTGCTGGCCTTTGTGTGCGGAGGCCAATGGTGTCAGGCAGCCGCCGCCCCAGCCCCTGCTTTGCCTTGCCCTGCAACATGGCACCCCCACCTTGCCTCGCCTCACCCTGCAGAACCAGCCTCCTGCCCACTGCCCCACCCGCCAGAGACCCCTGGATCTCCCCCAACCCTACCAGGCCCCCACAGCGTCCCTCCCCAGGAGCAACATTGAGCTGGCCATGCCCACCCTGGCCATGCCCATCCGTCTGCTATGACCACTGTAGTCACGCCCACCCAGCAGGCCACGCCCACCCAGCACCCGGCATTACATAAGTGGGTTTTGGGTTGAGGTTTGGGCACTTGGTCTCTAAAAGGTTCGCCATCACTGGTATAGGGTCTCCTGCTTGAGCAGGGGGCTGAACTAGAAGACCTCCAAGTCTCTTCCAGCTATATTCTGACTGATTGAAGAAAGGGTGGTACTAACCAACGCCCAGGCTAATGTAGAATTACACTTACTGTTCAGTAGCCTGAGCATTCTTACATGTTTCATGCTGGTGAGATAATGCTCAACTTTCATGATATATGGAACAAGAATTGCCACAAGTACAAGCTGGATTTAGAAGAGGCAAACATATCTGAAATCACATCGTAATAACAAATGGACAATAAAAAGGCAAAGGATTCCAAAAACTCATTTTTTTGCTCTATTGATTCTACAAAAGCTTTTGACTCTGAAACTGTAACACATTGTGAATAACCCTTAACTACAACACATTGTGAATAACCTTAAAAATGGGTATATTGGACTGCCTCATGTGCCTTTTGAAAAGAATTATGGCATGATCAGGAAAAACAAATGACGGAATATGGAGCACTTTCATGCTTCAAATTTGAGGAAAAAGTATGCCAAGGTTGGAAATATCACTTTATTTATTTAACTTATATGCAGAATACATCATGAAAGATATTGGACTAAAGAAATACAGGAATCCTAAAGCTCCTTTTTCAAAAGGCAATTAGACTTTCTTTGTTTTGCTTGAAGACGTTTCGCTTCTCATCCAAGAAGCTTCTTCAGTTCCAACTGAATGGTGGAGAATAAAAGGATTTATATTCCTTTCATCTGGTCATTAGCATTCTTTCTGAGAGTTGTCATGTGGAGGGTCACCTGAATTGCACTAGAATTGCACTAGAACTGAAGAAGCTTCTTGGATGAGAAGTGAAACATCTTCAAGGAAACACACAGGAAGTCCAGTTGCCTTTTGAAAAAGTACCTTTGGGACAACCATGACCTGGATGACTGAGGATCTCCAAAATATTGGAATGGAAATTTCTGGGAGGAATATCCACAATATCAAATATGTTAGTGGTAATATTTTGAAGGCTTAAGGGATCTTTTACTAAGAAGAAAGAAGAGAGCACAAAAGCTAGCTGACTGTTCAATATTTTCTTTAAAAATATATTGCCAAACAATACCAATCCAATGAAAATAGGTGGAAAAGAAGTGAATAGTTGTGGTCCTACTAGGCTTAAAAATTCATAGAGATGATAATGAAATAAAGACATCTGTTACCTGAGAGAAAGCCAGTGACAAGCTTAGACAAAATACGGAGTGTAGAGATATTGTGCTGCAAATAAAAGTAATGATTTTTCAGGTTGTAGCATATGACAATGAAAGTTGGACTATCAGAAAGGATAAACAAAGAAAAATCGAGGCCCTTGAACTGTAGGGCTGGAGGAAATTGTAAATAACTTAGACTGCAAGAACAACAAACTAATCAATAATAGACAAAGAAAGCCAGGCTGCTTTCTGACTGGAAGCACTAATAATGAAGCTAAAGCTTAACTATTTTGGACACACCATGCAAAGGCAAGAATCATTGGATAAGTCCCTGATATTTAGAGAAATCCAAGGGGATAAAAGACATGCTGACCAAAGATGGTGTAGTTAGATACTTTTACTGAAGATACAAAATGTAAGGTCCTGCCTCAGCTAGTACTCCCAAGAAAATGGAACTCTTGAAGCAGGCATTGTTTCAAGCAGGAACTTTTATTAAGAGTCAGTGAAAGCAGAAAGGCAAAACAAGATCTGAGAGATTCCCGTGCAAACCATTACGTTAACATTTCCTTTCGCGAACTCCTCCCCAATGTCCAACTGTTGAGTGCATCTTCAGCCAATCCACAGGTGTGAAATTGTTAGGGGAACCAGAACGATAAGAGACAATTCCCAGGCACTATGTCTTCTTTTTATAATGGCTCAGAGATAAGGCAGATGGCCCCTGGCACATTCCTCCCCCTTTTCACACTCAAAGTGATACATCAAAAGGCAGAGAGAACAAAGTCAAGGAAATACATCCGTAAGCCCCTCTTCCAATAGAGTGAAACCTCCCCACTCTCGTCAGAATGGCAGAGCTCTGAAAAATATGACTTTGAAGGGGTCCTGACACAAACAGATGCTCATAAGATTACAAAGGAGGCTTTAGAAGCAAAACAATGGTTTTATTAATAGAAGCATGAAATGATGCTACTTCTTTGGCACATGGATGACTTGATAGAAGCAAGTTTGATCTGCCAACTAGATAAACTGCAGCATCAGATAATTTGTCCTAACATTATCTGAGTAAATGACAGACAAAATGGGGAAAAATGTGTACTGAGATCTGATAGGTCATTGATGAGTCTTTTGATGTTCACAGGAAATTGAGAACTATTGTTGGGGAACAAGACCACTTTGGTTCACTTCCATAAAGCACTTCATGTGTAAAGGGTCCTTGTATCTCAAAAGAGACCAAGTTTGGACCCAATGAGATGCTAGGTGATCTGTATGTCTGTGGAGATTCTCAGTCATCCAAGTCATGGTTGTCCCGAAGGCGCTTTTTCAAAAGGCAACTTTGGACTTTCTTTGTTATTCTTTGAAGACATTTCACTTCTCATCTAAGAAGCTTCTTCAGTTCTTTAGTTCTGGAACTGAAGAAACTTCTTGGATAAGAAGTGAAACATCTTCAAGGAAAAACAAAGAAAGCCCAAAGTTGCCTTTTGAAAAAGTACCTTTGGGACAGGTGGTCCGTATTGCTCTGAACTCTCTTCTTTGCCTCCTTCAGCATTTGCAATGGCGGAAAGAAACTTCTGAGCAGACACTGCAATTGTGCAGAAGTCTGCTGTAATTGTAGCAAGTGTCAAAGAAGGAAAGTAAAGTCAGCAAGGTTAAGACAAATGGTTGCTCTGCTTTTAGAAGGAGGCTGTGTTTCTTGGGGAAGCAGTTTCAGGAGGTTTCTTTGAATCTTCACCAGAATAAGGTACTTTGAAGATCTGCAGAGCCCCATTAGGGAAGAAGACCCTTCTTTGCTTAGAATGCTAGAAACCATAAGTAGACTGGTCACAACATCCATAAAAATTAGAAACTTACACAATGTGGAACACGTATGGTGGAATTGTCAGGCACCTAATCCTTCATTTCATGCTGTGAACTGGACCTTCAAAATGGAGGCTATGGATGTAGATGGAGGCAGTTATTTTCCATTACAGAATACATGATTGAAACACAATCTGCATATTCTGGTCATAGAATCTGGCATCTTTTATTGTAGACTTGTTATCTTGAAGACTCCTAAGACAATGAATACCGCACCTCAGACACAATCATCATCGCTAATCACCTCCCCCATGGGTCATGTTGATTTGCACTTTATCCATGTCAAAAGTGCTTCCTATCAATATTAATTGGAGCAATTCTTCTCCTGTGCTTGGCCTCTTTAGCATGGAGGCAGTGTTTTGTGATGCATTTCATGCATGCTGATGAAGGGGACAGATGCATACTTTATACCTGCTTGTTTTCTTTTTTTCCCTTTGGCTCTGCAAGAAGCCTGTCACATCTACTGACATGCTTAAACATTCGGGATACTGGAGCTGTTAAAAACTGTACGTGGCACATTCAGGTGTGGTGGGATGCCAGGAGAGCATTGTGAAGTTGAGTAGAATGATGCAGTGACATTTAAGAAAGGAGAAAACTCAGATGACATTCACAACTTCTGGTCTGGGAAGACTACTTACAAAGGTGCAGGACATTCAGGCATTGTGGTTGCAACCAAATTTCCACCCCGCAAAGATCCTCCTTGTTTTAATGCAGGTCTTTGCTCAGTGTTTGCTTTCTCTCCTATTTTTTTCTAGTTGCTATTGGGATAACAATCATGGATTTCTCCATTTTGTTCCTAAGTCCTCCTCCTCCTCCCCCTCCTCCTCCTCCTCCTCCTCCCTGCTTTTTCTCACCTTTCTTTCTTTCTTGACTATGGTATGTGTAAGCATATTTGCACGTTCATGCAAATATCTACACCTGTACACCACTTTTTGGGTTTGAATTAAACTGGGAAAGGGCTAAGGGGAGATTTATTTTTTTTTACCTGAAAATCTGAATTTAATTCCCATCTCAATTACTTTATCTGCATTTCTTCTATATTCTGTGCTTTCTAGCAAATAGTAATAAACAATAATCGGGAAGCTCTAAGGTGAACAGAACACACATTATATGACCTCAGACAAGGTACTTACTGCCCAGGTTGCTAATAAGCATCTGCATGACATAATAGGAGTAGGACTTGTTTTCTATTCTGGCCACTGTTGAGTTCTTGAAAACAACACAGTTCTGTACAGCCAAATTTAAATATTATGTTTGACTGCTGTATGTTATTATATAAAAGATTTTCTTATTCTTCCTAGCTAGTACGGCATCAGGACAATTCTGTAAAATTATCTTCTCTTTCTTTATGCCACATCAGCTTGTGAGTAAGTTCTGTTTATTATTGACTGATTGATATGCATAAATGTGTTCCCTCACATTCACTCCTAAAAACCTGCCTCAAATGAACTTGGAAATGATGGGCTAGATCCTGAACTAATGTAATAACAGCTCTCTGGGGCTCTGCTTCTTTGGAATGAGGTCACTGAAGGCTTGTGGCGTTCCCCCCCCCCCATCCACGCTTTATTTTTACAGACATATGAGTTAAGCAGAAAATGAGATTCATGAGATTAAAACTGCAGAAGACATTGCTTCCCAGTTAGACTTTTTTAATAATAATAATAATAATGAGCACCAGTAACATAGCATTCTTCTGAGCATTAATCAATTTTTTTGTGTGATTCTTCCAAGCTCTCACAAAAAGGACCGACTTGGCCATTGGTGGGTTGTTGATACATAGACCTGTCCTATTAACCCGTCTCATTCTCAGTGGGAGCTGGAATCGCAGGGGTCAATTTCCACCTTCACGGCAAGGGTGCAAAATGAGCAGTCCTGAGGCCGCAACTATCCCCAGAGGGGACGGACACTTCCAGCTGTCAGGGTTCCGATCAATGAGACCAAACAAATCAGAACTCCGAGGCAGGAAAATTCCTCAAAGAACATGTTTATTGGATACATAATATCGGCACGGTCAAAAGTGAAATCAAATCTAAACTTCTCCTCCAAGAATCAAAGTAATACAATGTAACAATTCCCACCCCTCTATTCATGCTACCCAACAGAACATCTTGGCAGGCTTTCTGACTCAACGATCCTCCTCCTTCTTTCCAGCATGAGAATGACCTTGGTTCCCACAAGAATTGCTCATGTTTAGACTACCAGAAATACCTTCTTCCCCTCTCCCCTTCTTGTGGCAACCTAGTACAAAAAAAAATGGCTGCAGCCAGGTTCGTTGTAGAGTTGACACCAGTCCTTTCTCTGAAGGAAGGTCAAGGCCTGATAGCAGTCTGAATGGGTATCTCCAATGTACCATATACAGCCTGCCTTAGCTGTTGAGCCAATGGAAGTTGCCCCTTCCTGAACCTTAGACATAGATCTTATGTTTTCTTCAGCTCCAACTGAGACTCAACACCCAAATACATTCTTTTGTCAAACCATTTACTGCCAAATGATTTCTCTATCCAGGGACCAAGATACAGTGGATGGATCTCATCCAGGAGGACATGAAATGCATGAGCATCACCCCCGAAGATGCCCTGGATCGAGTCAAACGGGACAGCTGTGCCAACAAGCGCCCCCCTGCCACAGCACAGGAGTAACACTAGGAAGAAGAAGATCCCTCTATTCAAGGAAATCTTTGGATCCGGATGAGGCCCCAACACATATTTTTAACCAATCCATGATCATCATGAAATGCATCACTTGTGGAACCTTTTTCTTGATGTTTTACCCAAAATGAGGGTTAGGACTCAGATGCAGATTACACAGGATCATCAGATATGGTCAAATTATAACCGAGAACCACTTTGGTTTTGAATTCATAAAAACCTTCCTGAATCACCTCTGCCTGCCCCACCACACAACAAATTAGCTTATTTCAATGTCCTATAAAATAGTAGCTGCAAAAGGTCATGCGACGGCTATCCAGTTATCTCACATGGGCTGATTTATAACTGTGGACATGCTTGATTGGGAGAGTGCAGAATATCAACAGGATAAAAGACATGCCCTGATCTCTATGGTCTCTCTTGAAATGGAGCTCCCGATAATCAGTTTAAGTGACTCCTTCTAATAAAGGCAGGAGAGCTCCATCCACTTATTCTTTAATCAAGCTGAATGCCCGCTTAGCTGACACTTGGATCAGGCAAAGAGACAGTGGTAGTACTGGAAGCATGCTGTCCTTGCCCATGGAGACAAGAGGGTGGGGTGGGGGCAAAATATAGATCCCACAGGCTGGGTTATAAATGCCGAGTGGAGTTATTATTACTGTCTTGATTCCTACATGTGGCAGCAGCAGGAGCAGGGCGGACTACAGGGAGTTAACGGTGCCTTTGCCAGCTTCGCTGCAATCGGAATTCAACAATAATGAGTTTTGATGGTTGTTACTAAGCAGCCTCTATACTGGCAGAAGTGCCTAATGGGGAAATGGCAGGAAAGAGGACTGTCAAGAATTCAGATAATTTGTTTAATCTTGCATCAAAACAGCCCCCACAGATGAATTAGGAGACTATGAGGAAAGAAAAACAACCTTCAGTTGAAAATGTACAGTAGAATAATTATGTCACGGCACGGCACTCCTCTGCCCGACTGATCAGCTGAAGAATGGAGGCTTCGTTCTTCTTGTTCAGAATCAGGATTGATCAGGAAACATGGGACTACAGGCAGTCCTTGACTTACGACCACAATGGGGCCCAAATTTTCTGTTGCTAAGTGAGACATTTGTTAAGCGGGTTTTGCTCCATTCCACAACTTTTCTTGCCACAGTTTTTAAGTAAAAATCACTGCAGTTATTAGGTTAGTAACATGGCTCTTAAGTGAACTTGGCTTCCCCGTTGTCTTTGCTTGTCAGAAGGTCACCAAAGGTTACCTGATCCTGGGACACTGCAGCCGTCATAAATATGAACCAGTTGCCAAGCATCTGAATTTTGATCATATGATCTCAGGGATGTTGCAACAGTCAGAAGTGTGAAAAACTGTTGTAAGTCATATTTTTCAGTGCCATTGTAACATTGAATGGTCACTAAATGAATTGTTGTAATTTGAAGACCACCTGTATATAGGGGAGTTCCAGTTTTGCAATTGTCATAAGTGTGAAAAACAGCCGTGTGTCACTTTTTTCAGTGCCGTTGTAACTTTGAATGGTCACTAAATGAACTGTTGTAAGTTGAGGACTACCTGTATGAAGGGGAGTTCCAGTTTTACCACTCTCAAAAGGGGAAATCTTTAGGTTAGGGAGCCATGGACATGACTTTGGAGCTGGACATCAACAGTAATGGAAGAAGGATACATTAAGCCCAGGAGGATAGGAAAATATTAGAAAGAGACTCAGACTGGCTTCCTCCAGATTCCCTGAGATACAGTATAAGGATAGAAAGGAACACATGGGGAAACTTGCAAGATTCTGTTACTGTGGCTTATCACAATAAAGCATGATTCTAGTGCTCATAGGGAATCAGCCTGCTACCTTGTGGAACGGACATCACCACTTTTATTCAGTCTGTTTAGAATAAGACTATTCCCATGAAAGATCTTGTTGTTGGTGATTTAGAGATACACACATACATAGTAACTCAAGGATGGTATTTAACCAGAGCCTGTGTTATTACAATGATTATGAATAATAACAATGAGCAATGATTGGTCAACCACTCTATGCAGAGAATGGCCATATGTTTTATGCCACAAATGCTTTCTTCCTTGCTCAAAACCAAAGGTGAATAAAAAAAGCTTCTACATTTTTGGATAGCTTCCATCCAACAATTGGTTAGAACACACATAACTCAAAGGTAATGAAAAGTGGAACCCTGTTGGCTTTTTTTTACAGAGGTCAGGGAGAAGTGGGGAGGAATATATATATATATATATATATATATATATATATATATATATATATATATATAATATATATATATATATATATATATATATAAAAGGAATAGGCTTTGCATTGCATCTTCATTGTAAGATGGAGAAACAATATCTCCTGAACAACAATCTTTCCTTTCCTTTCCTTTCCTTTCCTTTCCTTTCCTTTCCTTTCCTTTCCTTTCCTTTCCTTTCCTTTCCTTCCCTTCCCTTCCCTTCCCTTCCCTATTATTTTTTTATTATTTTATGCAGTATAGGTTTTCAGTTTATTTCAGGAGCATTTTCTTTTGTTTCACTTTGAAAAAAATATACATTTTAAAAACCACGGTTGTTTTGATGTTTTATTTTGGCTCCCAAAGAGATTTTGTTTGTATTGCTCATCTTATTTTCATGGTCTGTACATGAGTGAGACAGATGTTGCACTGTTACCGTAAGTAAAAGCAGGCCACTGCAGATTGATTGACTGATAATGTACTTCATGTAATGCAGCTAAACTGATTGTAAAGATGAAAAGAGAGAAGTCCAATGACACAGGCAAAACGGCAATTCGGAAGGTGTACGCTGTTTTGTAGTCTCAATGGCAGTGTATTTTTTCCAGAATTGGAAGTGCATACCTATTCCAGCTGATAGGAAAGAACAGAAGGGGGAAAAGGGCCATTCTCTGCATCTTTGTTTACCTTTTTGAGAACATGGATCTTTGACTTGGTCCAATCTCAGGACATTTTTTTCGTGGTTTTTTATAGTCTTTTCTGTCATAAATTGGCTTGTAGTGAAATATTTGTATGCTGTCACACTCCATTTGTGGCACAGTTTTAGTAATCTTACCAATATGGATTGAAGGAAGGAAGGAAAGAAGTTGTATTTTAAAATACAACTATTTTTTTCCATCTGTGGCTTTTGTGGAATTGCAAATGTAGATGGCTGTGAGTGGATTATAAAGGAACCATTTCTTTCAGTCAAATAATCTTTAAAAAACAGGAAACAAGAAAAAAAAGTACCAAAAAAGTACATTTTACTATAGATCTTTGGTACCTCACTGACATGACAGGGAATTGGCCTGGTTTGATCAGGCAGCACAGCATAAGTCGGTTGAAGTTGTTACCGTCAGCTGCTCTGTTCAAATTAATTTTTCACTTTCACTGTCAACAAGAGCAGAGTGACAGTCCCTATGATGCTTTCAAAATAATTAGCGCCATCACACAAATGACGATGGAAATAACAGGAACAACGGTTTTCTTTTTGAAAAAAGCAAAGATATTATGCAACTAGTAAAGTATAAATAGACCAGTCAAAATCAGAACTCTTCGAAAAGATCTTTACATTAATTGGAAAAGACAGCAATTCTGCGATTTATCATGGAGAGTGTGAAGCTTCAGAAGGCCAAGCCAAGTATGTTAGCCATCAGGTAGGAGATGGCTTTACTTCTAGGAAAGAGGAATCCAGGTAGTCCTCTATTTATGACCACAACTGAATCTGTGGCTAAGTGAGGCAGTTATTAAGAGAGTTGTTAAGCTTCATTTTATGACTTTTCTTGCCACAGTTGTTAAGTGAATCACTGCAGTTGTTCAGTTAGTAACACGGTTGTTAAGTGAGTCTGGCTTCCCCATTGACTTTGCTTGTCAGAAGGTTAAAAAAGGTGATCACATGACTCTGGGACACTGCAACCGTCATAAATAATGAGCCAGTTGCAAAGCATTTGAATTTTGATCATGTGACATGGAAATGCTGCAATGGTCATAAGTGTGAAAAACGGGCATTTTTTTTTCAGTGCTGTTGTAACTTTGAATGATCACTAAACAAAGGATTTTCAATTTAATGACAGTATTGCAGCCCTCAAGAGCAAATATAGTTTGCAATAGTGATGAATATCTGTAACTCGGGTGTAGGATGAGGCCGAATGTTCTTTTTCCGAGCTTGTGGGTTGCTTTCCGAATGTTTCGTTACCAGGCTAGATAACATCTTCAGTGGACTTTAGGGTTGTCAGTGTTGGTTTCTTATGTTTATAAGGGCTTCAGGTGTGGGTGTGTCAAGTGAGGGTCTTGTGATGGGTCAGGTATGAGTCATCAGTGAGAGGCTTGTAATGGGTCTTGTGATGGGGAGGTTACATCAAGTCAGGGTCATTGGGAGATGAACTTGCTGGTGGGGGGGATGGGTCAGTGAGTCATCAGTGAGAAAAACAACACCACTTTGATTAGAGCAACACAGAAATCATCAGTCACGCTACCACCTGCCACGCTCGTGTGTTCATTGAAGCCTGGCACTCCACAAACAATTCCATCCACAGACACATGGACCTACAGCCAGCCTAGGAACCCCTCAGAATCCAAGTCAACCTCACAGCCAACCAGAGGCAGCACCGACCCTCAACTAACCCACGCAGGCATGCTGGCTGAGGAATTCTGGGAGTTGAAGTCCACAAGTCATAAAAGGGCCAAGTTTGAAGGCCCCTGGTTTGGACATTGACACATGATCAACCCTAGTTAGCTCTGTTGCTCTCCATTCAAAATATGCATGTTTTATCTGGGCAGGCTGTTCTTTCTTGATATGTCATAACCATTAAAAATAATAATGCTCTTATTATGATGTTCTGGTTTTAAGTGCGATCTTATCCTTTATTGTGACTTACCTGGATGTTTTCATTAAAATGAATTGCATTTTTGGTTGATCTAGTCAATTTATCTGTATTGTATCATTTAATAGCCTACTATTAATAGCCCAAAGTTATGTCAGCATTTTCCTCCTCCTCCTCCTCCTCCTCATTAAAGGTTATCTTCCATAAAGGTCCCCTGTAGGTTGGCAATTAGATACTTGATTTTCTAGTCTAGAGACAAAGTGTTTGAATTTCCTACCATTGAAATAGAATGACTGGAATTCCTGAAAAATAATTTTTCAAAAATCTCTGAAAAGTAATTAAATACCCCACTATAAATAGCAATTAAAGACACAAACTCACTACAGCTATCCATTTAAAACCTGCCCTGGAAAGAAGAGGGAACACTCCCATTGAAAAATCAGGATCATAGCTTGAAATTAAACCCGGAGCCAACATCATTCCTCAACCTCCGGATGGCAGAAATTGCACGAAGGGCATTTTAGGAATCCTATTTTCTGAAAAAAATCTCTAAAGGGATGGGTGGAGAAGCCAAGAATAAATTTGAGATTGGAACCAGATATAAATTTATGCACAGTGAAAGGGTAGCTATTGCTCCTTGTTCATTCTTTTATAAGCAGGTATTCATTTTTTGGGACAGCCTTGTTTTCAAAGCACTCTGAGTAGACTACAGTCTTCATCGATTGTGGCTACTTTGACTACGGAATGGGACAATTCACCGCAGCCAACTTGCCACGGGGCAACTCACCATGGCCAACTTGCCACAGGACAATTTTAACAATTAAATTTAATTATTTAAAATAAATTAAAAATTATTTTAATTTTTGTCATTCACATTTCTTTCTGTCCCTCCTTTGGCATCCTTTCTTTAATGATTCTATTTCACCATTACTTTGATATTAGTGTAACTCTTGTCCCGTGGCAAGTTGGCTGTGGCGAGTTGGCCACGGCAAGTTGACCACGCAAGTTGGCCACAGTGAATTGTCATAGACCCCTTCGACTATGCCATCTTGTAGCATGCTGTTGGTGACTGTCCAGATTATGAAATATCTTTCTTTCAAAGCTTGGATTGTTCTCTCTTGGCTTTTACATCTCTTTTTAAATGGTGAGCAGTGATTTTAATCATTGTCTTGAAAGATGTTTTAATGCACCTTTTAAAATTTTTCTGGTATTGTTTTGTTTCGGTTTGTTTTTACAGGATCTGGGTGACATTTTGTGAATAGATATTATAGTAAATAATAGGGTTGTGTGCACGCTGAAAATTTGTTTTTGGAGAACCTTTTCCTTGGATCACGTTGCAACTGCTTAATCCTGGAAAAAACATAGTTGCTTTAAAAAGTAAATATCCAGCTCAGTCTTCTACTGCAAGCAAATGCTTGTCTTTAAAAGAACTTCCTACTTCCTGTATGTTATTATATTTTACTTTCTTTAAAACATCTTATTTTCCCATTAAAAATGAAAAGTAAAAACTTCCAGTAAAAGTTACCAGAATTAAGGACAACAACTTGCATCACATGACATGCTAAAGGTCGGTGATAGTGATTGTTTTAAAAAGCCACTTTTCAATATTCTAAAATATGATATAATTCAGTTAAAATAATATTGTTGGTTCCATAAAACACATCTCAAGGAAAAAAAAGTAAGAAAATAAAGTTTATATCAATGAGGCCAATTAAAGTCTGTAAGTGACACATTTAAAATTTTCAGAAATAAGCCAGATGATTATTCATTCTTTTTTTTTTTTTCCGGTTCCTTTTCAAGATTTTCCACTCCTTAGATGCTCTTTCAAACAGCATCTAGATCCACTCTTTCCTCCCACCCCAGAAGAAAGACAAAATGTTTGTTTGTTTGTTTTTACACAGGCTGAGTCTTACATCATTTTCAGTTAATAAGAACATACTTCTCTTTCATTGGGCAGAGAGGTATAGTAAGAGAGAGAGAGAGAGAGAGAGAAAGAGAGAGAGAGAGAGAGAGAGAGAGAGAGAGAGAGAGAGAGAGAGAGAGAGAGAGAGAGAGAGAGAGAGAGAGAGAGAGAGAGAGAGAGAATCAGAATACAACATCTGGCTGTTTTATGGGTGGCACCTCCCTTCCACAAGATTAGCATGAATGACCAAGGGGAAATCCTCAATATGCTGGAAGTGTGAAGAGACTGTTGGGAATTACTACCACATTGGAACTTATTAAAGAAGTGGTTGGAAGAAATTCTGCAAATAGATATAGAAGCCAAACCGGAATTTTTCTTATTGGGAATTAGAGAAAGAAAATATGAGAAAGACACAAATTATTTACTACTGCATAAAGTAACAACGGCACGAATAGCCTTCGCTCAAAAATGGAAAGAGAAAGATACTCCAACCGAAGAGGAAATATTACTGAAAATTTTCAATTGCGCTGAAATGGATAGTCTTACATGGGAATTCAAGGACAAAAGTGAAACCAAGTACTATAAAATCTGGGAACAATTTTATGATTGGATAGACAATAAGAGGGTAGCCAAGATAAATGTATAGTGCTAGAATAAAATATAGATTATAGACAAATGTATATTTAAAAGATAAATAGATATATAGAAATAAGGAAAAAAGTGTTAATAGCATATTATAAATAGTGAGCAAAGTTCAAGAACTATATGTCTATATGAGTACTAATACTATTGTAAAATGTTGGAAGATGTATGGAACATATATGACGTCATATCTATGTCCAATGTGTTTTTAATTTTGTATTATTAATAAAAAATTTAAAAAAATAATATCTGGCAACTAGGTGGTGCTGAAAATCTATTGCTGGGTATAAATTCAGATTTAAAAGGGGGAAAGTGAAATATCTATGTGATAGAAAGAAAGGAAATCAGTTAATTTGGATCTAGAGGACAGAGCCAAAGTTGTAAGATACAATCATTTCCTAGAACCTCTAAGATCTTGATTTATATCTAAGCTACACATGAATAGAAACAGAGTCTGTCATTTTGGTTTTTTAGCCCAATTTCCTTCATAGAATTATCCCTTGACTAGTATTTGCTAATAGGATACTTGAGCAGGTATGTTATGGTTCTCTCTTATGATCTCATTAGCTGCCATTCCTCTGCCTGAGAGCTGGACACTGACAGAACTCTGCCCTGAAGGCACCAACCTTGACCATGCTTTTCCATAAGCTCTGAATCCTCTCTCTTCCAGATGGATGACGTGACTTTAGCTCATAGGCAGAACTCTGACAAAGCTCAAAACAACCTGGGAGGTCACTTGTAAGTAACCTCATGCATTTTGTGTTGCAAAGTCTCCATTTTCCAGTCTTCCATTTTTATTTATTATTTTTACTCTCATTTTTATTTGCAATTGCCTCAGAATCAGGTCTGCCATGGGCACATGCACCAGGGAGATTCTGAAAGGTCTAGGCCAGACTAAGGAAAGATGCACAATAAACAGCTGTCCTGGATCCTCTACTCTGCCTCAAGAAGACTGTTGAATGCCTTATAAAAGAGGAGGCACAATGCAGGCTTGCTATCCACATAGAATATCTATCCCAAGAGTCTTCAAACTCGGCCCTTTTATGACTCATGGACTTCAACTCCCAGAATTCCTCAGCCAGGCACGCTGGCTGAGGAATTCTGGGAGTTGAAGTCCATGAGTCATAAAAGGGCCAAGTTTGAAGACCCCTGATCTAGCCCATCAATGGATCCATCCAGCAAAGAGTTAGTTGGGGGTGAGTGATTTTGGAAATGCATAGTTGTGCAAAGTCTGCTTTTTGCAATAATCTGTGATCGAGGTGTTCTTGGCTGTGAAGATGGTAAACCCCAAACTGGGAAAGGAATTATTTCTTCTCCAAGAAATCAAAATCAAAATCTTTTATAGTCCTTTCAATAGAGCAAGTGGGAGGGTGATATTCACTGCAAAATGCAGTGTTGTATTGTAGGAAAGTAAGGAAGTACAGACCAGTAGGAAAGTTCATTCATTCATTCATTCATTCATTCATTCATTCATTCATTCATTTGATTTGATTTGTGTGTGGCACACCTATCTTGATTTATGATTGCTTGCCTGCCAGAGTCATTGGTTTGAGATGAGTGGTGATACAAACTGAATACAAATAAATAAATATATAAAAAATAGCAGCTACCTTTGTCAAGCTGCCAATGTGCTTCCAAATGAAGGCGTTACCTGATAGCTTATGTTCAGAATGGATGACTATTGTGTCATTCTGAACCAAATAACATCACACTATATTTTTTCTGATGACCAGAATCCATCTATCCACCCATAAATACATATCTGAGTAAAATCCCAAGTTTTTATTTAAAGATGAGTATTATACATAAGCAGGTATTTATAAAAAGGAGAATGACATGTATTGCATTTAAGATAAAAGTGTTTTAATTTATAAAATTATCTAAAACATACAGTACTGGTAAACTATGTGCAATTTGAAAAGTGGTCAAAGTTTAGTTCTCACTTTGAATAAAACATCCATTTTTAAATAAGGTTCTGTATATGTAATAGGAGGGAACACATTGAGTTTGATATGCCAACTTAAGTAAGTATTCATAGAATTGGGTTCCATAAGGTAAGGTTTAAATGTTTTCTTTAAATGTAACAGCACATTATTAACTTAAAATATAAACAAATCCAAATGTTAAATGTCAGCTGAGTGTGGAATCTTAACTTAATGCCTAAATCACTACAAAAATTGGACGATATGGTACTTATTAATAAGAGAAAACCTTCACTTCACAGTGCATAATGAATTGTGAGGAAAGGTGAGCTGCATAAGCAAAGAAGACAGCAGTTCTGTCAATTAGAGAGCACGTGTCTTGATTGGCGTACAATACTGAAATCTTGCCCTTGTTTGGGGCTGAAATCCAACAATTCCTAGCCAGAATATCCTCCTGATTAAGCATTACATGCAATATTCACTGTCCTTAGGTCTTCTAGGCCTCAAGTAGGAGGCTGAGGATACATTTAATTTAATTTAATGAAAGTTTATGGAATGAATACATAGGCTGTGCCATCTTCTGACAATATAGAGTAAAACAAATTCTCATAAAACCAGTGTGATGAGGTGTGTGTGTGTGTGTGTGTGTGTGTGTGTGTGTGAGAGAGAGAGAGAGAGAGAGAGAGAGAGAGAGAGAGAGAATTGATTAAATACAGAATTAAAACAGTATTAAAATTAACCAAGAAGGCTGACAAAACATTTCAGGGAATTAAAAGCATTCTAGAATACAATGATCTTTTCTTGCATTTCATTAGGTGCAGGGAGAGAAAAGTCTTTATAAATTCTAATGATGATAATAAATTAGGGGTCAGATTCTATGGAGGGGATCTGAATTCCATTTGATGGAAAATTCAGAAATGTCACCTTAGTGAGCATGGCATTTGGATATTTTGCATCCTGAAATGTGCAACTGCAATGGATCTGTAAGTATCATTCCCTCAAAAGACAATCCGCTTACCTGTACCTTTGTCCTTTCACATACCACATTCCTCCAGTCGGTAGTGAATCTTAAATTTGTTCTGATTTTTTACACAAGAAGTATTCAGAGAAACCGAGACAATGTTAGAAATAAGCCCTGAGGGATCAGCCTTTCTGGTCATTTTGGCAATCCTTGAGATCCAGTGTAAACTCTCTTCTCTGACTCATGCTGACATAATACTTGTATTGAGTGAGAATACTTGATGCATTTCTCTGTCCTCTCTCCTTCCAAAATATTCTTTGGCCTAATCACTTTCTTAAATTCCACAAACATAATCTCCATGTTGTGATCAATTATTTAACAGAAAAATGATGCATTGAGGTGGAAACCAAATACCATTTAATACGCTTGTGGAATTCTAATTAAGAGCTATGACTGTACTGCTAATGAAAATGTTATTCCCAAGTCTTATTTGAATGCAGAAAAGATAAACTCCACAGACTTCTTTTTAAGCACAGGACAATTATTTTGTCATGTATTTAAAAATGGGATCCTGCCTTCACTTTGTAGAGATTTGTCGCACGTTTATGTGATCTCCTTCACTCCCTTTTGTAAAATACTTCCTTTCCCCATTTGTTTGCTCACCGCCAGGAAGGTGGTTAAACAAACTGGGTTCAATCTTTCAATGAATCAACCAGCAAAAACAGAAGGAGTTCGGTTTCAATTCAATATTTAAGAAGTTGCTTTTTGGAACTGATCTGACAATATAATAGGTTTGGGTGACTGCAAAAACTGCTCTCTAATATGCTGACATGTCAGACTTATGCTTAAATGTGGCATAGAATTGACGAGGGGTGAACTGCAAGTGATTCACACACACACACACACACACACACACACACACACACACACACGCACTCACTTCTGCTGTAGCTTCTGCAGACATTATTGGGAAACACAGATCACAGTTTTCTCGCATGAAGAGAACTGGAAGAAAGGGAAGCACAAATAGCTGAGGCAGCTGTTTATCTGCTTTTTTAAATATTCACCTAAAAGTGAAACACTGATGTCTTATTTATTTATTTATGAGACTTATATACCGCTTTAAGTACAAGCGCTCTCTAAGCGGTGTACAGCAGTAAGCAATGTATATATATATATTTACATTGCCTCCAACAATCTGGGTCCTCATTTTACCTACCCTGGAAGGATGGAAGGCTGAGTCAACCTTGAGCCGGTGAGATTTGAACCGCTGACCTGCTGAACACAGTCAGCTAAAGTGGCCTGCAGTACTGCACTCTAACTGCTGCGCCACCTCGGCTCAGGGATTGGCAGCGACTCCTTGAGTATAGCTGTTGCAAACTTGGATTTCCCTCTGTACAGCATCTGGAGTCACTCCAAAAACCCCCCATGTCAGTGAAATCTCAGTAGAAATGTTTTCACCAGTTTATAGCAAGAGAATAAATCTGTTTTAACAGGATTCCCCACCATCACCAACTTTTTCTCCAAGGAAGCAGTTTAGAAATATACAGATCTGATGCAAAAAAATATGTAGGTTATTTATTTATTAAATTTGTTGGCTGCCCATCATACCACAAGGTAACTCTGAGCAGTTTACAATATTAAAAAGATAAAATTTTACAAGACCTATACACAAGATGAACTAAATAATATGAAAAGATAAATACTCAAACTTAGCTTAAAAATGGGGAGGGAGTAGGATGAGAGGGGGTGGGGAAATGGCATCTGTTATTTCCTGACAGTTAGAACAATTAATCAGTGGAACAACTTGCCTCCAGAAGTTATGAATGCTCCAACACTGGAAGTTTTTAAGAAGAGATTGGACAACCATTTGTCTGAAATGGCGTAGGGTTTCCTGCCTAAGAAAGGGGTTGGACTAGAAGACCTCCAAGGTCCCTTCCAACTCTGTTATTCTATTCTATTCTATTCTATTCTATTCTATTCTATTCTATTCTATTCTATTCTATTCCATTCCATTCCATTCTTCTGTCGACCATCCCCAATGTGACCCCCCCCCTCCCACTGGAGCCCCAAGCCAACTGGCAGAGCCAGGGCTTTAAGCACTCGAGGAAGGTAAGGAGGGTTGAAGGTCACTGGGGGGGGGATAAAGATGTTCTAGAAGGCAGTTTCCCTCCTCTTCTCTTTTTATTTTCTCTTGCTTTGCCCCATTTGGTAATTTAGTAATGGCACTGAGTCGTCTCCTCCTCCTCCTCAGGGTCTGCTTCTATGTTAAAATCATGTTGGGTGAATAAACTCCTCACATTGAGTGGAAGTGGACAAGGAGCTATGTAACTTTAAAGCACAGATCCCCAAGCTTTTGGGCACCAGGGACCAGTTACGTGGAGAGAGCTTTTGCTGTGGACCGGAGAGTGCGTAGTTTTGTGTGCTGCCTGCATCCTGTGGATGTGGCTTTCCTTGTTTGTGTGGACCAGTTGCTGGCATGCCGTGGCCCGGTACTGGTCCATGGACTGGGGGTTGGGGACCCTTGCTTTAAAGCATTGCATAATTTTAAGCAATTTTTGCTACAATAGTAGCCTCATCTGCAATGCTCTGCTTTCAAAAAAACTGTTGGAGAGAGAGGGGGGAAAAAAGCCAGCTACACAGATTGTTATAATCAACTGTGGATTTGTAATGATAGCTAGATCCAAGGCTTTTTTTTTTTTTTTTTTTGCTCATAGAATGCCCAGAACGGAGTTCCGGCACCTTTTTTGGATGGAACCTTGTAGGGTAGGCAAGGTGGATTTTATGACATGTGTGAGTTCCAGCACCTTTTGTTTTTACAAAAAAAGCACTGGCTAGATCCAACTTTATCTATATAGCTAGGAAAAGAAGAAAATCATAGGAACGGCACTTATGCAGATTCTAAAACCAATGTTTGGTATTCATACTATCCTCTAACTGAATTTTGTAATTGTTCCTTCCCCTCTCTCTCTCTCCCTGCCCCCTGATAAGATAAGTAAAGTGTATTTTGTTATGGTCAATATTTACCTTTCAGAGCTGAATCCAAGACAGAGGTTGTTATTTTAAATCCATTAATTCTATATGTGCTACATCCATTTGTTCCACTATTTTTTTCTATTCAGTTCAGAGATACTCTTCAATTAATTCTATGGAGCAATCATATCAATAAAACAAATACTGCCAGTATATTAAAATGTGGTATGGAATGGATTTCAATTATAGCAAGAAGGAAGGAAGGAAGGAAGGAAGGAAGGAAGGAAGGGAGGGAGGGAGGGAGGGAGGGAGGGAGGGAGGGAGGGAGGGAGGAAGGAAGATGAGCAGTCTAAAAGCCTGAAATATATATAAATTCATCAGCTTTCATTTTTAATTTCTTCCAGCAAGCAACATTAAATATGACACTAATTAAAACTGCCATTACTTTCAACTGGAACACATGTATAATTGGGCTGATACAGACCATGTGTAAAGGTTTCATCATGAAAAAACATCTTCCTAGTCAGTTTAGATAAATGGCAATGTTAGGACAATGGGAAAACCATAAAAATGTTTGAAGAGATAGCCTTATAAGCTACTATGATAAGTAGCTTATAAGGCGAAGCCAGCAAACCTTTCAAAAGAAGTTTTCAAAAGATATTTAGATTTCCAACTCTCACTATCCCATATAAGCATGAGACAGTGTGCATTCTGTGATCTGTGGCTAAAAGGACAAAACAAATTCAATAATTCTTTGTAGTAATTTGGCATATAATGAGAAAAATCCTTCTCGTCCCAAATGAGAAGGATGATAAGCATTTCTCCCATTTTTATTCAAAAAGGGAGAACAGGTTATTAGATTATGGGCACCAGAAAAATGGCAAAACGTTGTGTAGTTAATGTGTCACCATATCAGAGAACTCAGTGCTCCTGATGAGTGAAGCAATGAGATGTTTTGTCCAATTACAACCACACTTGGTTCAATAACTTCCCTTATATCCTTCCTGCTGCCTTGACATATTTAAAACAGATGGCCAAAGAAAAGCTAATTTCATTTCCTCCTCCCTTTGTGGGAAATTATCATCTCAGTGTAAATAAAAACGGTGTTTCCATTCTCCAGCTAAACCAATCATCCCCAATACTCAGACCACAATTCCCCAAATTCTTAGCCACTGTGAACATTGGATCCAAAATGTGATAGGGAAACAAATTTTCATAAAATTTATAAACTATGTCATGTGTACAGTAATCCTCAACCGACAATCATTTGTTTATTGACTGTTTGAGGTTACAACACCACTGAAAAAAAGTGACTTGTGACCATTTTTCACACTTACAACTATTGTAGCATCCCCCACGTGATCAAAATTTGGATGCTTGACAACGTATTTATGAAGGTTGCAGTGTCCTGGGGTCACACAATCACTTTCTGTGAACTTCTAACAAGCAAAGTCAATGGAATAGCCAGATTCACTTTACAACTGTGTTACTATCTTAACAACTGCAGTGATTCACTTAACAACGCTCTCAATTATGGTCCTAAGTCAAGGACTACCTATAGTTTGGCCATCAATGGCAAAATGTAGATTTTTTAAAAGTAAACTGAATTCTGCTTTTCTCAGACAGCTTGCCAAGATTCCATGTTGCCAATTTGCATTTTCTGGAATTAAAAATTATTATAAAGAGACGGTTAGCATTTCAATTTTACACATCAAGTGATAAGATATGACTTTTGTCTATTTTGGGGTAATTCAAAGGGCAGTGCAGGAAGATTTTAAAAGCATAACAAATTAATTTACAGACAGTAATAAATATAGACTACATGGTATATAGAAATTTCTGAAATACAGCAGAGTTTAGACATAAAGAGATGAATGCCTAAAAAGTAGGGAAATACATTTACAAATATGGAAGATCTAAATATTGAGCAAATACTTAAATTGTTGCAGAGTTTTTTCGCTTAGCAGAATGTGATACACTATGCCTGTCTATTAATTCTACAATACATTTTAATTTTCCTTCAGTTGCTGCATTTTGATCTGTAGCTTTCTTTCCCCACTTTATCTCCTTTTGACTATAATCTTAAACTTTACATTCAAAACAAAACTTAACAGATGAAAAAAAATTAAAAGAATTTAAAAATGGCATTGCACTGAACCTCTGTCTGCTCCTAAACTGAAAGCTGGTCTCATAAAAAGATATTTTAAAACATATTTCTCAATTTCAGACTAACTGTACTGTCTGAGCAATATTTTATGCCTGCATTAAATCATAATAGGCTATAAAGAACTCTCAGATGCCAAGTGTCTATAGGGCTGTCAAACTAATTTGTCTTAGATAACAGAGAGACTGATGTGACTTTGAAATATTCTGAGGCTAACATTTTTTTGGAAGACTTGCTTTTATTTCTTATTTTCATAAGATGGCACATGCCAAATATTTAGATATTTGTTTTTCTTTAAAATGAAGCCTAATTATGACATGAAAAATATCTGGTGACTCAATTAAGGACTGATGCTTAATTGAGAATGCCAGCATTAATACTGACCACCTAGTTTTTAATATTTAGTGAACATGTTTTTTTTTAAAAAAAAACCTGAAAATCTTTTGTGATATATTGTATAAGGAATTTTGGAGTTTGAGCAAAGTCGCCTTTCTTTTTTAAAAAATAATTTTTATCAAAGAGATTTTTAACAAAAGAAAACAGGAGAAATTTTAGAAAAGATATAAAATAGAGAAAAATAGTGAATAGGTACAAAAGGAAATGGGAAATGAGAAGATGAAAGAAAAAATTAAAAATGGCAAAAAAAAAACAGTTTCTAATGTTCTTAATAGCAATTATAAATGCATTTATATTTCCCCCCTCTCAAATTACATCATAATTTCCTTCTTTCCATAATGTCTTCTTCTCTAAATCTCAGACAAAATTCTTTTTCTCTCAGTTCCAATAAAGTCCTTTTCTGCTCCTCTGTTCATGATTTTTGTCTTGCTTTCTAAAATTTCCACTTTTTCTTTGTCCCACTGGACCCCTGGCTACCAATCTTTCCTCTGATGTCAATGAATATCCTGCTTACATTGTATAGGTAGCAAGTTAGGGCAGGTTCCATTTCAGATTAGAAGTAGTTCAGAAGCTTCTTCATTTCACATTACAGGTCTGATCTGACTCAAATCCCATTGGGCAACTTGCTAAATTAACCACTTAGATAATTATAGATACTTTAGGTTTTGGATTGGATCAAGGGCTCCTCTTTAAATCAGACATGCAGGGGTCAGGCACAAGGAAAGAGAATGACACCATGAGCTGATCAGAGTTGCTTCTTTATTGCTGCCTACCTGTTTACAAGAATCTCACCAAACTGACTACATTCTCTTGGGAACAGTCAGATAAAGGCTTCAGGAATTCTGGGGATGGGAGTGGCGCTGGTGATGGTTGGCCTCTGTTGCTGCCTTCTTTTCAAGGACTCCAAGCTTGCCAGTCTTCTCATTCCTCCCCCCAATATAGCTGGAGATTCCACCACATTAGGATTCTCACTGAATGCAACCCTGAAAAGCTTTGGATGTGACACTCAGAGACAATCAAAATAATTACTAGCAAATTATGATTAATGCAACAAAAAGGGGAGATTGCATGCCTGGAGAGTAAGTATATAAATGGTATTTAGTTTTAATTTAACATAAATGAAGTATAAGAACAATTGGCTTTACCCACATCCATCTCCCACTTTTTTTTTGGAAGCGGACTGCCACCTGTCTATTCAAAGGCCATGTGCAGATCTTAGCCAGTTCTCTTATTTTAGATGGTCACATGAATTACTCCAAAATTTGGAAAATTAACCTTGTAATCTTTGGGGTAACCCTCTTGCTGATATTGTTCTGAATTTCTGCCCTAAAGTGCTTCTGGATTAGATCACTGCTCACTTTCCCTTTCCCAATTTTTCCTTGATATTATTTATATTTTACAGTGTCAATAACCCTGATTCTCATCCTGGATGCTTAACTTTCTGATTTTATATACAAATGAAAATAGTAGGCATGAATATTCTCATAACTCCCTTTTTCTCATAACTTATTTTATAGTCCTTTGAAATGCTGGAGGTTTTCACTGCTTACTGTGTTCTTTGGCTGATCAATTGGCATCAAGGTTGCAAATGTATAAGAATGAAACATATACAATGATCCTAAAATAGGTTATTGCACAATTCCCAAGTTAACCCTTTCAGCTTCAGTTTGCACACCAAGAAGTCCTACATTAGTAGCTAATGATACAAGATCCCTTACATAATGCCTTATGCCAATCCAGTTCTGAGGCAATATCCTTTGCTTTTGCATAGATGACTACTAAGTGGTCATGTGCTGATGTAAATACCTAGTAGACAAACCCCCAAAAGAAGGAAAATGGAAAAATTATTGTTGTGTATTGTAAACAACTGACTTTCCGAAGCCTATTATTGCAGTTGCTAATGGCATTTTAAAGCTTTTAACAACTTCTGTGTAGACAGCCAGTCAAAGTGAACTTAAGGGATATAAAAATTCATTTGGCGAATAAGATGCAGTCCAGATTCTGTTCTGTAAGTTGTCCAAGGATGAGTGGCTGCTCTAAAAGGAAAGGCATTAGGAGAAGATTGCAGAGTCTTTAAAAAATCCCTTTAAAGAATCTAAGAATTTCAAAAGATGTAATGAAAAAAAGGCTCTTTTTTTCTCTCTTCGTTGCTGCAGTTTGAAAGACAAATGTCAGGTAAATATTTTCATCCTTTGCGTTGAGTTGGAGAAGGTGCCAATCTCACTCTCATCTAGGATGGCCCAATAAAATAGAAAACAAGGTTATATTCCCATCTTCTACAAGAACTGCATTGAAAGTGACATCTGATAGGCCAGACAAGTAGTGAAAACATTTGTAGTTATTAACGACTGCTGAAGACATTAACTATTTAGTATATCATGAACAATTATTTAAGATAAAGAACCACTATCCTCCATTGTACCTTGTCATCTAGGTATGTTTGTCACCCTTTTTCAACTTAATGTTTTTGAAGTTTGCTAATGTTTAATACATAAAAGCCAAGGGATATTTGTGCTACTGTACTAAGTGTATTGTACTGAGACAAAGACCACTCTTTTGAAAGACAAAGGCCACTCTTTTGAAGACAGCAAGGTCCACATTCTGGACAGAAAAGACCACTTGTTTGAAAGAAGTGTAAAAGAGGCCATTATGTTAAAATTGAACAGCCCTCTCTCAACAGAGGGGAAGGGATATGACACCACCTATTTCCTGTCTACAACACAATTCTTTCAGCAATTCTAAGAAGGCTCCACACCTATTTGCACTCTGATTCAGGTGACCCTGAGAGTACAAATAAACCGCCACGTGGCCTCAACAACTCTCAGCTAACAACTGACCTTCAGAGTGTTAATGACCAGTTAATGACTGCAAAGAACATAAATCCTTCCATTCCCTACCATTCAGTCACAACTGAAGAAGTTTCTTGGATGAAAAGCGAAACATCTTCAAGGAAGAAAAAGAAAAGAAAGTCCAGTTATATTTTGAAAAGCATCTTTGGGACAACCATGACCTGGATGACTGAGAAACTCCATAAATACTGAGTGGAACACATGCTTGCTTGGATTGAGATGCAAACATGGATTTGGATGCAAATTCAGCTGAAAATCACCCATAGTATTTTTCCAACAGGATTTGAGAATGTATGTATGTGTGTGTGTGTGTGTGTGTGTGTGTGTGTGTGTGTGTGTGTATATATATATATATATATATATATATATATATATATATATATGTATAGGTCTTTGGTTTTCTCCCGCGTAAAATTGGAAGTGTCTTGGCGACGTTTCGACGAAGTCCCATTCGTCATCTTCAGGCTGGTGTTTTCAGCTTCGTGCTTCAAGCTTCGTGCTTTACGCGGGAGAAAACCCAAACAACCAAAGACCTACATACAAACACCCGCGAAAACCTCAGAAAACATATATATATGTTTATATATATATATATCAGAACACAGCCAAGCTCCCACCCAATCAGTTCATACCCCCACTGGCAGTTAAAAGGAAGAAACAGCTAAGACCACACATTGCTGCTCGAAGCACGAAGCTGAAAACACCAGCCTGAAGATGACGAATGGGACTTCGTCGAAACGTCGCCAAGACACTTCCAATTTTACGCGGGAGAAAACCCGAACAACCAAAGACCTACAATATATATATATATATATATATATATATATATATATATATATATATATATATATATATAATAAGTGGAGATTTGGAGAAAGAGCCAGCAGCTGGAGAAGCAAATGTTACCTCTTATTGTACAGCAGTTTATCTATGGATAAACAAATAAAAAAAATCACACAGGAATAATTAACAGTATTACCTCAACAAACAAATAATAACATTTTATCATCCCTTAAATAATTGGTTTTAGCAGAATTATCCTTTCTAGAATCAAATAGCAAATCTTTCAAATAGCATGAAACTTTAATTAGTCTGACATCTGTTGGGAGACAAGCTTTTCCAAGCAGTTTCTCCTTCTGAGGGTGGAGGATGGCAAGAAACAGCCTTGGTTTTGTTGAAGGAAAAGTCTTCTTCATGGTTCAGTCCAAGCCGGGAATAAACAACATGGGAAGAAGGTTGCAGAGAAAGATCGCTTTGGAAGAAAAAAGAGTGAGCACATGTAGGAAGTGGGTTTTTATACCTTCTTCAGCCTTTAGTTTGGAGTTGTTCCTGTGGCATGAACTTTGACCTGAGTCTGAGTGTGCCTTTCTGGTATTCTGATGGTGGTGGGTTAATCCTATTATGTCCCAAAGGTCAATCCTGCTTCCCTGGGGCTGTGGCTGATGACTCTTAGATTTTTGGTGTGTTGATTCTAGGGATCTTTCTTCCTAATCCCAGTTTCCTGATTCCAGTCTTTCTGACAAGATTATCACATTTGCATTTCTGCAGACTTGGTTTCTGTTTGGGACAGAGAGACTTGTGTATGGGGGGGTTGCTTTCTGCCTTTAAATCCTTTAGGGAAATATATTGTCTTTTAAATATTTCCAAAAATATTTCTTTCTCTGGGGGGGGGCTGACTTCCCACAGTTTGTTATTAATAAATAGGGAAGCCTTAGTCACTGAAGCAGAGATAGTGGGAATACTGGGGAAAAGTGACCAGTTAATGCCAGAATTCTTGGTTTTATGGAAAACTGAATGTAGTTGAATGTATACCTTGGATTTCATGAAAGCATATATTCCTAATGTGGAGTGATAAGTAAAATTCCATAGCAGGAAAAGCTAATGGGAAAAGGTTAGACGGCAATTCCTACAAAAGAAGATACTAATAGCAAGCAAGAAAAACAAATGGAGTCTGCTTAGTGAATACTGAAAAGAACTGATAAGAGGAGAAGAGAAACTTTGTCAGGCTTTCAACAGCTTATTCTGTTATCATCAGTAAAATGAGGTTCTAGTATTGCTTCTGCTATGTTTCCTGATATGTTTTGCCTCAAAGTATAGTTTAGACTTTTCTAAAAAAAAAAAAAAAAAGATCTGAAATATATGTCATCTACATTTATGATATAATTTTAAATGAAGGAAAGTTGGATTCTGCATTAACTTTATCTCTCTGAACAATGCCACTTACTGGATGTGCAATTATGTATTATTCTAATATCCATTATTTGGACAATATCCTTCCATTCTCTCATTGTAAGATAACTACATTAATTATCATCTGCATCTCTCCCCATCCAGCATGTTATTCTCATCACTTTTTGTCTGATCCTCATTGAGGGCTTGCTGCTAATGGCAGAGAACAATCTTCTTTATACAGCTAATGATGAAACAAAGCATCGAGTCATTGGGGTTGATTTTACCCAAGACAGTTGCTGAATTCTTGGCCCTCTCACAGCTGTCAGGAGCTTGAAGCTTTCAAAAGCCCATTTTGTTTTCGCTCTTAGCTGTTGTACAGTCAAAGGCATGTGCTTTACTCTTGGGCTTTCTTGTACAGCTCAAAGAAGACATAGTTACACAGTTCCTCAAAGTGAAATGAGGGGAAAAATACAGCCAGTTAATTAACTTTCCAAATTTTATGCAGCAAATGTTGTGAACTCCTTTCCTCAGCTCATTTCCAAGTGCCCTTTAATGTAACGTGGAGAGGAAGGTTCAAAAACATTTGAGCAAGTTGGTGAACTTCTAGAGCTTCATTTCATTTCACACTTGGGACCTGATGAATACAGACTTTCTCATAAATAATACGCTCAGTAGAAAAATACAAAAGAAGCGTGATGGGAATGAATGAGGGCTGAATTGCAAAACAAACACATGAATGTCTTATTTGGATCCATTTGAGGAGATCCTTCAAGAGAGACAAGAGGTTTAAGGGACAAAAGGCAGTGTACGAATCCATGCACGGCTTGCAAGAGTACAAAGCTGTGGTGTGTGGGGGAATATACTGAATGATGTTGGTATAAATTGGATTTAGTCCTTCCTTCCTTCCTTCCTTCCTTCCTTCCTTCCTTCCTTCCTTCCTTCCTTCCTTCCTTCCTTCCTTCCTTCCTTCCTTCCTTCCTTCCTTCCTTCCTGCTTCCTGCCATCTTTTTCTGCCTCTATACCATCTATTCTAGCCATCTCCTGGTGTTAATTTCCTTGGTTTGCTATTTGCTCTTTGGTGTGGGCTTTTGACCATCTTGTTTTCCCTAAGGGTAACAGTACAGTATATGTGTCAATGTATTGGGAGGTTGCCTTAGATAAGCCTGATCACTAGACAGGTTCATTTGGCACAATATTATCAGTAGGGTTTTCTCAGTGTTCTCAACTCTGTCTAGAGCAGGGGTCCTCAAACTTGGCCACCTTAAGACTTGTGGACTTCAACTCCCAGAATTCTCTAGCCAGCATGGCTGGCTGGGGAATTCTGGGAGTTGAACTCCACAAGTTTTAAGGTGGCCAAGTTTGAGGACCCCTGCTCTAGAGGTATGCTGGGAAATTGCTATTTGCAAAGCCCATGCCTTTTCATTGAGTAGAGAGCTGTTTCTCCTGTCAGAAACTGCAACATTACTTTTATTTATTTATTTTTATCCCAGCTTTATTGTTTTTATAAATAACTCAAGGCAGCAAAACATACCTAAGACTTCTTCCTCCTCCTTCCCCTCCCCCTCAGCAACCCTGTGAGGTGAGTTGGGCTGACAGTGAATGACTGGCCCAAAATCACCCCACCGGCTTTCTTGGCTAAGGCGGGACTTGAACTCACATTCTCCCCCTTTCTAGCTTGGTACTTTAACTATCGGACCAAACTAGTTCTCTGTACCTTTGCTGTTCATATATCATTCATACTTATCAGTAATGTTCCTTCGGGATCTGTCATATTAAAGAGCATGGTAGGATAAACCAAAATTGGTTATCTCACCTTGGATAAATAGGAAAGATTTTTTTAAAAAAGAATAATGAATTAAAGCAGGGGTCTTCAAACTTGGCCCTTTTATGACCTGTGGACTTCGACTCCCAGAATTCCCCAGCCAGCGTGCCTGGCTGAGGAATTCTGGGAGTCGAAGTCCACAAGTCATAAAAGGGCAAGTTTGAAGACCCCTGAATTAAAGCATGTAACGTTAGACCATTTGTATAACCACCCATCTTCTAATTAACTCTGGGCAGCTCCCATTCCAAAGTTAAAATGACATATAAAATCATAATAAAACTATAAAAGCTAAACAGGTTAAAATGTTAAAAACAGTAAAGACCTGGCACCAAGTCAAGACCTTTAATGTTGAATGATCCAACCTTATCTTGGCACTTGGTGGAAAAGCCAGGTGTTCAAAGCCTTACAGAAGGTTAAAAAGGTGGAGGCCTGCTGAATGTCAGCTGGCAAAATGTTTTATAGGGCAGGGGCTGCCACGGAAAAAGGCACCCTTCCTGCTCCCATCAGATGGCAATATTTAGGGGGAGGGTCTAGGATTGTGCCTATCCTATTTGATCTGGTAGGATGGGTAGATGTCCTCAGGGAAAGGTAATCCTGCAGATAGCTTAACCCTGTGCCATATAGGGCTTTAAAGCTGATGACCAACACCTTGAACTGCACTCAAAGCTGCAGTTCAATTGCACATCAGAGGTGTTACATGGGCAAACTGAGTTGTCCACATTATTGTGTGTGCTTCTGCAGTTGGGACCAGTTGAAGTTTCTGGTGGTCTTTGATTGCTTTGAATGAAAATGGGAATAGCAATAGCACTCAGACTTATATACTGCTTCATAGCACTTTACAGCACTGTCTGGGTGGTTTTCAAATGTCAGCATCTTTCCCCCAACAATCTGGGTACTCATTTCACCAACTTCAGAAGGAGGGAAGGCTGAGTCAACCTTGAGCCCTGTCAGGATCAAACTCCTGGCTGTCGGCAGAGTTGTAATACTGCATTCTAATCACTGCATCATGAGGGTCCATAAAAAGGACTTTTGTAGTGATTCAGACCACCAGTCCATGGAGTTTACCATTCCCTCTGTTAGAATGGGCAGGTTTCCATGGCAAAGCCACTGCCAGACTCAGCCCCCTTTTTTTAGTTTCTGAAACCCCAGATGGGAGTCCAATCCCAGCTTTTCTAAGTTTGAAAATAGAACAGAAAAAATGTAAAAATAGGGAGATTCCGGCTGACTGATCAGGGATATGTCCATGTAATTTTCTTGCAATAGCATGGAAATGCTTTACCTTTTGACTTCTTTTCAAGTATGGAGATGGTGCATATGTTATAAGAGAGAGAGAGAGAGAGAGAGAGAGAGAGAGAGAGAGAGAGAGAGAGAGAGAGAGAGAGAGAGAGAGAGAGAGAGAGAGAGAGAGAGAGAGAGTTGCCTCCATCTTTTCAAGATAAGCTTGCATTAAATCAATAACTGGGCTACTTCATCAGGGCTGAAGGCTATATTGAATATATTTGGGGTACCAAGGCAATACTGCAGCAGGATTAACTTACAACCAGGATTTGGGAGGCCAAGTGGAGCACTGGGCTCATTAATTCCCTGGAAAAACTTTAAGCTTAATACAAAAGACCAAAATTTTGTTGGTCAACTGCAGAGAAAAATCAAGCCTCTGTCTTTTTTACTGTTGCAATTAAAATACTGTCTTTTAAAAAAATGCAAAGATTTCAAAGGAATAAGTGGAGAAGGCATAAGGTCATACACAGGGGAGGGGTGTTTGCGTATGCATAGTCTGAGCACTAATTTTTCACCAGGCTCATCTTCGGTTTCTCTGACTCAGAAGAGATTATTTGGGTAGAATGATGGTGTCTGCAGAAGATGGAGCTGAATGTTTTGAACACCAAGGACACCTAGCCTTGGGCAAGAATCATCTAGGCACAAATTTCTGATGAATGAAATAAAATTTAGGTCAGGTGGATTGATTCCTAATAGAGATATAATGAATCAAGGCTATATATATATATATATATATATATATATATATATATATATATATATATATATATATATAACCTTTGTAGTCACAAGTGTCAAGACATTGTTCTTTCCTTTCACTGCAACTGGCATATCATAACTCTCTCCAAAATTCACAATTCCTCACACAGGCAGCATCAATCAGGGCTTGGCATATAACTGTTTTGCCCAAAATGCTCTCAGTCATTTCCCCCCCCCCAATTCAGTTATATATAAGACCTTTCTGGCATCCCAAACTCCCTTTCAACATACAATTAGGAGATGCATTATAATATCTCACACAAACTTTGTGCTTTTATAAATTTGTTCCTGTGAAATCTCTGTTTTTCACATTAAGCCTTCCCTTCCCTTCCCTTCCCTTCCCTTCTCTTCTCTTCTCCTCTCCTCTCCTCAAGGTGCCCCGTAAGGGGTGCTGCATTGGTAGCTAGAAACAGAATGATTTAGAAGTTTGCATATAACATTGTTTCTAATAGTAGGGACGAGATTTATAGTGATATCTCTTAAACTTCTGTTTGTCAGTAATTACAATCAAAACACTTTCTAAGATTGCAGCTTTGATCAATGTCAAATTTGCAAGAAGATTGCTAATGTATTTCCCCTGAATTTCTACAATTGATCCTCACACAAAATAATATTTGGGAAGATGTCCTGTGTTCAAAACTTTCTGTATTTTCAAAGTGACAATACTTCTCAGCAGGGCTTTTTTTCTCATAGAACGCCCAAAACAGAGTTCTGGCACCTTTTTTTTTTTTTTTTTTTTACAAAAAAAGCACTGCATCTCAGGTTGAAAGTAAGCACTTCTTTGGCAAACTGAACAATTTGGGTGGACTCTCTGTTTATGCGACTCTTCGTGTTGCCTAATCACTCTATTCTGAAAGCAAAATAGTCCTTGTTGGAATCCTTTCATTCTCAATGACATTCTGGAGGATATCTGCAACATGGAAGCTTTTAAATGTGTAGAAGGTCCAGAATTCCTAGCAGAATGTTTCCTAATGTACACATCATTTATGATTTAAATTTAATTAGAAATGATTAAGTGGACACATTCAGATAGGACAGTCTACTAATCAATTGTGACAAAGAGCTTGTCTTGCAACTAAAAGATGTTTGAGCTTAGTTCTAGTGAAAAGAGTTTTGAGTAGGGGGGGGGGTAACAGATAGTTCACAGATCTACTAGTCTGATTTGACAGACAATTGTTAAAGAAGATCACCCAGTAATCACGTGGTTCAATATAGTCATATCATGAAAGAAGCTTCCATTCATGGTAACAGTCTTTTTTTTAAAAAAAAAAATGAGAAAATGATCTTCTTCCTTTTCTCCTTCCTCCTCTTTTTTGTCTTTCCCCCCTTCCTTTCATTCTCTGCTGATGACTATTTGTGAAGTTTGGCCAAGTAGATAGATCATAACAAATGACTTTTGGGCTGGGAGCCAGGCAGTAAATGAATAGGACTGATGTGCTATGACAAATGCATCATTTCCTGGGTTGTGTTTCTGGCCTTCATACTAGGCTAAACGTGTTGGGATAATTCTGACATATTACACAGCCCTGCAAAATCTGACAGAGAAAGATGCGGATTCATCAAGGACAATGATAGCTCTATCACACTAACCTCAGCACGCCCCCACTCAAATGTCATTGGTCATATTAGAAGTTTTAAACTTGAAATGGAAAAAGAGTTTATTCTGTTAAGAAACTTGTACTATGAGCAAACCAGCACTTAGGAGCTCTAATTCCATGTGTGCCACATTTCTGACTTGAAGGTTAAATGCAGTTTTTGAATTAAATATGGTTAATACTTTGAGTATATTTTAATGTTTTCATACTTCCTATATGCAGGGCCTTTTTTTGGTCACAGAAAGCCCAGAACAGAGTTCTGGCACCTTTTTTGGATGGAACCTTGTAGGGTAGGCAAGGCGGGTTGTATAACGTGTGTGAGTTCTGGCACTTTTTTTTTTGTACAAAAAAAAAGCACTGCCTATATGTGTTTCTTCCCATTCTATCATGTTAAAAAGTACAATTTGGCAAATGTTGGCCTCTAGTATGTTTGTGTGTGTTTCAAAACAGGCAAGATGGTAGTTACAGTCACAACATTGTGATTGAAACCCTGCCCCTTTATATGTGTGTGTGTGTGTGTGTGTGTGAGAGAGAGAGAGAGAGAGAGAGAGAGAGAGAGAGAGAGAGAGAGAGAGAGAGAGAGAGAGAGAGAGAGAAATGTTGATATCATACAAAAGGAGTAGGACTTGGGTCAAAATGTTGTAGATGGCTTAGACCAGGGGTAGACAACCTTGGCTTTTATGACTCGTGGACTTCAACTCCTAGAATTCCTCAGCCAGCATGGCTGGCTCAAGAAATCTGTGAGTTGAGGTCCACGAGTCATAAAAGAGTCAAGGTTGCCTACTCCTGGCTTAGACTATTTCTTCAGATGATGTTGTTACTTGGCCGCCATATTTAAGACATTGAGATAAGATATATGGCCCTGGGGCTCAGAATAACAGAACGGTATTATGGCTGCATTTTTTTAAAAAAAAAATCCACCAAGCTCTTCACTACCTTGCTAAGAACTTCCTCCTCAATAAGCAGGATAGAAATATTCTTCTCTCAAAAGGCTAGTTTTAAACATGGCATTTTCCCAAGCCAGATGGTACAGAAAATCCCATTCTCCACCATGTCCTCCTGTCTCCTCTCTCATCTTTGTGGCACTTTTTTTAAATGACTAGCGGAAATCAGATGAATTTGTGGGCTGTCCTAATTCCAAGTTGAAAAGTCTGCTGCTGAGAATCCTAGATGGGGGATAATTTTTCTGATAACGTCACTAAATGGCTCGCCATATGGATTAGTGTCCATTCAATTCCCCATGACCCATCATTTGAACACATATTTTTTTGCCCACTGTCAGTATTAAGATAACATTTTCTTTGGGGCAGAAATCTGTCTTGTTACATTATTTGAAAAGTGTAAAGAACACCAAAGGCCCTGCTTAAATTACAAGATTGCTACAAGGTCACAAAATGACCTATGCTGCCATCCTAAACATTTTCCACATAAGGAACGTTGACCTTTAAATAAATCTGTTTAGAGTTATATATAAACTCAAAAAACTGCCCTTTGGAGTTCAAGTGGGGAGATTTAAAAAAAAATGAAGTAATAAACAGAAATCTAAGAAAGGAGGACATGGATGGCTGACTCCAAAAGATGTAATTTATATTAATAGGAAGTACAGACGGTAAATAAAAATACTATGGTATCTGAGCTAGGATTGCTGTTTTTAACTTTGCCCATTTCTGTTGTGTGTGGCTGGTGTTGATAAGCACTTTTATGAGACATTTGCACTCTCTGTAGGTGTGTAAGAATATTTTCTTTCCTATTTTGCATCACAGATAACTGGACATAACTTGGACATTTGCTAAAGTGAAGGCCTGATTGAGACACAACCACGATCATGCATCCTCTTAGTCTCTGCCCCTTTGTTCTGTTTTACTCAGAAAGCAGTCTGAACGCATTGTGAATCTGAACAGAAAAATGATGGCTAGGGTGAGGATGATTCTATAATTTCAACTTCTTTGTTATTGTTTTCTTTTCAATTGAAAACTTATTTTGGTGAGTTATTTTTATCTCTCCCCCCCCCTACAAAGTTCATTATTTTACTTATGGAAATGAAAAGACTGATATTGACAAAAGGAGCTTTGAGTTGAAAATAGTCCAAATAGCAGAGGGATAAACAATCTCTCATTTTTTGGAAGATAAAATTATTATAACATATTGGAATAAGGCTTGTTAACAAAGTCTATGCCTCCAATAAAAAAATTTCAATTTTAGGGAGCCCTGGTAATACATTGGTTAGAGTGCAGTATTGCAGGCTAACTCTGCCCGCAGCCTGGAGTTTGATCCTGACGGGGCTCAAGGTTGACTCAACCTTCCATCCTTCTGAGGTGGGTGAAATGAGGATCCAGGCTGTTGGGGGCAAGATGCTGACTTTGTAAACTGCTTAGAAAGGGCTGTAAAGCACTGGGAAGCGGTATATAAGTTTAAGTGCTATTGCCATTGCTATTGCTCCCTCTTCCAAAATCAAGCACTATCTCTGTGTTATTAATTCCAAACTTAACTATGAGATTTAAAAAATGCATAAGCGAAACAACACTTTAAGCATTTCACCAATTAGGAATGCACTGAAAAAGGAGATTTATGACCAGTCCCCAAAGTTGTGCCAATTGCAGCATCTTTGCAGTCACATGATTGTGATTTGAGTATTTGGCAACTGATGGACATTTACGATGGATGCAGCATCTCCCAGTCATGTGATCACCATTTGTGACTTTCACAGTCGACTTTTGACAAGCAAAGTCAATAGGGAAGCCAGCAGGAAGTCAAAAGTTGTAGTTATGCGACATCACAATTAATGACTATGAGCAATTTGCTTAATGACCACAACTGAAACTGACATGAATCGGTACTGTGCAGTCATGTGATGTTTTACTTTATGACCACGCTGCTTAGTGATGGAGTTGCCTGTTTCTATTTGGGTGGATAAATGAGGATGATAATACCTGCATAAATCAGTTTCAATTGTAAAATTGGCCTAATGGATAATATAATCACAAGAAGACAAAGGAGCACATTGACATAACAGAGAGGTCTCTGGGCTCTTGTTAGAGAATAGCTGAATGCTACTTTATGCAGCGAGTCTTCCAAAGGATCAGCAGAGCAGACAATTTGAAAACTGCCAGAGAAAAAGTTCTACCATAACATCATATTGATTAAAGGTTGCTTCATAGTTCATTAAACCACTTTCTCGGTTGAAATGCCCAAAGAATGTTCCCATGAAACATATAATATCTTTGGAAGGAGAGTTATATTAAGATTGCTGCAGCCAAAACAAGCTCTGAACTTTACGTCATCTTAAAGACTAATATGTTGAATAATATTTTGCTGGGGTAAGCTCAACCTCAAGGAAAGAAGGACAAAAAACAGCGCAACGGGGTGGACTCAAGGTGCCGAATTTGAAATTATATTATGATGCTGTGGCCTTAACATTGATTAGTGATTGGGTAAACTTAACAAATGTAGAAATACTCCATCTGGAGGGTTGGGATTTACTTTTTGGATGGCATGCCTACTTAATTTTTAATAAAAAAGTGGATCGAGTTTTTAAATCACATATTATAAGGATCTCTTTACTTCGGGTTTGGAGGAAGTATTATAAGAGTGATTTTAAAATACTTTTATGGGCTATACCTTGGCATGCGATAGAGGGGATAAGGAGAGGAGTTAAAAGGGATAGGGTTTCTTACACACAATTACTAAGATGGGATGGTCAAAATTGGCAGTTAAAATCTTTGGAAGATTTAGTACATGAAAATATTACCTATTCATGGTTTCAATATAGACAATTACTGGACAGATGGAAGATGGATTGTAATATGGGCTGGCTTAGAGAAGATGAAAATCTTTTTAAACAAGTAAAGGATCAAAGACAAACTCACATTAAGAGGATCTACGGGGTTCTAGTGGAATTGGATTCAGAATCTGAATTAATCAAAGATTGTATGATTAAATGGGCACAAAATTTTGGTGAACCAATCCCACTGGATACCTGGGAAATTATCTGGGTGAGGAATGTTAAATTTACACAAGCCCAGAACTTAAGGGAGAATTTTTATAAAATGTTTTATAGATGGCACCTTGATCCACAAAAAATGTCTCTTATGTACCCTGATTTACAGCCTAAATGTTGGAGATGTGGCTGTTTGGACGCCACCTATTATCATATTTGGTGGTCGTGCAAAAATATAAAAGCTTTTTGGATTAAGATATGGTGGAATATTCAAAGAATTTTTAGAAGGAGGGTAAAATTTACTCCGCAATTATTTTTGTTAGGTATTGTTACTGATTGTGATGCTAAGGAGGTTATATTGATGTTAAATTTGATTACAGCCGCAAGGCTGTTAGTAGGGCAATATTGGAAGAAGGAATCTTTGCCTACCTTGCAAGAGTGGTTTTTTAAAGTTTCCTATCTGGCGGAAATGGCAAAGATTTCGGCTTTTTTAAAGGAGCAATCGCAAGAGAAATTTTTTGTTGTATGGGAAAAATGGATAAATTTTATACAACATAAATTGGATATAAAAAAATATCATTTAGCTTTTTTATAACTTGTATATAATTTTTGATATTTTATGGATTGTTTTCTCTTTTTTTCTTTTTCCTATTTTTTTCCTCTTTCTTTCTTTCTTTCTTTCTTTCTTTCTTTCTTTCTTTCTTTCTTTCTTTCTTTCTTCTTTTCTTTTTTCCTTTTTAAGTATTTTTTCTTTTTAATGTTTATGTCACTTATATTTTATTATTAACTATTTTATAAGTTGTTAAAACTTGTTTAAGTTTCTTAAAATTTTAATTAAGCCTATATTCAGCTCTGGGAAGCTGGGGGGGGGGATGGAGGGGGTGGTTTGGGAGGGGTTGGGTGAGGGTTGTTTTGTTTTTTGTTTTGTTTTTTATTGTTCTTTTTTGTTATTTGTAAAAACTTTTAAAAATTCTCAATTAAAAAAAAAACAGTGCAGTGGTACGGAAGAACTGCCTGGGAAGAAGGTGGGTGGAAATAGGGTAGAACAGCTGTAGAGGCATGCCCTGATTTTTGAGGGCTGTATGGTGGACACACAATAGAGTTTGTTCTTTGAAACCATCAGGAATGAGCGCTTTCATTCAAAAGAGTAAATATAATATATAATGTCATTCCAGGAGGTATGTCAGAATTTTGATTTAGGATTAAGTCTTAAACCCTTCCTGTATACTAGGTTGATGATCTTGTTGTAGGAGAGTCATGGGCAATAGGGGGAGAGAAAGGCAGGCAGATGTACGATGGCTTAGAAAAAAAGGAGGTGAGACACAAAGGCTGAGTCTTCCCCCAGGCTGTTCAAAACCTAAAAAGGCATCCCTAAAACATGACAATTGCAAATCATTCCAGTTACCAACCTGGCCTGGGGTCTCTATAAACTGAAGTTTCCAAATAAAGTACAGGTAGTCCTCAACTTACGATCACAACTGAGCCCAAATTTTATGTTGTTAAGAGCAGGACTTTTTTCTCATAGAACGCCAAGAACGGAGTTCCGGCACCTTTTTTGGATGGAACCTTGTAGGGTAGGCAAGGTGGCTTGTATGATGTGTGTGAGTTCCAGCACCCTTTTTTTTTATAGAAAAAAAGTACTGGTTAAGAGAAACATTTATTTAGCCCCATTTTACGACATTTCTTGCCACAGTTATTAAATGAATCACTGCAGTTGGTTAGTAACACGGTTATTAAGTGAATCTGTCTTCCCTATTGATTTTGCTTGTCAAAAGGTTGCAAAAGGGGATCACATGACACCCCACTGGGGACACTGCAGAGGTCATAAATATGAAGCATATGAATTTTGATCACATAATCATGGGGATGCTGCAATGGTGGTTAGCCTGAAAAATGGTCATAAGTCACTTTTTTCAGTGCCACTGTAACTTTGAACAGTCATTAAATAAACTGTTGTTATTCAAGGGCTACCTGTACAAAAAACCCACTAAGAGTTCATTGTAAGGAAGGCCAAACAGTTGATGGAAGGCTTCTTCCCTTTATAATCAGATCCCAAAGCCATTAATATGGAGGTTGTCCATTTCTGATGGTCAAGTGCTGCATTTAATATTTTGGGCAGAGTGATTTTTACAAAGGGGGCATGGCAAGAATTTTCTAACTTTAGTTTTTTTAAAAAAAAATTTTTAAAAAGATTTTTATTCCACTTTTATTTTGTACAACTCAAGGCAGCAAAAATAAGGTTTCCACCACCATAGCAACAAACCTGCAAGGCGAGTTAGGCTGAGAGAGACAGGGACCAGCTCAACGTCACCTAGCTGGCTTTCAGGCCTAACCATGAAAGTTTCCGGGATTCTAGGCTAGTACTTTAACTACTGCATCCATGTTTCTCAATCTTGGGGATTTTTATGCCTGTGTACTTCAACACCCAGAATTCCCTAGCCAGCAAGCTGCTGAGAATTCTGAGAGCTGAAGTCCACATATTTTAAAGGCCTCAATGTTAAGAACAGGGGTCTTCAAACTTGGCCCTTTTATGACTTGTGGACTTCAACTCCCAGAATTCCTCAGCCAGCATGCCTGGCTGAGGAATTCTGGGAGTTGAAGTCCACAAGTCATAAAAGGGCCAAGTTTCAAGACCCCTGGTTAAGAAGCACTGCACTACACGAATGTTAAGCTTCCTTCAGGATTCAAAATGCAGTTAAGTGTTTCCCATTTCAAAAGGACAGGAATTCTTGCCACTGATAAGATGATCAGAGGCTCTAGGACAGGGGTGTCAAACTGCCGGCCCATGGGCCGGTTTCATCATACCAGAGCCACGCCCACCCCATTGCCGGCAATGGCGAAAAAGCTCCGATACGTTGTGCGACGTCACGTGATGTCGCAAGTTTGACATATCTGCTCTAGGAGCTCAAGCAAGTCTGGGGTCCTAAGTTGCCCATCTCCATATCTGCACTGCAGGTACAACTCAGAGGGAACAGAATCGCAAATAGCCCCAATCTTTACCCAAGGTGTAATAAGGAATGAAGGACTTTGAGCCTACAGGTGTCTCGATTCTCAAAGTGCAGGAAAACGCAGTGTGGAGTCTTCTCTTCTTTGCTACAGCTGGCCTCTTACCAGTCTTGGAGCAATCAGGCAGCTACTTAACACTCCATGGCAAGACACTTTATATGACTCTGAGTCCTAATTTTCTTTGTAAAGGTAAAAAGGAGATTTGCTTTCCAGAATGGCATTATCGTGCCTGAGGAATGCATATACACACCTGCTACCTGACACACTGTCACTTGGCAGCAGGAAACAACCTTTCAGCCAACAAAGAAATGTGGTCCTTCTCCCCCAACCTGTTCTCACCTTCTGACTGTGATAAACAGGCACATGTTCTGCCTGGGCTAGCCAAACACATGGTTTAGTAGCTCCACCATAAAATCAGCCCTCCTCTGTCCTTATTAAGAATCACAATGATGCAGAGAGAAATGATCAATTCATCTAGCTCAGTGTGACATTACATAGTTGATAAAAGATTCCAGGCCTTCCACAGAGTTAACCTAGAATTGTGTTGGATTCAGATAATGACATTTGGCATCTGCAATAAGGATACAAAGGGGTTCCGGCACCTTTTTTTTTAATTAATTTTTTTTGCAATTTTACAATAAAATCCCTCTCCCACTGCCTCCCTACCCTCCCAGAAATCCTCCCCCCGTCTTCCCAGAGCTGAATACAGGGTTAACTAGAACTAAAAATACAAAACATTTAAACTTAAATAAACCTCAAACAAATATTACATTAAAAAAAACAAATTTTTAAGTACTTTAAGTCCAATATATATATATAATAAAAATACTTATTATCTTAAACTTTAAACATAAATTATTCAAAAGCTAAATAATATCTTTTAATATCATACTTATACTGTATAAAGTTTATCCATCTTTTCCACACCAAGAGATATTTCTCTTGCGATTGATCTTTCAAATAAACCGAAATTTTTGCCATTTCAGATAAGTAAGAAACTTTAAAAAACCATTCCTCCAAAGTAGGCAAAAATTCCTTCTTCCAATATTGTCCCGGCACCTTTTTTTTTTTTTGAAGGGAAGAACCGGCTCCTTCTAAGCTGCCAACGTGAGTAAAGCTGCCCGGGGAAATCGGGGGCATCGAAGGTCAACACGGAAACACTTCTATGCCCCTGAAAGCGGAACCTCTTCTCTGCCTTGGTTCATGGGGTTCCCCCTGCCACCGTCACCTGTCTTCACCCCCCTGTTGGCCACCAGGGACCAGGACTGACTCCTGGAGTGAATCTCTTTGAGGGACCAAGCGCGTTCCCAAAGCACCAACGCCACCACCTTGGTTAGTCTGGATCCGTAGGAAGCCTCTGTGTCATTAGAGGAAGAGGAGGACAAGGTGGCAGAAGATATGCCGGCTCCGAACAAGTGACCTCTCAAAAGCCGTGGCAATGGCATCCGTGAGCTGACGCTGCTTACGTGATCTGCACCTCAGAAGCTCCCTAAAGTGGTCCCCCCCCCCGCTCCGTAAAGGGCTTTCGACTGAAACTGGAGCTGTGCCTGAGTTCTGGCACCTTTTTTTTTTTTAACAAAAAAAGCACTGTATATATATGTGTGTGTGTGTCATTCATCTGATTGCTGTACAGTGCAGAAACTTACCTTCATTTGGATTAGAAATTCAACTTAACAACTGCATTGGTTCACTTAACAAACGGGGCAAGAAAAGTCATAAAATGGGGCAAAACTCCCGCGACAAATTTCCCCCTTAGCAGCATAAATTTGGGGTTCAGTTGTGGTCATAAGTAGAGAACTACCTATATTGAATACTGAAGAGAGAGGTACCTGCATCCTTGGGAGTCTTTTGAACAGAATCCTTAAGGCTTATGACAAGGATGGAGATTCTCAGTCATACAGGTCATAGTTATCCCAAAGATGCTTTTTTTCAGGAGGCAACTGGACTTTCTTGTTTTTCGTTGAAGATGTTTTGCTTCTCATCCAAGAAGCTTCTTCAGCTCTAACTGAAAGGATTTATATTCCTTGCAGAAAGCTGTTCATTTGCATTCTTTTAGCGAGGAGTTAGTGCTACCTGCATTCTGTGTCTTCAAGGACACCTGAGTGGTGCAAATGGGTGTAGAGCAGTGTTTCTCAACCTTGACAATTTTAAGGCATGTGGACTTCAACTCCCAGAATTCCACAGCCAGCATTGCTGGCTGTGGAATTCTGGGAGTTGCAGTCCACATCCTTAAAATTGTCAAGGTTGAGAAACACTGGTGTAGAGCTTTCTTGGAATTGTTGAAAGGACTGTGTTGTGGACTGGAGATAGATGATGTCGGCTCCCTCCCCCTCTGTCGAGAGAGGGCTGTTCAATTTTGACATAGATGGCCTCTTTGACGCCTCTTCCAAACCAGTGGAGCTCTGTTCTAATTCTGCCTGGGAATACTGTATCTCAAATAAAGTATTTCCCTGCAAAAGAGGATTTTATTTTCCTAGTGTGCTTTTGGGTTGTTTGAGAAGGGGTGGGGGGTGTTGATGTTTTTTAATTGTTTTCAGGAGGGTTCTGAAGGGGCTACCATGGGTGTTGCTGTTTGCTATTACACATTGTTTCTATGCTCAGCTGCCTCCCCAGCTGCTGATATCTCCCATCTGAAAAATCAGACCTAGACTGATAGTATAAGACAGGGGTGTCAAACTTACCACGGCACATGACGTGTCGCGATGTATCACGACTTTTTCCCCATTGCCGAGCTGGGGTGGGCGCGGTTTTGGCATGACACATCTGGCCTGCGGGCCGACGGTTTGATTCCCCTGGTATAAGATGATTGTTTAATGCAGGGCTCTCCAAACCTGGCAACTTGAAGACTTGTGGACTTCAACTCCCAGAATTCCTTAGCCAGCATGGGAGCTGAAGTCCACAAGTCTTCAGGTTGCCAAGTTTGGAGATCCTCTGTTTAATGGAAGACAGTATATTCACAGATTTATAGATAGTCATGACTACCTTCTAAGTAAAAAAGAACATGGCTCTCTTCTTGTGGGAATGTGACTGATTTTTTTCCTTCTTTTAAATAAATTTTGAAAGCAAATGCTTTCCTATCCAACTGAAGGAGAACTGGAAGTGGGTAGAGAGGAATATGTTTCTGCATAGCAGAGATTTTTACCAGTAGTGTCTACAGGGAGAGATCAGGAAAGTTTGGATGGTATGTAGGTGCAAATACTTGAATGAAACCTCAGCTCTGTTTTAAATGCATGTGATGTGTGCAATATACATTAAAAGAAGATAGGGCTTTGATTGTGCCCACCATCTTGACTTTTTTGACTTGCCCCCCTGTATCTCTTTGATCTTTACCATTCTTGTCCCTCCTCCCTGACATTCCTTGTAGGAAGGCAGATCTCTTCTTCCTCTAAAAGAACTTACTCTACCATCACTGACTGATGTTGGGTGACAGCTTAACCAGGAAAGATGTCCTAACTCTCTTCACATCCCCTTTCACAGGTTGTGGAGACCACCTGGCTATTTGCTCTGTATTTTAACTGAGCCCCTTTCCCTCCATTTCGGGAAGAAATAGCCCTTTCTTCTTCATGAAGGTGAGAGAGAATTCTGCATTTGTCCCACCAATGTGACAGCTGGCACAATAAGGACTGTTTATAACATCTCAACAACTGCGTGTACTTTCTGCATCTGAGACTAAGCAGCTCTGGTCAGTGAGAGGCAGAGTTGGGATACCTGCCTTACCACTAACTTGTCATGGGCCCCGGGGCTTCGTCTTGATATCAAACTCAACCTGATGCATATGCCTCTTTGAATGGAATCAGTTTTAGGAATAATCCATTTTTGTATGATTCTCCAATGAGTGAAACTTATATTGTAGACTGATCACTTTCTCAAAAAGAAAAAGAAAGAAAGAAGGATATCTCTCCCTTTATTATAACTCAAGTTCATATGCGTGTTCTCTCAGAGAAGTGCAATTGTCACGCAGCTAGAGATTTAATACTGGGAACAAAAGGGTGCAGTCTCCAAAATGTCAGCAACAATAGAAAGAAGAAGCTGAGGTTTTTGGGAAATAACTCTTGTATTTCTGACCTTGAGGAAATGAAATAGGCCAAGTGAATTCAAGCACGTCTTTCATATTTTTTTAATGTGAACTTGGAAAAAATACTTTAAAAACAAGTATAATAATATATTTCTATATATTTGTTTGGCTGTGTCTGGCTAGCCCCTAGGTCTACTAGCATTTGAACAAGAATAATGCATTCAATAACCTCTGAGTTCACAGGAAACTGAATTAGTCTTGTTTGCAAAATTTTTAGGAACTTACCCAAATGTTCATCTGTTTCACTAAAGCAGTGGTCTAAATCATGGCTTAAACATAGTTAAGTAATTGGGACTGCACAACATTAATTGTGCAATTAATTAATGGCCATTATTTGTGGTAAATAAGCACAGGGAGTGGATTCACACAATGGCAAGCCAAAAATAAACAACCCATCATTGTCTCAAAGCACCAAACCGAGCACAGCCATTAACAAGACCTTGAAGGATATACCCTGTAATTATAATAAATTTGGTAATAATATACAATATAGTGCCCATTGTCTTGGTATGCAACTTATATTAGTGCATTTTATACAGGAGGATTAAGATGCAGAGATATTCATCCTGAAATGGATCAAGGCTCCAATTTGCAAGATTCTATTATTATATTTTAACTTGCAATAAAAGTAGCCTTGGGTCTGCACAGTGTCTGTTTCTTAATCTGATCTACCTTATAGGGCTAACACCAATCTTGCAAGTCTGGGTGTGTTCCCTTTCCTTCCTCTTTTATTTTCATGGAAATTGGGGTTGCCGTGTGTGTGTGTGGGGGGGGGGGAGGGGGCTGAGGTGTTTTCACCAACCACTTGGAGTCATAGGAAACTCCAGAGTGGGATTTCAAAACACAGGTAGTGAGACCAGAATCAAAACTAAATTTTATTTCTTTCCATTTGAGTTTCATTGAAAATTAAATATAGCTAATGTGCTTGCTCTCCTGTCATGTAATTAGTATATTTCTTCCTCTACCATTTTAATAAAAGTCAACAACTTTTAGATTTTTATGGGGGTTTTATCTTCTGCAGTAAACAAAATCATGCTCTGAAGGGCATGAATATATACATTCAGAAATAGCCATCAAAGTCTAGAAGGCTGCCAGATATTTCACCTCAGAAGTCTACTTTGCCCCCCTTCTCCCTTTCCTATCTCCTTTCCCTATTCTTGAAAGAACTAGAAAGCTCATAGCATCAATAATTAAGTAACAGCTGAGTATCAAGGGAGGAAAAGTGGGAAACATGACAATGCCGTCATGAGATATTTTGACAAATGGGTAGACTTGGAAATATTGCAAATGAGGGGCCTGGCCTCCTCATTACACCCCTCACACTTAAGTGTGCTTATCTTTAAACATAACACGGTTCTGAGGCGATCATCCATTTTCACCACACACTTTTGATGTCACAACAATAGTTCCAGCATGAAAGACTTAATGGCTGGTACCTTGGCACATGATAAATCACCTTTTTGGCCACTGCAGCTTCCGCTCCTTGCATCAAAGTAAAATTTGTCCCTATTTATCAAATATAAGGGCTCTTTGTTGAAATCCTCATTTGTATTGCATGGATTTCATTGGAGATGCTGCGTGCAACGGCTAACCTTTCAGGTGAGTCTACTGGGAGTGCCGGCTCATTTGTATCCTGTGGCTGTCTCAGAAAAGGGCAGCCAAACCTCATTTACCCAGAGGCGAGGTAAAAGGGGCTCACCGGCAGGACAGCGCTTAGCTTCAGAAACCAGACATTAATTAACACTTGCCCATTGATTATTATGGATGGGCTTTTTTCTCCTTCTCAAAGTTTGAAGTAGGCAAATTCCTGGGGTCCTTATTTTCTCTCTCTTGTATGTAGACAGTAGTTGGTAAGACACCTTCCAGCCCAAAGCTCACCACTTGAAGCTAAGTTGGAAGAGAAATAGGAGTCCGGTTGAAGGCAAAGAGTTTAAAGCTAGAACTATTTTGTAAAATGCAATCTTAGACAGCACTCAGTAAATCCATGTATATGAGGAACTTGAAATTCTGACAAGCGCGGAAAACAGTTGTCTTTAGGCGCCCTCTGTGGAAGCCAGGCATTTGGACTCTTCTGTATCCCAAACCAAAATGACCATTGAAGGGAAGGGAGCCACAGCCAACAGGAGTTGAGCAGTTTCCAATCTCTAGCCATGTCCGCAACCATATTATCAATGAAGCAGGCCAAATTATACTCACCACAGACAAATATCTTGAGAGAAGAGGATGAGTTACACTACTTAAAAACACCCCAAAATAAAGATGACTTCAGGTTGACTCAGTTATGGGCTGGGAATGAAACTAAGACAGTGTCATGAAGACATGGCAGAAAATGAAAAACAAAAAACAAACCCAGTTACCATTGTTAGGAATGAGGCATAGCTCTAGTAAAGGTAGTTTAATCCAAAACAAATCAGATGCTAGCTGTGGTAAAACCTAGAACTTTTCTGTTCTGCCCCACTGTTAACTAAGCTTATACTTCATGCTTATCCCACTTTCTACTCAGTTATGCATGTGCTGTGCACTCAGGTTGCTTACTTGCAATTTATCTGTGAGTACAAAGCAACTTCCTCAAAAGCTGTTGTGCCTGAAAAGAGAAGAAACCCTGAAATTTAATAATTATTTTCTGACAGGACACAATCCCCTCGGGCTCCAGCATTTTCTGCCTTGAGTAGCGACAAGGATTTGTCTTAAAGCTTTTAGAGACCGGAACATTTTGTGCATGAGAAGGTTGATGAGAGCAGGAATCTAATCTGAGCAAGGATTAGTGGCTTGATTGATTGTGATTGATTATGTTGTCGACTCTTAGAGACCACATAGATTTTCTCCATGATTATCTGTCCCTAACCTGGTTCTTCAGCACTTGCAATGGTGCACTGATTACCACTGTTCACTGAGTCCATCTGCCTTGCTGCTGGTGATTTAATTACAGGAAATACATTACAGGGACATGCAAAAACTATCCCCTAGCTAACTAACTATATCCTAATAGGAGAGGAATAATGGGCATATGACTCATGGATGCGTATTTAAGAAGAAAGGCAGAAAGAGATCTCAGATTAGCAAACACCTAAAGAATAGGCAGAATGATAGAGGGAAAAAAGAGGACATTGAATAAATTATTAATCTATACTTACTGAACACAAGTCAGGAGGCAATAAATGATATTGGATTTAGACCTCTAACAAAAAAATCTCACAAGGAAATACTACTCTTGAACATATTGAAATAAACTATATGCATGTAATGCAAGTTTAATATCAATCAGAATAGAGCTGGAAAAGACCTTGGAGGTTTTCTAGTCCAAATCCCTGCTTAAGCAGGAGATCCTATATCATTTCAGACAGGTGGCTGCCCAGTCTTTTCTTAAAAACCTCCACAACTTCTGAAGATAAGCTGTTCCACTGGTTAAGGAGGTGTCTCCTTAATTCCAGGTTGCTTCTCTCCTTGATTATTTCCAACCGTTGCTTCTTCTTGTGCTTTGGAAAAATAGGTTGACCCCCTCTTGTTCGCGGCAGCCCCTCAAATACTATCATGTCACCCTTAGTCCTTCTTTTCTCTAGACTAGCCGGACCCAGTTCCTGCATCTGTTCTTCATAATGTTTTTGTCTCCAGCCCTTTGGTCATCTTAGTTGCTCTTCTTTGCACTTTTTCCTAAAGTCTCAACATCTTTTTAATTAATCTTGTAATTAAGAAGAATCACTGATGCAGCTTTTAATTTCCTAAACTGCTTTAGCACAGTCCATCAGTGGAACAGTCAATGCAAAACCTGGACTCTTGGAAATGCTCTTCAGGAAGTTACCAGTTGCCTGAAACTTTAAATGCAAGTCAAACTTCAGGGACACGGCTTTGTGCAGTGACATTTTCCTCTTTAGTGCCATCTAGTGGCAGAGAAGGGATACAATTTATGCTACACACAAGTGAAGTGGTTGCCTGTTTCTGACCTAAAGTCAGCACCACTAGATGTAAGAGCAGTAATAAAGTATAATGAATTCATACTTGGGAATATTGATGCATGATTTATTACAAGGTGGTTAAAGCTTACAGATATTTTTTGCCTGGTTCCCACTTTACAGGAAGCCCTTGGAGAAGAGAAGGGGAAATGGATTCTGCAGTTGGGAGAGGAGGGCAGTGAGGGATGAAGAGGCAGTGTTATAAAGGTAGTCCTGAACTTATGATCACAATTTGAGCCCAAAATTTATGTTGCTAAGTGAGACATTTGTTAAGTGAGTTTTGCCCCATTTTATGACCTTTCTTGCCGCAGTTGTTAAATTGGTAGCACGGTTGCTAAAATGAATCTGGCTTCCCCATTGACTTTGCTTGTCGGAAGGTTGCAAAAGCAGATCACGTGACCCTGGGATGCTCGAGCTGTCATAAATATGAGTCAATGGCCAAACGTCTGAATTTTGATCATGTGACCATGGGGATGCTGCAACGGTCGTAAGTGGGGGAGGGGGAAAGGGTCATAAGTCACTTTTTTCAGTGCCATTGTAACTTTGAACCATCACTAAATGCACTGTTGTAAGTTGAGGACTACCTGTATATATTTTGCTACATGGGAAGCAACAGTTATATTCTGATCAGAAACAAGAAAGTGTTTAAAGAGTTTCAATATTTACCATCACCCAAAGCAGGGGTCTTCAAACTTGGCCCTTTTATGACTTGTGTGTCATAGTTCCGACAAATGAAACTCTTCAATGTACTTCAAGGCATTGTTTACCTTAAAGAATCTTTATTCGAGTAACATAGCTTCAGCACATACATGGTGGAAGCTGAAATCCGAATTCCCCTCCCCTAAACACATAGTATCAAAGCACAATTCACTCCCCTAATTTACAGTCATAAATCACATTCTCCAATTAGTTTAAAATGCAAGCTTTCCCTCCCGCTCTCCAACCCACTATTTCTTTATCATCTCTTATTTCAAAAGCCCCTGAATTGTTATGTCTAACTAACTCCCATCACAATCTCCTCCTCCCTTAGTATCATCTAATTCTAAGAGTAAAGCATGAGAAAGAAAAAAGCTACATCTCCCTATGTTGTCAAAGCAAGAACATCCGATGTTAGCAGCATTGACATTGTGGACCTCAACTCCCAGAATTCCTCAGCCAGCCTGGCTGAGGAATTCTGGGACTTGAAGTCCACAAGTCATAAAAGGCCCAAGTTTGAAGACCCTTGACCTAAAGCAAGAGCAAAAGAGAGCAGAGATTAGGTTAAGTCTATTGACAGCACTACCTCTAAGGAAAAAAAAGCCTGGATCCTACATTCTATCCATAATTCCATATACACTTTATTTCACACAAGTTCATTAAAACTGGCCGATATGCTGCTGATGTTTTGCTGAATGGCAGTGTGAGAGTAAAGGGCTAAACTTGTCCTGTTTTTCCATCGTCATCTGAGATGACTTTCAGATCTTCCAGTGTTCCTCTACTGACAATGCAATCGTGTCATTTTATGAAGGATGATGATGATAAAAGCAATACATGGTGACTTGATTGTGAGTTTTGCTGAGGCTAACAATAATGGCTTCCAAGCACAGCTGTATCCTGGGCTTTTCCACACCCACAGCTCCCAGCAACACTTATCAGAGTTAGTGCACTGCAATGCATTGTTTCCTTCTTAGTTGTTTTGTGTGTGTGGAAGTAAAAAAAATAAATAAAAGACACTAACATGGGAAAGCAGAAGAGTTACACTGAGACTCTGTAGTCATGAAGAAGGCATGACAACTGGATGACAAAAGCCTCACCGAGAAGCTCTTTATGTCAGGGAAAATACTGTACTTATTACAGAATATCATGTTACAATTCATCTTAGATGTGAACAGTTTCAATGTTTATATAACATATATTTTACACCTTAACGATGAATTCCTTCCTCATAGCTAGGCTGGCAGTCAGGAGGTATTTGGAACTCTGTACCAAAGTTGTTTTTTTTTTAAACCCCACCTTTATTACTTTATAAGTAACTGAAGCAATGAATATACCTAATTGTTATGTCCTGGGCCTGTGCAAGCAGGCTCAGGGGATTGCAAATGGTCCCGGGCAGGTGCAGGATGCCCGGGACCAGACAGGCTGTCGCCAGTACGTGTGCGCATGCGCGGGTGCTGGCGCGCCAAAAGTAGCAGATTGACCCGGGAAAGGCCTATAAAAGGAGGCCGAGAGTTTTGGGCGTTGCCGCCATATTCCAATGTAAACTGAACTGAAGAATAAAGGTTTCCTGAGAACTACAACTGCTTCTCGTGTCTTGCCATTTCGTGACGGTCTCAACACTGGCGACGAGGGTGGGATGCCTTACATCGAAGAAGAAAAGGTGTAAGCTTACCCGAGTGAGTCCGGAGCGGCAGGAACGGGGAACGGCGTTGACTCGGCAGCTACCCGCCAACCCAGCGTGCATTCGGGGGTAGGCTGGCTGATAGACCCTTCCTGATATGAAAATGGCAAAGATTGGAAGGCTTTCGGAATTCGACGTCTCACATCCAGAGAGGTGGGAGTCCTACGTAGACAGGGTGGAAAACTACCTCAAAGTGAACCAGGTGAGGGAAGATAGCTTGAAGGCTGCCACCCTGCTGTGCGTTTGCAGTCAAGATGCATTCGAAATCGCTGAGAACCTGGCAGCACCTGTTCCTTTAGAGTCTGTCAGCTACGCAGATCTAAAGAAGTTACTGAAGGAGCACTTCCAGCCTAAGATGTCCGTCATCGCGTGGCGCCACCCCTTCGAACAGAGGGATCAACGACCCGGAGAATCGGCCAAGGAGTACATCGCCGCATTGAGGAAAGCCGCCAAACATTGCGAGTTCAAGGACCTCGAAGAACGACTGATGGACCGGTTTGTATGTGGGCTAAGGCATCAAGAGTTACAACAGAGACTTTTTGCCAAGGAGGACTTGTCTTTCCAAGATGCCTTGAGAGAGGTCACCGCAGAAGAAGCAGCGGGCGGCGCCATCAAGAACATGCAGCCGATCAGAAACAGTCCAGATGCTGCATCCGTGCACCAGGAAGAAGTCCAAAGAAACTCCGAGGAGGATCTGGACGAGGAAGTGGACCATCTCCACCCCACAAAGGAAGGAAAACCAAGAGGAAGCTCTTCAGCTCTCCCCAAGTGCATCGGTTGTGGAGGTCGCCACAAGAGAGCCGACTGCAAGTTCCGCTCCGCTATCTGCCGGGCGTGCGGAAAACAAGGACACATTGCAGCTGTGTGCCTGGGCCATCAGAAGGTACAACCTCAGGAAGAATTGCGCCTGAAAGGTACCAGGGTCCCCAGCCAGAATAGGGTGGGGTTTTGCGCTTCGCGAAGAAGCATCTATAGGACAGGCACACACAAGCTGTCACTTAAGGTGAAGCTACAAGGGGTTCCATTAACTATGGAACTGGACACGGGGTCTGCACTTTCGATCATTTCTATGCACACATTTAGGAAGATTTGTTCCGGCAGCGGAACCCAGGCCAAGTTGAGGCCTTCTGACATTGTGCTAATGGATTTTCAAAACTCCAGAGTGTGTGTTAAGGGGGAGGCCACCCTTAACGTACAGTATAAGGATTTTGAGGGTCCATTAGACCTATTGGTAGTAGGGGGTGAACGAACGAGTCTCATAGGACTCGAGTGGTTTGAGGCCTTGGGAATACATATCACAGGGCTCAACAGCCTACAAACACTCAACCTACAGGAAGTCTGCAAAGAATTTGCAGATGTTTTCAGCCCCCAGCTGGGCACATTCAAAGGACCCCCTGTGTCGTTAAAGTTAGACCCCCACGGTCACTCCCATTAGAATTAAAGCAAGAAGGGTCCCTTTTGCTTTAAAGAGTAAAATTGACACTGAGTTGGATAAACTGATCCAACAAGGAATTCTAGAACCTGTTGACTCCAGTCCATGGGAGACCCCCATTGTCACGCCTCTTAAGGCAAATGGGGACATTCGCATCTGTGCTGATTACAAATGCACTCTAAACAAGGCATTGCAGCAACATGCCTATCCTGTTCCTGTGGTCAGTCATATCCTGGCCTCCCTCAAGGGGGGGTGCGTTTTTGCAAAGCTTGACCTAGCTCAAGCATATCAACAGCTGCCTGTTGATGATGACGCTGCCATAGCTCAGACTATTGTGACCCACAGAGGGGCTTTCAAGGTAAAGAGACTTCAATTTGGAGTAAATGTCGCTCCTGGGATTTTCCAAAGCGTAATGGAAAACACACTACGGGGTATACCAGGGGTTTGCCCCTATTTTGATGATGTCTTAATTGCAGGAGACTCCACACACATTCTAGCTGAAAGGCTAAGGGCTGTCCTATTAAGGTTCAGGAAAACGGGACTCAAACTCAAGAAGGACAAATGTAAAATTGGGGTGCCTTCTACTGAGTTTCTGGGGTTCAAAATTGATGCTGCTGGGATTCATCCTGCTGAATCCAAACTAAAAGCCATTATGCAAGCCCCTAGGCCAAAGTCTAAGGCCAAACTACAGGCTTTTCTGGGCCTTCTGAATTTCTACAATTCCTTTCTTCCACACAAGGCTAGTGTAGCTGAGCCTCTTCACAGGCTATTAGATAAACAGGCAGTGTGGCAGTGGTCACAAACACATGAGGCTAGTTTCAATGAGGTCAAGGCCTTGCTCACTTCTAACAGTGTACTTGCTCACTTCAATGAGTCCCTTCCTGTGTGCATCGCTTGTGATGCTTCCCCTTATGGGGTGGGTGCTGTACTGAGCCACCTCAGGGCTGATGGAACTCAGGTTCCTGTTGCATATTACTCCAGAACATTGTCTTCAGCTGAGCGCAACTATGCTCAAATAGACAGGGAGGCCTTAGCTGTTGTTGCTGGAATTAAAAAATTCCATGATTTTTTATAAGTTAGGCATTTCACGGTCTTCACTGACCATAAGCCTTTGCTGGGACTGTTTACCACATAAACAAACTCCCCAAATCATCTCCCTCAGGATGCTCAGGTGGTCTATCTTTTTGTCTGCATATGATTTTTCCCTACTTCACAAGCCTGGGAAGAAAATGGGCCATGCTGATGGCCTCAGTAGATTACCCCTGCCAGTAATAGAGGCTGACCCCGCGCCAGCCATCAATATTCTCTCCATTCAAGCCTTGCCCGAGTCCCCCCTGAATGCCAGGGATGTAGCCACTGAATCAGGCACAGATCACACACTTTCATGTGTCCTTTCTTGGGTTTTGTCTGGATGGCCTGAGCACTGTCCTAGTCCTGAGTTTCAGAGTTTCTGGTCTAAAAGGAACAAGTTGTCCACCTCTCAGGGTTGTCTGCTTTGGGGAAGCAGAGTTGTCATTCCCACCTCAATGAGGACTAGGGTCTTAGATTCCCTCCACGAGGGTCATCCTGGCATTGTACGAATGAAGGGTCTTGCGCGCAGCCACTTGTGGTGGCCAGGGGTAGACAAAGAAATAGAAGCTAAGGTGCATGCTTGCCACCTTTGTCAACGCTCATGCCCTGAAATGCCCCAAGCTCCTGTGCATAGATGGGAGGAAACACAGTCTCCATGGTCTAGGGTGCACATTGACTATGCTGGGCCCTTTCAGGGTCAATTCTTCTTGGTCCTCGTTGACAGCCATTCAAAATGGCTTGAGGTTGTACCTGTCTCTTCCACCACCACTGCAAAGACTATTCAGGTACTGAGGGGGATTTTTGCTGCACACGGGCTCCCAGACGTCATTGTGTCTGACAACGGCCCTCAATTCACTTCCTCCGAATTCCAAGCTTTCTTGCAGGCTAACATGATTCGTCATGCCACTTCTGCACCTTTCCACCCGTCCACCAACGGTATGGCTGAATGCATGGTTCGCATCACCAAGGACGCCTTGAAGAGGCTCACCTACGGAGACTGGCATCACAAGTTGGCTGACTTCCTCCTTTCTTATCGCACTACACCGTCCACTTCTACAGGGAGAAGCCCAGCTGAACTTCGTTGGGGGCGCAAACTGACTACCAAGCTTGACCGGTTGCATCTGGACAGACTGCCTCCTTCTGTCTCACACCCAAGGGCACCTAGACAACTACTTGTGGGCGCCCCGGTTTGGACTTGTAATTACGGGCCGGGTCATACATGGGTCCCCGCTTCTATATCTAGGGTCACAGGTCCTCTTTCCTACGAGGTGTCCCTGGACAACGGTCGTGTCCTGCGTCGGCACATCGACCAACTTCGCCCTAGACGGGACCTTCCTACTGAGACTCCTGGGTCTTTTCCAGGGGGGGAGGGGGAACCCTTTGGGCAAAGGGAAGGGCAAGGGCTGATGCCCATGATAGATGGGGAAGCAACAAACAGCCCATCCCGAGATTCCGCAATTGCTCCCAACAGGAAGTCATGGAGCCCAACTAGAATCTAGGCATCAATGCCTACTCCCGCCAGGGAGTCACCCCGGGGGCATGATCACTTCTCACCCGCACCATGCAGCACTCCAGTCAGAGAGAATACCTGGGAGCATCCCAACAATCCATTCCCTGTAAGAGAGCTGGCACACACTCCTCCTAGTTGGCCTGACTTTAACCCTATCCCTAGAAGGGGGCAAACACACAGGGAGGTGGTCGAGGAACCAAATCCCGACTACAACACCTCTGACTTCACTCAGGGGACAACTGAGTTTTGGGACAGCACTGAAACCCACACAAGCCCGAACACAGAACGGGATTCAGGGGACAGACAGCCTTCTGACAGGTCTTGGATGGACCTAGGAGGCTCTACAGAAATGCCTAACACTGGCAATCACGTAGAGGGGACAGACAGCCTACAGCTAGGCGGGACAACCAGGTCATACACTGGAAGAAGCCCTGGCCTGACGAGCCCAGTGGGCAAGCAAGCAGGCCAGGCATTGGAGCACAGTCCTTGGGGGTCACCAAGGCATAATGGAGGGAACAGGCACACGTCACCCCTCAGTCAGGGAGTACCTGGCAAGCACCCAGAGCTTAGGAGGTCACAGAGAGCAAGGAAATCTCCTAAGTACTTAGAAGATTACATAACACTATTGGCAAAACAGAGCCAGTAACAATAGAGGCACAGAGGCCGATGGTCACGGGAGCAGAGCACTGCACTAAAATGGGTTGTGTGTTATTATGGCATTGGTCGTAGCTTTAGCCCGGGGGGAAGGGGTGTTATGTCCTGGACCTGTGCAAGCAGGCTCAGGGCATTGCAAATGGTCCTGGGCAGGTGAGGATGCCCGGGACCAGACAGGCTGTCGCCAGTACGTGTGCGCATGCGCGGGTGCTGGCGCGCCAAAAGTAGCAGATTGACCCGGGAAAGGCCTATAAAAGGAGGCCGAGAGTTTTGGGCGTTGCCTCCATATTCTAATGTAAACTGAACTGAAGAATAAAGGTTTCCTGAGAACTACAACTGCTTCTCGTGTCTTGCCATTTCGCGACGGACTCAACACTAATAGTCTTGCCTGGCTGAGGAATTCTGGGAGTTGAAGTCCACCAGTCATAAAAGGGCTAAGTTTGAAGACCCCTGGAATAGTCCTTCATGTTCCTATTTTTCTCCACAATAACAACAACTCTGTGAGGTGAGATGGGCTGACAGAGAGTGACTGGCCCAAAGTCCCTCAGCCGGTTTCTCTGACCAAGAGAAACCTAGAACTCACAGTCACCGGGTTTCTAAGCCAGCACCTGAACCACCACACCAAACCGGCTCTCAGTTTACATGTCTATTCCATTTCTTGGTTGTGTTCATTTATTATTTATTTATTTCTTAAATTTTTATGCCTCCCGTCTCCCTTATAAGGTGACCCTGGGCTGCTCACAAGTTACAGAACAAGTAGAAAAGAATAACTGAATTGTGAAAACATGAAAACTGTACAGATTTAAAATATGATTTAAAAATGTACTAAAACTGAAAATAAGAGAGCTAGGAGACAGATGGAATGGGGATATGGTCTTCTTACCCCATCAGCCAGCTCCAGTGGTGAGTACCCCCTTTTGGGGGCTCCAGATCAACCAAGATTTAATACCCTTCCAGAAAGGTAAAAGGGAGGGGGTAATTCTCATTTCCAATGGTAGAGTGTTTCACAGGGATGGGGGCCACAGCAGCAAAGGCTCTTCTTCAACCCACTTGATGGAATATCTTGTATATCTTGGTAATGCTCACACTTAACTAGAGATAAGTCTCAATACTTTCCAGGACACTGAAAATATCTATTTTTTTGAGTTGGGGAGCTATTGCCCATCTTAGTTTTGAGCATATAGTAATGAAGTTTATGTGTGCATGTTTCATACCTAATGTTTATTATTTTTTAATTATAAAACTAAGGGTTATGTTAATTATAAAAATAAGGATGTAATCCATACACCTATCTAGAAAATGGTGCATTACCAGTAACGTCTCTGATCTCAAACCTACGATTAACTGGATATTCTGCGAATGATAAAACTAGAATTAAAATAAGTTCCAAATACCAAGTCACAGGTTTTTTTTTTTTTTTTGAAATCATCTTTTAATCAAATGAAAACTATCTCTTCTGAGAAAACAGAGTATGCTTTGGAATGCCAAATGATGTATTTGTTGTTTGGCTTTGGGGTTTTTGTTTTGCAAAGAGGAAGTTTGCTTTATCATCCGCTACTTGGAGGGGATTGATTTATAACAACCCTCTGCAGTCCAATATGATATGGACTGCAAATAGGATTATTTACAGCATTTTTTTTCATTTGTAACTGTTTTTCTGAAGCTCCTGAAGGTCACACATTAAACGGGCTGCCTGCATCTGTCCTCTCTTGGAAAGAGCAAGGGGGGGGGGAAGAAATGCATTGACTTTCCAGGCTGCTGATAACGGCAAGGAAACAATAAGTGGGCGAACTGTTGGGTTTTCCTAAATGGTACAAATTGAATTGCCCTGGCATTTTACAGAGGGACAAATTGCTTCTCTTATTCAAGTGCCAGATTTGTTTGCTTCCTGATGAGTTTTGTGCCATCTCTTGAAAGCAAAAGATCAATTCGGAGGGGACAAAGGATGGCGGTTTTGAAAACACAATACAAAAATAGAAGAGGTAAATAGATGCATTTCCCAAGTATTGTATGCAGAGGGGAAAAATGTTTCATATACAGGTATAGTCCTTGACATACAACAGTTCATTTAGTGACTATTACCACAGCACCGATCGTTTTGTGCACTTACAATCGTTGCAACGTCCCCATGGTCACATGATCAAAATTTAGACACTTGGCAACTTGACTCACATTTATGATGGTTGCACTGTCCCAGAGTCGCGTGATCCCCTTTTGCAACCTTCTGACAAGCAAAGTCAATGGGGAAGTCAGATTCACTTTACAACCGTGTTACTAACTTAACAACTGCAGTGATTCACTTAACAACTGTGGCAAGAAATTGACCATCCTTGAACCTCACAGAACAATCCAGCTTTCTACTTCACTAATACCGTACTTATGTAATACTCTAGAGCAGTGATGGCGAACCTTTTAGAGACTGAGTGCCCAAAAAATGGCCCCACCCCTGCCTTGTCCCCCACTCTGCCCCCCGTCCCACCCATTCTGCCCCTGCCTGCCCTGCCCCAACTCTGCCCCTGGTCCCACCCACTCTGCCCTGCCTGCCCTGCCCCCGCAGGGCCACTCACTGCCTCCACGGCCAGCTGCAGATCACCCAGGCAACCCAGCAGCGCCATAGCAGACACACTCTCTGCCAGCGCCCTGCAGCATCAACTGTGCGCGATGGGGCGTGAGGGCGGAGTCTTGTCCCCGCTGCCCGGCTGCCATGTCCTTGGTTGCGCTGCTCCACTCGGGCTGCACCTGGGCATGACTCTCCTCCAGGGAGCTGTTGGGGAGGAGGGGGCCATGGGGGAGGTGGGGCTAGGACAACAGTGCACGTGGCCACAGAGAGGGCTCTGAGTGCCGCCTCTGGCATGCGTGCCATAGGTTCACCACCACTGCTCTAGAGTGCCTTGTCTATGAAGAATATCAGTTCTGCTTTTGAAAGATAATGTGGATCTTCTAATAATCCCAATTGGTTCATTTTTTCTAACTGTGAACTGAATTCAGAAATATATGTTACAGGAAGAGGGAGGAGGACACAGCAGATACTCTAAAAGAAAGTATGCATTTAATTTACATTTCATTCCAAACCTACAATTAATTGGATATTTTATTAGCTACATTCTTTACCTCTCCCCCTCCCTCCCAAAACTGTTTCCCTTAATTTTTATTCAGGCTATGACTTAAAGCTCCAAAATCATTCCAGTCACACCCAACATCAAAGATCTATATTAGAAGAATGGGGGGGGGAGAGGGAGTTAAATGCTTTAATATCTTTGAGATTTGGAAATATATTTGTGGATTTGCTAAGGGACTCAGTGTAGGATAAAGAAAGAGTTTTTTGTAAGCAACTAAAATAAATTTTGGCTACCGCTCAAAGGCAAATACTGTACGCATCCAAGTGTGTAGAGATTATTTAGATGTGAGCCTCCAATAATCTTTGTGATTCAAGGGCTGCCTTCCTTTTTCTTTTCTTTTTAAAGTTGTGGATTACGTCTGGTTAAGATAAAGCCTCAAGAACAACAAAACCCCCAAACATCCAACCTTCCTTCTCCTTTGTAGCTAGTAAATGAATGTTAGCACTAGAAGTCCCAAAGGAAGAAGAAAGTGCTTGTGCTAATTACCAAGTATCAAATGAGATTACCGGAAGGTCAAAAATCTAAAGTGTATTGGACTTTTGAGGGTGCTGGGTACATTCTGACTACTAGTCGCTAGAGGGGAGGGAATGAAAGATAGAGGAGCTTGTTCTGCCAAGAGAAGAAAGGAACAAAAGTGACAAATTGTTCACCTTTTCTGCTCCAACTTTGGGTGGCAGAAGCAGGAAGCCAAGTAGGATTGTTTTTGCCTGACACTCCCCAAGGTGCTTTTTTTCTGGAGGCAACTGGACTACCTTGTGTTTTCTTTTGAAGACGTTTCGCTTCTCATCCAAGAAGCTTCTTCAGTTCTGACTTGATGGTGAGGAGTGGAAGGATTTATATGGCTTGCAGTCAGATGTTCATTTGCATTCCTTTAGAGCAGACATGTCAAACACAAGGCCTGGGGGCTGGATGCGGCCCCCGAAGTGATTTCATGTGGCCCACGAAGCCATCCTGGAAACAGTGAGGGAACGGCCCCAGCTGCCTTGACCCTGGCCCAGGCTGGCCGGGAGCCAATGTACAATTTTGTGGTGGCCATCTATGCTGAAACGCATTCAGTCTTAGCTCCATAAGCCCCTCCCCCTGCATGGCCTGAGAGGAACAGTGAGGCTCCTCCAGTGGACCATGCCTTGGCCCTTGCCCTGGTCCCATCCCCTTCTGCCAGAGACCCTCAGATCTGTCCCATGCCTACCCAGGCCCCCACAGGCACCCTTGGTGCAAACAATGTGGAGCTGGCCACGCCCATCCATTAGGCCACACCCACCCAGTAGGCTGCACCCACCCTGGCCATACCCACCCGCCCACCCCGAGGGCAACCGCAATGCTGATGTGGCCCTCAATGAAACTGAGTTTGACACTCCTGCTTTAGAGAGTCCTTGAAACCATTTTGGAGGTTTACCTGTGTCCTCAGGTGTCACCTGAGTAGTGCAAATGTGTGTGGAGTCTTCTTGGCTGCAGGATGTTTTCTGCCCTGTGCCCTTTCACTGTGGAAAATAGGCACAGACTGTTGGGGATGAGTCTGTGCTGTCTGAATCTCAAACTGAAGCACAGACGGTTCCTGTAGTCTGGAATAGTCAGTCAGAGCTGAAGAAGCTTCTTGGATGAGAAGTGAAATATCTTCAAAAGAAACACAAGGAAGTCCAGTTGCCTCCTGGAAAAAAAGCACCTTTGGGACAACCATACCTGGATGACTGAGAACCTCCACAGACATTTAACTATGCACTTTGGGATGAACACCCTTCGAAGGGTGAGAAAAATGAATGGATTTCCAGAAAATATTGCAGACTACAGGAACTACAGGATTCAGACAGCACAGACTCATCCCCAACAGCCTGGGCCTGTTTTCAACAGTGAAGGGACACAGGGCAGAAGAAAAAAAAAACCATCCTGCAGCCAAGAAGACTCCGCACATACTTGCACTACTCAGGTGACCCTGAGGACACAGGTAAACCTCCAAATGGTTTCAAGGACTCTCTAAAGCAGTGGTTCTCAACCTTTTTAATGCCGCGACCCCCAACCGGTTGTAAGTCAAGAACTAAACCGGTCGTAAGTCGAGGACTAAACCGGTCGTAAGTCGAGAACTACCCAACCGGTCGTAAGTCGAGGACTTTCCCTGCCCGGGAGCGCCGCGCATGCATGGTGCCGCCCCCTGCACCGGCCGAGGCGTAGCTGGCAAGCGGCAGAGACGGAGCAGGCCGACCACCGTCTGGGCCACCAGCTGGCCCAGCCCAAGGGAGGTAAGGCACCTGCCGGAAAAGGGGAAAAAATGGCGGACAGCCTTGCTTGGCGACCCCCGTGAAATGGTCGATCGACCCCAAATGGGGTCGCGACCCATAGGTTGAGAACCGCTGCTCTGAAGGAATGCAAATGAACATCTGTTTGGGACAACCATACCTCGATGACTAAGAACCTCCATAGACACTTCTTGGCCTGACACTCATTGACATCCACATGTGCAAAACAGGAGTTCAGACTGCAAGGGGAGAGCAATTCCACATTGGCACATGTTTTCCCTCACAAGTTGCAGATTGCATTGCTCTTCTTGATGCTTTTAGCTTTTAGATAAAGTGATAAAATGAATTTGGAGGTGAGCAAGGGTTACAACAACATGTAGCCCACAGGTAGTCCTCGACTTACAATAGTTCATTTAGTGACCATTCAGAGTGACAATGGCATTGAAAAAAGTGACCTATGACCATTTTTCACACTTACGACAATTGCTCCATCCCCATGGTCAGGTGATCAAAATTCAATGGCTCATATTTATGACCATTGCAGTTTCCCGGGGTCATGTGATCACCTTTTTTGACCTTCTGAAAAGCAAAGTCAAAGGGGAAGCCAGGTTCACTGAAGAACCGCATTAACTTAACAACTGCAGTGATTCACTTAACAACTGTGGCAAGAAAGGTCATAAAATGGGGGCAAAACTCACTTAACAACTGTCTCGCTTAGTAAGAGAAAATTTGGGCTCAATTTTGGTTGTAAGTCAAGGGCTATCTGTAGTTTGTACTCCTGTAACCCCTCCCCACACGCAATTGTGATTGCCATCTGAGTTATGGTTGCACAAAAATGACATCTATAGGTAAGCTTTGGATTACAATGGCAGTTGAGACTGGGATTGCAATTTTTAAGCAATGTGGTCATAAAGTGGGAGGTCAATGTGGTCATAAAGTGGGAGGTCATTGCTTAGGGACAGCAATCCTGGGCAGTCCCAGTCATTAAGAAGGAGAAGTTGGAAGCCCCAGGGGTGCCCTGGACTGCTGCAGGGATGTGGGGCGAATGGTAAACCAGTGTGCAGGTGAAAAATCTTCCAATAATTGGGTAGAAACGGAATCAATGAAAGGAAGAAGAACAACTGCAGGTAAAGCCACAGAGAAATAAAAATGACGTGGCAAGGGCAATTTGTTATGATTATGTTATTAGTTTAGTTGGTTTTTTTAATTGTAAAAAAGCTGGAATAATTTAGAAGTTGAGAGATTTAGAAAGAATAGAATAGAATAGAGTAGAGTAGAGTAGAGTAGAGTAAGTAGAGTAAAGTAGAGTAGAGTAGAGTAGAGTAGAGTAGAGTAGAGTAGAGTAGAGTAGAGTAGAATTCTAGCTTCAGATAGCAAGAAAACCAAAGACTGAAGGCACAACCTTAAGATAATTAGGATAAATTATGTGTTAATCTTCTGATCTTCTGTTACAGTTGATACTTATGTACTTAATAACCTGGTCATATTGAAGGAACACTGAACTGCCAAGTCTTTGTGAGAACTGATGACCATGGCCATTCACTAATGTTTTGGTCCCATCCTTGATATCCTTCTAGAAGTCCCTTAAAATATGGCTGTGTCCAGCAGGTTTGGAGATCTCAAGGCAAATAACAATTTGATGAGATGACTGCACTATTTTTAACATCAGTTCTCTCCAGTAACTTCTGATTAATAATATTGTTGATGAGTATATAATGATATAATGAATAAATGGATGGGTGGATGGTTGTATGCATATGAATACAGAGGTTAGATCTAGAGCAGGGGTCTTCAAACTTGGCCCTTTTATGACTTGTGGACTTCAACTCCCAGAATTCCTCAGCCAGGCACCCTGGCTGAGGAATTCTGGAAGTTGAAGTCCACAAGTCATAAAAGGACCACGTTTGAAGACCCCTGATCTAGAGTGTTGGCTTTATGATTGGACTTCGAACTATGTTGCAAAAAGAACATCCATGATCAAAATGTCTTCCATGAGATGGTAGTAATCATTTTATTTCCCAGAGGAGTCAAATGTAAGAAATCAACCCTTCTGTCAGACATATTCCATTTGATTTTATTTGAAGCTCACCTGATTGTGAAGACAAGAGTTATGGTTACCTACTTACACTTCTCAATTAAACAGAGGTAAAGATTTTTCATGGATCCAAAAATGCATGATCATGACCAGGAAGCACCAAAAGGAAGGCTTTCTACACAGCAGCATAAACCGTTTTTCTTGCATAGGACAAGTTTCTTCTACAGTGCTTAAAGATTGGCTCTATAGCACAAATGTTTTATTTCAGGGGTCTTCAAACTTGGCAACTTTAAGACTTGTGGACTTCAATTCCTAGAATTCCTCAGCCAGCCTTGGCTGGCTGAGGAATTCTGGGAGTTGAAGTTCACAAGTCTTAAAGTTGCCAAGTTTGAAGACCCCTGTTTTATTTCAAGGAAACTTTAAATATAGAAGAGGAACCCTGGGGGTTCCTGTGGCTTAAAGGCACTCTTTCTTTCTTAAGTTTGTCTATGTCTGTAAGGATTTATTGACTTTTTACTTGTAAACCGCTCAGAGTCACTTAGATGGCTGGTTTATAAATCAATCAATATTGCTGTTCAGTTACTAAGAGAGTTTGCAGACTTGTATCAGAACATATTTCTTTAAGGACCACAGCTTATTTTAAGTTAAACTTCTAAGATTTTCCATGAGGGAAATGCCTACATAAAGGAACTCTTTAAAAGATGCCTTAATGTTTAAGAAAAATAAAAAGGAAACTGGTCTGTTGCAAATCAAAGAACCGAAGTCTAGTATCCTTTTCATATACAAGCGAGTGTCTGGAATTCTGGGAATTCTCAACGAAGAAAAAGAGGGGTGATTGAGCCTCAGTGCTCTCTTTGGCAGTGCCAAAGACTTGCCTAGAAAATAGCAAGAGCAACAGAAGCAAAGATAAACTGGAGTGGTGGAGAAGATAGCTGGTGGGGGTTGACCTCTTCAGTTGGCCCTCCTGTAAATGGCTATGCTGACATGGAACGTCCCTTCTAGCCCATGTAGTGCGAGCCCTGAAGTGGAATCTAAATGTATGAAAAGCCCCTACTGGTCTAAAAAGGTTATCCACTCCTGTGTTGAAAGAAAACACTTCATCAGGTTCCAGTCAAAGCTGGGAATAAACAAAATGGAGACTGCTTTAGAAAAAAGATTGGAGTTTATTGAAGAGGAGAGCCAGACAGAAAGATGGCTCTGGGAAAGCTGACCACATGTAGTAGGGAGTGGTGGGTTTTTATACCTTCTTGGGCTTTTGTTTGGAGTTGTTCCTGTGGCATGAACTTTGACCTGAGTCTGAGTGTGCCTTTCTGGTATTCTGATGGTGGTGGGTTAATCCTATTATGTCCCAAAAGTCATATCCTGCTTCCCTGGGGGTGTGGCTGATGTCTATATCCTGTATTGGATTTTTTGGGTATGAGGGATTGCTGATTCTAGAGATCTTTGTCTTTCTAATTCCAGCTTCCTAGCTCCAATTTTTCTGACAAGATTATGATATCTGCATTTCTGCAGAGCTGGTTTCTCTTGGGGAAGAGAGATTTGGGAGGGTGTGGTTTCTGCCTTTAAGATCCTTTGGGGAAATATAATATTCTGCCTTTTAATATTCCCCAAAATATTTCTTTCTCGGGTGGGGGCCGACTTCCCACTCCTGCATAGCACTTCTTCCATGGTTAATATAGAGGACTTTGAAGATCATGCATTTCTTGTTGTTACAGGTAATCCATGATATGCAGTCATAATGGAGATCGTCCATGTTACAGCAGATTTTATTACATTTGGGTGGCTGTATTTAAGCAAATGTGGCAGTCATTAAGGGAATGTTGTGATTGTTAAGTGAACCAAGGGTTAGTTTGGGCATGATTTTGCCGAAAACTGGAAGGAAGTGCCCATTTTTGGCAAAAACATTGTAAAGCACATTCACATGACTGCAGGACCCTGCAAACATTCATAAATGCCGTCACATAACCATGGAAGAGACCTGATTTCAAATCCAGGTCCTAAGTACCCTTCAGATAGGTTCATCCTAACTTTGAACTGTTGCTAAATGACTGCTCCTAAGTTAAGAACTACCTGTGTCTTTCTCCCTGCCATTGAAGGCTATCCATACCTAAACAGAGGTGTGTTCTGAGATTATAAAGATTATTGCAATGGCATAAAAGTAACAGAGTTATTTCCAATTCCTTGGCCAGCAGTGGCTATAGGAGATGTCTGTCTGCTTCTCTATAATGAAGCAGCATGTTTGTGTGCAACAGGGGTCTCCAAACAGGGCATCTTTAAGACACGTGGACTTCATCTCCCAGAATTCCCCAGCCAGTCATGCTTGAAATTGAAATCCACAAGTCTTTAAAGTTGCCAAGTTTGGATATCCCTGGTGTATAAATATGCCTTGCAAACTGCAGACAGGCTGCATTCGCTTAGCGATGGGCCATGTGATCAGGAGGGAGGGGGACTCAGAAAGGAGCAGTCGGCAATATTCCCAATCTCTGCTAAGCGGATAGTTTCATGGAAATACATGGGGGGGGGGGAATTGGAAGGACTGACTCTCTCTCTCTCTCTCTCTCTCTCTCTCTCTCTCTCTCTCTCTCTCCCTCCCTCCCTCCCTCCCTCCCTCCCTCCCTCCCTCTCTCTCTCTCTCTCTTCAGGTTCTGGCCAGATCTTGCCTACTTTTGAAAATGGCCCTTTCTTTTGCTAGGCTCTCTCCACTCCATCACTAAATTTGGCCCATTCTGTTCAGTTCCTGCTGACCAATGGACAGACAGGCAGCTCTAACAACTTCTGGGTTTCTTTGAGATAATTGGTATGATAATGATAATTCTTTCTATTGGATTGGAAAGGAATAACAAGGCCATTTGACTTCAAAATTCAGAGTCTGTAAGTAAATATTTGCTCAGGGCAGTTCTGAGGGTCAGCAGCCATTCCACAAATACTGGTTAATGTAACAGAAAGAAAATCATGAATACATTTAGGGTAGTCAGTCATTTCAATAATTTCTGCAACTGTATCTATTCCACAGGCAAAGGGCAGATCTGATAAACAGTCATAGGGGGGGGGGGGAATCTATGTGAAACTGCTGTATGTAAACAAAACCAGCTTTCGACAATATGTGACCTGGTGGAGTTTCAGCAGCGAAGGCATTCAACGAGTTCATATGGAAGCTCCTACAATTACACCTTGCTAATTCGCAATGCACAATTTTCCCTAGCTAATTGGCAATTTCTGCCTTCATAATTCATGACTTCACAATTCATAATTCATGGCTTCATGAATCCTCAGTGGTGCGTGGGGAATGTTAAGGAATATTTACATATTTTAATATGTGTTCAACGTTTTGTACACGAGGTGGACCGCCTTGGGAAACTGGCTAATTCTTCTCAATATTCCCCTTGGTTATACCTGGAAGGCTGCAGTTCTGTGTCTATGTGTAAGTCTGATTAAACTCAGTAACACTGACTCCTGAAGAGGTGTTGATAGGTGTCTCTCTGAGTATCTGATCCTTCTCTCAGAGGTTCTTATACGTTCCTGAGTCTCAGACAAAAGACAGTATGGAATTTGGATTTAAACTGGGGGTTCTAGCAAAGCATATCATTGTTCTAAGACGTTAATCAAGCATACTTTGATCCATATTTTGGGAACAATCCTGTTGAGTGTATATTCCAAACCAAAATGTACCGTATACAGGTAATCTCAATGTACAACCACAACTGAGCCCAAAATTCAACTGCTAAGTAAGATAACTGAGTTAACAACTTTCTTGCCAGAGTTGTTAAGTGAATCACTGCAGTTGTTAAACAAGTAACACGATTGTTAAGTGAAACTGGCTTCCCCATTGACTTTGCTTGTCAGAAGGTCACAAAAGGCGATCATGTGACAGTGCAACCAGCGTAAACACATGCCAGTTGCCAAGCATCCGAATTTTGATCATGTGACCATGGGGATGCCGCAACAGTTGTAAGTGTGAAAAAAGGTCATAAGTCTCTTTTTTCAGTGGTGTTGTAACTTCAAAAGGTCACTAAACAAAAAGATTGTAAGTCAAGCATTACCTGTAATAGCACCACCACAATGTATATCATGGGAAATAAAACAAACTAGATGAATTTTCTCTATAGAAAATAAATTGTTGTTCAGTAAGTAGATTAATAGAGCCAGTTTGGTGTAATGGTTAATGGATAGAAACCAGGAGACCATGAATTCTGGTCCTACTTTATGCACAAAACCAGCTGGGTAATTTTTCTTTCAGCCACTTGCTTTCTCTCAGCCCTTGGAAGGAAGCAATGGCAAACTACTTCTGAAAAACTTTGCCCAGAAAATTGTATGGACTTGTCCAGGCAGTCTCCAAGGATTCAACATGATGAAACAGAAGGGGGAAAAACATATTTATAAATACCATTCCTGTGGAAGATTTCATGAATTATTGCTGATTGCGGACAGTTTATTCTTTTTTTTATTTTTAGGAATCCTTATACCAACAATTATTAGATTACATGTTTATGTACAATATTTGTATTATAGGGATTTATGTTAAAATGCCAAGGAAGGAAGAAGGGAAGGAAAGGACCCTCCACTCATACATTAATTTTTTTTCTTCTCTCACAATAACATTTGACAGAATATGAGGACTTTCTTAGAAGCTTTTAAGACTACTGGCTACAAACAGTCCAAGAGCCTCAATTTATGGTAAGATTTCCAGGGTTTTCTGCATGTTACCCTCTTTTCAGACCTTGTACCTGTCTTTAAAAAAGATATGTAAAATGTGGCTTTTTGCCATTCTTTAAACCCTGTGGCTGGGGTACTAGAAGAAAGATGCTGAAGTGCCTTCATGGGGCTAGCTTAGGATATTTTGGTCTCTACTGAGGGCCACACAACATGGAATTTGTAGTATTGTTATACTTGCTAACTAATATAGCACGTATTTTCATTTGACTTATTTGTCTTTCTTTTAAATGATATTAATGGTTTATCAAACCATTGCAAATTTGAATGTAGTAGATTCTTTAATTATTGCTATATGAATTGATTGATTGTTAACTTCCAACTTTCTTAAATAGCAAAGGTAAAAACTCCAGGTCAGAATAGGATGTGACTTTGTTTGTTTTAATAGGATGTTTGGAGTTGGTCTTCTGATAAGAGAGAGAAAGTTTGTTAGCATTAATTGATAGCTGGGTTGTCTCTCTGTGCACGCCAAACAACCTTATGACTTTTTTCCCCCTCATCAACATCTTAAATTTGACACCTCTGCTTTTGTCAGATCTTATTTAAAGGGACATGTGTGTTGTTTACATGTAATATGTTTAATTCCACATAACTCATTTTCTATGCAAAAGAGGGGTTAGTTTTGTCCTGTCCAATCGATTTTTCTCTTTGATGGGTTAACTATAAGACAGAATGTAAGCTGAGGAACTGGGTCCCTCTTTGAATGAGAGGAATCCTTTTTAGTCAAATGTTCTGAATAAATAGCAATAAAATGATCTTCCTGTCTCAGTACCTTATTGGAGTCTGGATGTACTGTAGCCAGAGCCTAGGGACATATTTGCCCAACACTATGATAGCCTTAAATTATAATTAGGCCACTGTACTTATAGGACAGATACAACTGAACATAGTTTTTGCTTTGTATTATGAAATGATATGTGGCCTAAACTGCAGGGGGAGGATTTAAAGTTTCCTGTGGGAGATACATTGGCAATTGTCAAAAACCCCTCTCAAAGAGCTTGAGAACTGCGATGCAAGCAGCACTGGACTGAAACTGCTACGGAGATCAGAATGGCTTGTAGCTGTCTGATGGCAGACGGCAATCAACTGCTTTAAGTGCCTTCATTCCAGCAGGCTCTGAAGATTCTTGTCGGGCTGTGCTGTGTCGAATGTTTGAGTAACTTCTGCTGAGTTTGAGCTAGGGAACCTGACAGCTTGATTACCTTCTTATCACTCCCACAACAGGGTGAGGAGGGCCACTGCACACCTACTGGGGAGTCAGAATAAATAGTTGTTAACCTTCAAAACACTCTATTGGCCAGTCAGTCAATGATTCAGTAGCAGGATCAGGTGGTTACTCATATGGATCCAGGTAGCGCGTTCCTCTTCTGCTCTTGATAGGCTTTTCCCCTCCAGGACATTGGCAAACCCCCAATGTCGCTGCTGCAGTTCAATAGCAGCAAACAGTTCCTTCCTTCCTTCCTTCCTTCCTTCCTCCCTCCCTCCCTCCCTCCCTCCCTCCCTCCCTCCCTTTTTTAAAAATATAAATCTTATGACTGAAAAAGTTGTATGTTTCTGATCTGTGGTAGGGTGACATCAGGAACAATGCAGATTTGGATAACTGTTAACTGTGGGGTATGCCTGACTCTGAAGATTCTCTACTACTTCTGCATTTCCATCAGTGCAAAGCATTTAATGCTGGAGTAGACCATTTCAGGTGTAGTGGGCAGGAATGCTTGGCTTAATTGGTCAGTTCAGAGAGGGCCAGTTGGATGAAATATGAAAGAAATTTAGCCCTAGGGCCTCACAGACACAATGCTGGACCTTTCCCTTCATCCTGCTATAGATCAGAGACCTTAGGAGTTGAACCCTGGACTGGGATCTTTCAGAATTTTGCTCACTGTAGTATTGTACAATGTATTATTGCACAAGCTTATATTATGCAGAATCTGGCCATTTTGCTCCAGGATGTCCTTCTAACACTCTACAGAACATCAATAAAGGACCACAATTGGGAAGAGGGAGGCATTTTACCTCATCTACTCCTGAGTAGGCTCAAGTTCATGTATTTATTCATTAGATTTTAAACCTGTTTTTATTACTTTATAAGTAACTCAAGTGGTAAAGCTTGCAAGCAGGCAGGCAAATATTGGAGGTGCAAGCAAGGGAAATACGGAGTGAGCTGCTAAGGTCTTTGAGATGAGTATGAGTCTTTTGATGAACTATCTCTCTGGAATAGTTTTCCAGGTACTTGGAAAAACAGGGCTGGAAAATTCTGAGGATGGAAACAAGTGAAGGACTCACAAAAGGTCTTGGTCTATGGAAATCTCAATGTAGCTAAAATGACTGGAAATAGTTAAGTTGCGTGCATCTGAGAAACCATTTGCTTGTGAGCCAGTTTTTTTATATCAGGGCACTGTAACTGCCATTGTTAAATAGTTGCTGAAGACTCTATGTCTGAATCTGGATGAGGGTCTTGAGCGCCACCTAGTGCTGAGATGGAACCATTCATTAGAATATCTAGTAGAAAACAGTTTCCCCTTTTTTTATTACGTTGTTATTGTAGGGTTCTTTATAGCCACACACACACACAAGCCAAATCCTAGGGTACAGCATTTGAGCTGGTGAATAATGAATTTACAAAGCTAAATATTACAGAAGACACTTTGAGACGAAAACTGCAGGGGATATTCATGCTGTCGGAAGCGTCCCCTTCAACGATAGATTTCAGAATATGTCTCCTACTTGCTTCCTAACAATTTATTTGATTTTTATCCCACCTTTATTATTATTTATAAATAGATTAAGGTGGCAAGCATACATAACACTCTTTCTTCCTTCTATTCTCCCACAACAACAATCCTGTGAGGTGGGTTGGGCTGAAAGACAGTGATTGGCTCAAAGTCACCCAGCCTATTTTTGTGCCTAAGATGGAACTGGAACTCATTGCCTCCTGGTTCCTAACTCAGCAATTAATGCAATTAGCATTAATTGACAAGAAAAGATCATTTATGGTAATTATTTCAGTATTGGTATGCTTATTATTATTATTTTTTTAAAATCACTGTTTCTCAATGATGAGGGGATTAATTAATTATGTGTTCAGGTGACTGAACTGTGTCAGAGAGGGGAATTTATGGGGGCTCAAAATGCGACTGAACTCCAGTTCTCAGAATTTCTTGCAAGGGGCCCTGCTGGCTAAGACTGGGAGAAATTACAATTCAGCAAAACGTGAAGACTGCTGCTGCATTAAATTGTGCAGCCCTGAGCAGAGGCATGAGGTTTCTGATACAATCTTAAAATGCTAGTCTTCAAGACAATAATTAGGTCCTTGCCGCAACACAATTGTATAAAGCAAAGGGCCTGGATTTGCTGTTACAAGTAGTCTTTGATTTGTAACAGCAATTGACCCCTAAATTTCCCCTGCTAAGCAAGACAGTTGTTAAGTGAAGTTTTGCCCCATTTTACAATTTTCCCTGCCACAGCTGTTAAGTAAATCACTGCAGTTGTTAAGTTAGTAAAATGGCGGTTAAGTGAATTTGGCTTCCCCATTGACTTTGCCTGTCCGCAGGTCACAAAAAGTGATCACGTGACCCTGGGACCCTACAAAACCGTCATAAATATGAATCATTTGCCAAGCATCCGAATTTTAATCAGGTGACTATGGGGATGTTGTAATGGTGGCAAGTGTGATAAATAGTCATAAGTGACTTTTTTCAGTGGCACCATAATCTTGGTCATTAAATAAATGGTTGCTAGTTGAGGACTACCTATATATAGCACACAACTATTTGTAAGATACCGTACTTTAGAAGCCATTCCAGGTGTCCTTTGCTTAGCTTCAAAGCTCCATGACTATTTATTTGAAAATTATTGTGGAAAATAAGTATTTGGTCAATATCAAAAGTTCATCTCAATACTTTGTTATATATCCTTCGTTGGCAATGACAGAGGTCAAATGTTTTCTGTAAGTCTTCACAAGGTTGGCCCACACTGCTGCCGGTATGTTGGCCCATTCCTCCATGCAGATCTCCTCTAGAGCAGTGATGTTTTGGGGCTGTTGCTGGTCAACACGGACTTTCAATTCCCTCCAAAGGTTTTCTATGGGGTTGAGATCTGGAGACTGGCTAGGTCACTCCAGGACCTTGAAATGCTTCTTATTAAGCCACTCCTTCGTTGCCTGGGCGGTGTGTTTGGGATCATTGTCATGCTGAAAGACCCAGCCACGTTTCATCTTCAATGCCCTTGCTGATGGAAGGAGGTTTGCACTCAAAATCTCATGATACATGGCCCCATTCATTCTTTCTTGTAAACAGATCAGTCGTCCTGGTCCCTTTGCAGAGAAACAGCCCCAAAGCATGATGTTGCCACCCCCATGCTTCACAGTAGGTATAGTGTTCTTTGGATGCAACTCAGCATTCTCTCTCCTCCAAACACGACGAGTTGTGTTTCTACCCAACAGTTCTACTTGGTTTCATCTGACCATAGGACATTCTCCCAATCCTCTTCTGGATCATCCAAATGCTCTCTAGCAAACTTCAGACGGGCCCGGACATGTACTGGCTTAAGCAGGGGGACACGTCTGGCACTGCAGGATCTGAGTCCCTGGCGCTATAGTGTGTTACTGATGGTTGCTTTTGTTACGTTGGTCCCAGCTCTCTGCAGGTCATTCACTAGGTCCCCCCAAGTGGTTCTGGGATTTTTGCTGACCGTTCTTGTGATCATGTTGACCCCACGGGGAGAGATCTTGCGTGGAGCCCCAGATCGAGGGAGATTATCAGTGGTCTTGTATGTCTTCCATTTTCTAATTATTGCTCCCACAGTTGATTTCTTCACACCTGCTTGCCTATTGCAGATTCAGTCTTCCCAGCCTGGTGCAGGTCTACAATTTTGTTTCTGGTGTCCTTTGACAGCTCTTTGGTCTTCTTCACCATAGTGGAGTTTGGAGTATGACTGTTTGAGGTTGTGGACAGGTGTCTTTTATACTGATAACAAGTTCAAACAGGTGCCATTAATACAGGTAATGAGTGGAGGACAGAGGAGCCTCTTAAAGAAGAAGTTACAGGTCTGTGAGAGCCAGAAATCTTGCTTGTTTGTAGGTGAACAAATACTTATTTTCCACCATAATTTGCAAATAAATTCTTTCCAAATCAGACAATGTGATTGTCTGGATTTTTTTTCTCATTTTGTCTCTCATAGTTGAGGTCTACCTATGATGACAATTACAGGCCTCTCTCATCTTTTTAAGTGGGAGAACTTGCACAATTGGTGGCTGACTAAATACTTTTTTGCCCCACTGTATGTATGTATGTATATATGTATGTATGTATGTATGTATGTATGTGTGTGTGTGTATGTGTACAAAATCTTTCAAGCCCACCAATCCTGTGAAAAACCAGGAAGTGTCCTACTCCCACCCAAACATATTCAACAGTCATGTCCTTAGTGCATCACTGTTTTGCCCATCCTAACTCTTTGGCATTCAGACAAGATTAAGTGTGTTCCCCTTGCACACTTGAAAATTGCCTTCCCTTTGTTAAATCTATGTTGGTTGTTTAAGTGCATTTTGCTGAACCCTCCTTCCCGAGTTTATGCAATTTGGCTTTGCCACTGCAGTGGCTGTTTCACACATCCTGAACCAAACAAATCATAATATGGATTTATCCACCACATGAACATAGCTAGTGGAAGCCTTGCTCCTCTTGCATGGCTGAAAAGGTGATGTAAGAATATGAAGGTAGGATGAGATGGCCAATTCCTGTAGACCATTGTGCAAAGGACTGCTGCCAATACAAGGTAAGCCCCTTCTTGGTGCTGCCCTTTTTTCCTGTTCAGCTGTATGAAGCGCAGTGGTATTTCTCCCTTTCATTCCGTCTGTGTTTGTGTGCATTCAGCTTATGCTGAATTTTATGAGTCTTTAATAAACTCTAGACAACATTTGCAACATTTCATCCCACCAATGTGTCTTCAGATCAACACTTGCCAAGACTAGCTAAAATGACATGTGCTGTAGGAGAACTAATAAAATGCTACATAAAACAATTCCTTGAAAATACATCGCTTTGCCTCCTTTAATGCAGCCCTATTTCTCTTCTTTCTTCATTTCTGGGTGAGAAGATCTCAGATACTGATGTGTGCCAGTATCCCTGCCTGTCATCGTCCAAGGCTTTTGTTAGGGAAATGCCAAGGGGAAAAAAAGAGAAAGAAACAAGTAGCTGTAAACCTTCTTGAAGTCTAAGAATTACTCATCAAAGTGATTCATGGTTTTCTGCCCTCTTATATGAATACACAATTTTCCCAGAAGATAACCTCTTTCACAGGTATTCCCTGAAAGCATAAAACTCTGTTCCTATTTTAAGGCATACATTCCTGATCTCCTACAACAGATCCGCTACAACGAAAAAATTATTTAGATATGTGAGGATTTCTCTTGTTGTATGTTATCAGAATGACATCACATAATGAAGGAGAGACGTGTTTCTTCTGGCAGAGGCATCAGGCTGCAATTGCTCCAGGTGGGAATGAGACAAGTCCCTGCGGGACAACTTGTCGTGGGACAATTTAACAATTCAATTGAATTATTTAAAATAAATAAAAAATATGTTTTAATTTTTGTCATTCACATTTCATTTTGTCCCTTTCTTTGCATCCTTTCTTTAATGAGTCTGTGCTACCATTTCTTTGATATTAGTGTAACTCTTGTCCCGCAGTGACTTGTTTCACAATGAGTTGGCCGTGGTGAGTTGGCCACAGTAAACTGTCATAGGCCCTGCTCAGTCACCCAAAGGGCTATGCCTTGAAGGAAGATGATGCCTCACAATAGGAGGCCAGTGTGTTTGAGTTCTCTTGAGCAATGCCCAGGTTTGGAATTGGGACTTGACATGACGCCACCTTGATGTGGAAGTTCAGGAAAAGGCACCTGTTATGGTTCCAGCTAATGAAACACTTCAAATAACTTCCAGGCATTTATTTTCCTAAAAGTCTTTTATTGTTACAAAATGTCGGCACAGGCACAACGGAGGGATGCTAGGATCTAAGTTCTCTTCCTCTGAGCAGTTAAATTATCAGCATGTTCCCTCCCTAAATTAGCCATCATATATCACATTATCCAATTAGTGTGAAGGTCAAAGGTTTTCTTCCTCTTTCTTTCCCGGGCTTTACCCCTACTCCCCTTCTGCTCTGTATTAATCCCATAAATATCAGACAGTTCTGCATATTGTCAAAAGCAAGAATATACAATATTTGCAGCATTGACAGCACCCTTGGAAGAGGGTGAAAGTAATATAAAGGCTAAAGAAGCATGGTCATCATTTTTTGTGAAGTTCTACTTCAGTGAGCAAGGCTGTGAATGTTTCCTGGAATCCCGGCTGCTTTATAAAACAATGATGTGAAGTTCAATTGTTTTATCTACAGAAGAACCTAGCAAAGTCATTTTACTTTATTGAAGATGAAATCTAACTTGGCAGATATTCATTGCTTTGTGGTATGTATCTTCCTTGTGTGTTTTTTTATTTTATTTTTAACCAACAAAACTAAACAAAACATAGCAAAACATAACACACATACACACACAATATATACTCCTCCCTCTTTCTTTTAACAGTGATTATGTAACGGTAATGCTTCTTATTAGGAAGTCCAACTGTATCAATAGATCCTTCATCCAGGTGAATAAAGATGCAATTTATGGGATTTTTACATAAAAAAAACATTCCTCAGTGTACTTGTGAGCCTAGTTACATCAAATACATCTTTAAACTTGATCTCAATCAAAGAAGAACCTAAAAATACATTGATACAACAGAAGACAGTAAGCAATAGGTAACTGATCAGTAAGATCACACTGCACGACAAGGCTGAGACACTTATTTCAATATTATTTTACAGATTGTGCTGCAAAACTGCCTTATTCACACTCAACCCCAGCATCTTCACCATGACCGCAGTTGTTTTCACCCCATTCACGTTTACTACACAAATAAATGGAGGGTTCATTTCCTGAACATTGTACATCATCCAGCCAGATTTGTCCAGATCCTGATGAGAGTCAAAATACACAAGCAGAGATATAATGAGCAAATATGTAAATTGTTTCCAAGGCAAGAAAACAAACTGTGTTGACATCATTGTGCTGTAAGATCTGATTTTACACATATGAGGGATTTGTTGAGGGAACCATTTTCCCTTTAGCTGTTCTCTCAGATGTCTAAAATTCCCCTCTAGAACAAAGGCCCAGGGCAAAGATTTTCCTTGCTATTTAAAGAGTAGAGCCATGTTTCAACCCCCCCCCCCCAATCTCATGCTTTCTGATTTGATGAAAGTTGTGAAGTAGATTACCTGCAGGTGCAGTGAAGGTATTAACAGCCCGATTGAACCCCAGCATTCGGCAAATCACGTTGCCAGAATTCACATCCCAGAGATCATCACAGATGGTGCCCCACTCCCCTTTATGCAGAATCTCCACACGACCACGGTTGTCTTGTCCTATGAGTCTTAGGAAAGCACCGAATCCTGTGGTTGTTTGTGTACGTGATTTCAAAAGACAATGGTAAAGCATTAAGGTTTTGATTGGGCCAAGCATCCATTGAAAAAGAACCTTTCTACTCCAGCTATACATTTGTGATTTTCCACATCTAAAGGATGGTTTCCGTATAAACTCTCTTAGAGGGAAATGGTGGACTTTAACTAGAGCATCCTGGGCAAATCTTGCAACTGATGGTCCATACATTTATTTTGGTATTTGTAAATTTTGTTTTTGTTCCTTGATATTGGCTTCTCTACTAGACCTGATGCCCCAGGTGACTGCCTAGTTCACCTGTATGGTTAAGCCGCTCTTGGGAAAGAATAACATAACACTTTGAGGGGTCCTGAAGACAACTCCTGGATTAAATGTATAATAAGGATAATAAGCACAAATATCTTTTCTAACAAAGGAATGCACCCTATTACTTGTCTATAAGTCCTGATAACAAAGAGTACTATCTCCGTTTTGCCTGCTTCTGGAACAGACATAGCTGTATGTATTTTTCAATCGAGTTTTTGCTACTGTTATGCTCTTATGCTAGAAAAAGAAACCCAGCTCATATGGAGCTCCACACGTGCAAAGAAGTTCTACAGTTTGTTGGGGATAATTTACCTGAGATGCCCCTTTCACCTTTAGAACCTTGTGCTCCTGGTGATCCTGGTTTAAGAGAATTAAAAGAATGTTGATAAAACATCCAGATAGCTTGTGGGTTCTTTTTTTTTAAAAAAAAAAAACATAAATGAAAACAGAAACAGTACACAATGGAGTGATGAATGAATAAAACAAACGCAACATGGACCAGAAAGATATTATCTGTCCTACGTGTGTACCACACTTCCCGAGGCATATCTATTGCAAGAGTTCTTATAGATCAATGGTTCCCAAACACTTTGGTTTTAGGACCATTTTTTAAATTTTGATTTATTTTTTTAATTATGGAGGACCCTTGAAAGGTTTAGTTTGTGTAGGTTATACCTATCAATATTTATTAGAAATTAAAGCAGAGAAATTTTAAAATATTTATTTGACTTCATGAACCCCTTGAAAGCGTGTAGTCCTAGAATGGATTTTTGCCTGCAATTCTTTTCTTTGCTATTACCATAATAGGTGAGTTTTTTCCCAAGTGTCTAACAGCAAAACTGGAGAACCAGCATTGAAGAATCTTTACATGGCTTTTCATTATAGATCAACCAAACAAGGCATATGGAATAATCCAGTAGCTTCAATAAAATGGAATTTATGGAGAGTGGGTTGAGAACAGGACATCTGTCATGAGTGCTCTATAGCAGGGGTGTCAAACAGGCAGCCCGTGGGCCGGATGCGTCATGCACAGGCCACGCCCACCCCAGCTCTGCAAAGGCAAAAAAGTCACAATATGTCACATGACTCAATCGAGTTTGACACCCATGCTTTATAGAATACTTGCCTATAATAATTTAAACATTTATAAATCCATATTCTACCAAAACAAAATATATGCATTTGATTATATGTATGTGCAAAATATTGATATCAGTTTTGCAATTTACCTTTATCTCCCTTATTACCTTTTTGACCCTGATCACCTTTTTGTCCTTGCGGGCCTGAGAGAAGAAGAAGAATTACAGGTTAGAAAGTCTTTGGAAGCTAGTGTTTCAGCAGACTAAAACATGCTATTTGCAGCTCCTTTCAGCTGTCAGGTGAGTCGTTGTAGACTAAAGACCTGTACAAACAGCAGAGACTAGGAATGCCACGAGGAATGAGAGACTGGCATGTAGTCCAGTCCTTTGGAAACTCTCTGGAGAAGAGAAGAACAGGAGATTGTCCACAAGCTCTGAATGGCAGCTCCTTGAAAGAGGATTGTAATGCCTGATTGGATTGAGCACCCTGAGACAAGACTTTAAAAAAAAAACATTAAACTAGCTACACTTACTTTGTAACCACATTTGATCTACTTAACTATATCATGGATATTAGAGACTTTCAAAATGCCAAGTTTAATTTGAGACCTGGTGAGTTTTCTTTGATACTTCTTCTTTCTTTGATACAAGGACTTTTTTTTAAGACTTAAGGGTTTAAAAACACTATATAATTGGCATTCAGGAAAAAAAAAGAATTTTAATTTAAGAAAATTATTAATTGAACTGGAGACCAGAGGAATATGGACTTCAATAATATTATTACAAAAAAAAAAAAAAAGCCCATGGTATTTGCTTACCTGGAACTTGACTTTCTGCTCCTTTCTCCCCTTGTTCACCCTTTGGACCACGAGTTCCTGGTGAACCCACATCTCCAACAGCACCTGTCAAGCAAATCAAAGGGTGTGATAGCAGAGCAAATGTGAAGGGATAATTGCATATTGTGTACAAAAAAGGTGTGCTAAAAACCATCCTTTTACCTTGATAAGAAAAGATTACTTAATAATAGATCATGTGCTGTCAAAATATTTTGAACTACAACTCCTAGACTTCACAACCACTGTGTCTAAAAACCATGCCAACCTTAATCATGTAAGCTGAGGCTTCTGGAAGTTGTAGATCAAGAGGTATACAGACTATAGGTAGTCCTTGATTTATGACTGTAATTGAGCCTGGCGATCATCAAGCAGGTCATCAAGTGACCATGTCCAATTTTACAACTTTTTTGTGATTAAGCGAACATCACAGTCATTAAATGAATGTGGAAGTTGTTAATTGAACCTATTGTACCTGGACACTATAAGCAAATGCTCGTTTCCAGCAAAAAAGCCTCATAAATCCCATTCACATGACTGCAGGACACTGGAAATGGCCATACATGCAGGCCAGTTGCCAAGCACATGCAGGTCAGTTGTCAAGCAATCACATGGCCAAAGGGGGCGTGGCTATCAGAACTTGGAAATCCAGGCTGTAAGTAGCTCTGGGGAGGTCCATTGTAATTTCAAATAGTTGCTAAGCGAGCAGTCATAAGTCAAGGACTGCCTATATTAGGTTATACCGAACTGCAGTAGATGATTTTGCTCTGTAGGTTTGCACTTTTTGTTCCGCATTACGGACTTGCAGGCAAAATTTGTTCTTACTGTCAATCTCCTGTTGTAAGCAGCTTTGTAACAAAAGGAAATGCAGAGAATGGCCACCGTTTTCTGCCTCATCTTTTGCTGATTCACATCACCAAGAATCGTTTCTTGCTCATGTCAGCAAGAACAGCTTTTGCCTGCAAATCTATAATATGGAACAGTGCTTAGAATGGACAAGGCCACAGAGACTCAAAATTCACTTTTACTATTTTATCATTTGGGAGAAACCCATCGACCAATGTGGAGGAAGGCAAAAACACTTTAATAAATGAGGTAGAAAGAGCTGGTCAATGAAAGAGAAGAAAAAGGACTTCCAGTTAAATTGAAATATTGAGTTGTTTATAAAGGTTAGATAAAGATGATTAAGACATATATATGTTAAGAGTGATGTAACGTAATTAACATGTTTTGATGTAGTGATAAGAATAAAAATTATAAGCTTAAATATGAGAAAGTGGATATAAGGAAGCATGCTGAAATGGGGGAAATTTTGGTTATTGAATTTATAATATTTGGAAATTATAACGAAAATAAGAATGTTATATTGTATTACTAATTTGTTGATATAGAAGTGAGATAGATAAGATATATATTCGGAATACTAGATGCTGGGGGGAATTGTGACAAAGGGAATTGGGGACATTTAAATTTTTTTGGAAATGATAAATATTAAACATTTAATTTAAATATCAACGTAAAATTAAAGCTGGGAAAATTCATAAGGTTATTGATGGTCCAAAAGATGGAATGTTAAAATAAATAAGATATATAAAATTATTGATAAATGTAAGAAAGCTATTAAGTAGCTGATGGATAGAATAAGAAGTATACTAATTTAAACAAGAGACAGTATGTATTAAGGGAAAAAAGAGAGGAAATATTACTGTAATAGTTGGAGATTTGTATTAATAATACCTGTAATGGAATTATTGTACCTCAGACACCATGTTGCTTTTCAAAGATATAATTGTAACATTGGAAAATTAATAAAAAGTTATAAAAAAAAGAAAGAGGAGAAAAAGGGGGAAGAAAGTCTGCAAATAAACTTTTAATGTATGCAATCTGATGCCAAATAAGTAAGCCGTAGTCACTTTTTTTTAAAGGAACAACGATCTAGTAATTTCAGTCAAGACTTTTCTATATTACGTGTTCTCAAAAGTCAAATTACTTCTAGGAAAAATGTTTAGTAGCTCTTGTTTTAGTATTTTCTCAGATATAAGTCCTATTGACCTCTGCATGTCTTATTACTTAGTAAGCATGCTTTGCTCTGCTGTGCAATCCCATGGATTTTCACTCAAAACTAAGCTCTGTTATATTCAGCAACATTTACTTCCAGGAAGTGGGTGAGATTATTGCGCTCCTAAACACATCTACAGTATGTGAGAATAAATGCTACTGAATATAAGGAAATTGATTTCTGGTAAGTATAGGGTTATAGTGTTGGAGAATGTTTGTGTCAGGGTATAGGTGATAAGAAGGTCATTTCAGTTGCACTTACACAACATTATTTACCTTTATTTCCTTGTGGTCCACGAAAACCGTCATGACCTGGTGGACCTGAAAGAGAAAATAGTATTTCCTTGTCTATACGTCTGAATAGGTTTCTATAAGACAGTGTTTCTCAACCTTGACAATTTTAAGGCATGTGGACTTCAACTCCCAGAATTCCACAGCCAGCAATGCTGGCTGTGGAATTCTGGGAGTTGAAATCCACATGCCTTAAAATTGTCAAGGTTGAGAAACACTGCTATAAGAGATTCTTTGTGTGTTATGAACATGACATATGAAATGATACGTTATATAGAAAATATAGACCAAACAGCATTGGTCACATTCCTGGATGATTTCTGGCGGGAGTCTTAAGACACAAGGACAAGAGGAATGAATGACCACAAACTCCAAGGAGAGCTCTGCTGTTCCCAGTTCTATTTCACTCCCTATGGAAGATGTGAAATGGGGGTTTGCCTCCACTCCTTGCGCTGTAGCTCTCTCCTCCGTTAGACCACCATGTTTTCTTATTATTTTCCCAACATTAATAAGGAAAACAGGAAGGACCAACTAGTCAAACAGTGTAAAAAAATAGCTAAGATGCCAGTAAGAAAGAAAGGGAGCTGCTACAATATGGCTGACTGTGGTTTGTTTGTTGTCTGAGTAGTTGCTGTTTGAATTACAATACTAACCCATAACATGTCCCAACTATTTACTTCGGAAAATAGTAAATGTCACATAAACAATGAAAGTATATTGAGTACTTGACTATTCTCCTTGATCTAAATATGACATTCAGGATAGCACTTGGTTGCTTTCACTTACCTTGCTGGCCTTGGTCTCCCTTCTCTCCCTTCTCTCCTGGATCACCAGTTATTCCTCTTGGGCCCGTGATTCCTCTTTCGCCAGCTTCTCCTTTTGATCCTGGAAAGCCTGTTCAACAGATTAAACACACTAAGTCTGAAGGCAGAAGTTTTCTCATTTGCATAGTCCCCGGTTTGTTTTCAGTCGTAGCCTCATCATAACATGGTAATAACTACTAATTTGCTTAATATCTTCTTCACTTAAGACAATCACATTGCCAGTCAATTAGCTCTTTCTAGTAATGATGAAGCTGTATATTTTGTTTCTGGGTTAACAGGCATTTGAGATCATTTGTCATATGAGTGATGAATTAAGACAGATTTTCTCACTCGGGTGTTTCTACATGATTTAGAATGTAGTCTCCATAACTCACAACTAGAATACCCAACTAGCTAGAGAATTATAAGAAAGGAAGGCCATATACCCATCTAGAAGGCACTCAGCTGATAAAGTTTGTGCTAATTTAGGTCAGCAAAGTGTTTAACTTCAGGCTTTAACAATTACAACACAACTAATTTGCAACTTTTTTTTTTTTAAAGCTACAGCTGTGACCAGGGGGAGTTGAGTTTTGGTTTTAGCTTGGTTGGATTTGGATAAATGAATGAGTGTGGAATAGAGGAATAAAGTGTTTGGCAAGTGGAGAGCCATATAAGTAAGTTACATAAAATGTGTTGGGGGGGGGGGAGTTTTAATGTAATTTGGAAAAACTATTAGAAAAAACTATAGGCAAACTTAAAGTAATGAGATTTCAGAAGCAGGAACCACAATTTAATCAAACTCAGTTGGATTTTATGATTTATATTAATAACAATAGACTATAATCTGGAGTACTTCTTATATGTGGTACCTTTTCACATGTATAGTGCCTGTTTTAATTTACATGGTAGATTTTTTTTCCTTTTCCTATAATGCAGACATGTCAAACTTGCAACATCACATGTCGCGTGACGTATCGGAACTTTTTCTCCATTGCTGGCAATGGGGTGGGTGCAGTTTCCTTGTGATGTGTCCGGCCTGCGGGCTGGCAATTTGACATCCCTGCTATAATGTGTCTTGAAATTATGCTAACATAGCTACTTGATATTGTAATAAGAAAAATACTTTTCTTTTTTAAAAAATTAGGCATTACTGATTTCAGTTGCAAACACCTAGGAAATGATAGATGGTAGCAAAGAAATATAAGAAACTCTGCCATTTAGTAACAGCCAAAATCTACAACCCAAAAGCTCAGGTAACAAAAATAATAATACATTTCTGGTATGCAGCCATGCTACACTGTTTCATCTCAGATTGCAATTTACACAGCCCCAACCCTGAAAAATAGTTGGTACAGCCCAGAAAATCAGGACAATAGATGAGAATATTTGTAATTCAGAATTGGTCCTCTCTGAGCTTGGTTGTTTTCTTGCAGACATTTCATTACCCCACTAGGTAACATCATCAGTGGCAAGAAGCAGAGTAATGAAACGCCTGCAGGCAAACAACCAAGCTCTGAGAGCACCACAAACCTCACAGAATCAAGCCAGTTTATCATTTATCTCTTTCTTTTGTCACAGCACCAGCAGAATTGCATTCCCCTAGGAACAGCCAGGAAGAAAGGATTTCTCTTATTTCAAAATGATAATAACTCATCTTACCGTGTGATCCCATCTCTCCCATGTCTCCTTTCATTCCTGGTTCACCCTTTGGTCCGACAGGCCCAAGATTCCCTTTTGATCCCTTTTCACCATTTAGTCCAGATAAACCTGATAGGAAAGAGATTTAATAATTCTTTTTAACTGAGCCACTTTACTCAGTGTCCAATACTGAACACAAGAGACTTAATCTTATTGCGATTTATGCTACAGTAGAAATCTCAGGGCTGATTCTCTCCTTGTAATAAACTTTGATTTGCTTTGGTGTGTTGTCATAGTGCCTGGATTTCCACAAAATACTAAGGCATAAATCATGGTTTAACAAACCATGATGGCTGTATTCACACCAGAAGCAAACCTAACTATTAGCATGATGCATGCAGGTTTGTACAATGCTCTGATGGGTAGAGTGTTGTTTGAATTAAGCCTTGTAGCTAGTTATGGTCCAGGGTGCTGATCAAATGAGGGAACTGGGTTACGGTAATTCCACATGGTATAACTAAGTAAGCCTGGGGTTACAATGGAGAAGACAAATTTTGGTGGGCAGAGGGTCACGTTTACCATTTCCCATGAAGATGGAAAGCTGTAGGAGATAGGGCAGTGATGCAAACAGGTCATGCCATACAAATGAGCAGCCCTGGATTTACTGATCCAGTTTTATATATATATATTTTGCATATTTTTCTTGCCTAAAATTATAAGAAATGATGACAATGAATTCTAACTATAGTTGAGGGAATTTCAGGGATCCTTAAGGAGGAATTGGGGCTGCTCACATTGCACATCCCTCAGCATGTTTGGCACTAATCTAATATATAGTAATTTGAGGAATTATGGCATCTGGGAACTTAATCTCATGAGAAACTTCACATTATCTTTGATAATCTTTTTGTCATCATCCCACTCTCCAAATCTGAATGGTATAGATTGGGAAAATAGACTTCTTTGTTATGATGGTTGTGCAACTATGAATTAGCACAAGTTGCCTATTTCTTTGAAATATGTGTTACATATTGACTATACTAAAAGATAAAGATAATTGTTCAGCATTTGTAGCTGTTACAAAATCATATATCTCTATATACAGTGTCTGTTTTCTGTCTGTCTATCTATCTATCTATCTATCTATCTATCTATCTATCTATCTATCTATCTATCTATCTAATGATATATTGCTATTTCTGTCATCTACTCTAAGTATAAAATATATCATCAAACAATGGGAAGGACTTGATAAGTAGATTAAAAATACTAAACCCTGTCTAAATATCTCACTGACTGTGCAACCATCCATAGTAATAATGTGGCTAAATTGCCTTAATTTCATTTCAGCAAAATGGCCTCGCTGGTTTTATTTCAGTCTTAACATTTGAAAATAGAGTTGCTCAAGTTATATGCATTTAGATCAACCTTTCCAAGCCTTGATATGGTCCATAAACAGAATTGTTGGAAGATATTGTCCCAGGATATATAGGGTTTGAAGGTTGAAAAGACCCAATTAGACATTTGGAGGATGGGAATCATAACTTTGGAGGACAAAAGGACTTTCAAGTTTGGATTACATGTTTATCTCTGACTAGAAATAAATCTGGGAACAAGGAACAGCCCAAGACATTTCGTTCTATGAACTGGAGTAGAATATGGTTCCTGTGCATTGTAACCAAGACTTACCAATGTTTTCCCCAGATCTACCCAGTAAGAAGATCTTGAAAGGCCCTATCCTAACTCCTGCTGTAAAAATACATTGATAATATAATAAATAATTAACCATATGTTCCTTTTTCATAAGACTGAAAACTAGACTCCTCAGTCACCATCATTTGACCACTATCTTGCTTTGGAACTTCTCTGAACCTCAGCCCACAACTGAAACAAATGCTGGACTGGACTTCTGACCAGTGAAGTTATCAAGGACCTATGTAACAGCAGTAATATTTAAGGATCTCCCAGGAGAATCACTTTAAGAAAAAGTGTCTAACGGGGCAAATCCAGTCACCAGCCTGAAATAGACTACCTGGTAGACCTTGCTGTCCTTTTGTCCCTTCTGGTCCCATGGCTCCTATAATCAAAATATAGAGAAAAATAAAAATAAATGCAAAACAAGAATTGGCAACACAAGGAAACTTTACTTGAATTTCAGCATCTGATTACTTTATTACCTCTGTCACCTTTCTCTCCCGGGGAACCAGGATATCCTTGTATTCCTGGAACTCCTAAAACATATACAGCACACATTAAAATGCAATCTTATTCTCTGTATATACTAGAAATTAAGTATCACGGAGCTCAGAAGGATTTGCAGTTTAGCAGAAACACACACATATATATATATATATAGGTAGTCCTCAACTTAATAATAATAATAATAGTAAAGTTGGAAGGGACCTTGGAGGTCATCTAGTCCAACCTCCTGCTCAGGCAGGAAACCCTATACCATTTCGGACAAATGGCTGTCCAGTCTCTTCTTAAAAACCTCCAGTGTTGGAGCATTCACCGTTTCTGAAGGCAGGTTATTCCATTGGTTAATTGTTCTAGCTGTCAGGAAGTTTCTCCTTAATTCTAAGTTGCTTCTTTCTGTGGTTAGTTTCCACCCGTTGCTTCTTGTCCTGCCTTCAAGCGCCTTGGAAAATAGCTTGACTCCCTCTTCTTTGTGGCAGCCCCTGAGATATTGGAACACTGCTATCATGTCCCCCCTCGTCCTTCTCTTCATTAAAGAGAATTAACTTAAGTTAACTTCATTAACTTAAAACCATCTCAGTTTTGTGATCTGAAATAAACCATAGATGGGCCACGTTTAAGAGAGATTTTGAATTCTGGTTTAGAAATGATATATGAGTCTTAACAGAGGTCTCCTCTTCAAATTCATCAGTGGAGAACATCAAAATTTTTGGCCACAGTCTGAGAAAAGAGACAAAGGACCTTTCCTTTCTTATTATTTCAAGGTCCAAGGAATGGGTCCCTCTACCCTCTTTTGATATGAAAATAAATTCATGGCAAAATGTGCTACATTCTTTCACAATGGATAAGCCCTCTTACACACAAGCCTATAAATATTCTATAGATATAGAGAACTTGCTACAGTACCCCATACATGGGTAGACAATAGTCTACATTAGGCAATAACTGGTTCCAGTGAAAATTAATCTCTTCCAACCACTCCAGAAGACCAATAATGTATTTTTCCCTTCCCCCAATGCCTGCTTTGTAGTCTAACAAAAGTACATTCCTCTTGAGCAGACATGTCAAACACAAGGCCCGGAGGCCAGATGCGGCCCGTGAAGTGTTTTCATATGGCCCGCGAAGGCATCCTGGAAACAGTGAGGGAATGGCCCCCGCTGCCTTGGCCCTGGCCCAGGCCAGCCAGGAGCCAATGTACAATTTTGTGGTGGCCATCTATGCTGAAATGCATTCAGTCTTAGCTCCACAAAACCGTCTGGAAACAGCAAGGAACCAGCCACTGCTGTGTCAGCCCCGCCCCCTGGGTGCATCCAGGGAAGGTGTCACCCTTCATGAGGAGTGAAGAAATGTACCATTGCCTGGAAGTAGCCAGCAAATGGCCCTCGCCTACTTCACATATCCAGCTTGATGGACTCCGGGGGAGGGGTTTCAGCAGGCAGTGAGGCTCCTCCAGTGGACCATGCCTTGGCACTTGCCCTAGTCCCACCCAGAGACCCTCAGATCTGTCCGACTCCTGCCCAGGCCCCCACAGGCACTCTTGACGTGAACGATGTAGAGCTGGCCATGCCCACCCAATAAGCTACACCCACCCTGGCCACACCCACCCGGCCTCCTGAGGGCAACCGCAATGCTGATGTGGCCCTCAATGAAATTGAGTTTGACACCCCTGCCCTTGAGTTTCCATTGAGGCATCACCCCTGCCCTTGAGTTTCCATTGAGGCATCTTCCCTTAAGGATTTGAGGTGGACTCATGGCCTGAGCACCAAGATCTAGCGTGATGTCCCCAGGAATGGCCAAAAGAAATTAAATGGTTCATATGGAATGGATAACACCCCTCTTGACTTCACAGCATAGAGGTTCAGACTGCAGCTCAAGAATTACCAGGTTCTCCTTTTGGTCCAGAAAGTCCTATCCCTGAAAGAAAAAAAAAAGGAAGGGAGAACCCACTCAGTTTAAAAATCAGAAATTCATTAATATCACCACCTCACCCTCAGCCCTCTGCTTCAAGATGGGGATTATGGTTTTATTTGCTTACCGTTTGTTCCAGGGTCTCCTTTGATGCCTGTTAAACCAACGTCTCCTTTTTCACCTTTATCTCCTGAAAGATGCCCCAAATATGGATTTATAGCAGATTTTTTATGATATATATATACTTGCCATAAATGATTCAAGCTCAAACCTTGAATCTGCCATTTAATAGAAATCACACATTGGCCGCTTATTTTAGTGGCCATTTCATTTCACACTGACCGCACTTCAGCAATGAAACAGGTATTCGTTATTTTAATGAATCTACAGAGGTCAGATCTGACTTCCTAACTATGTTTGCAACTTGCAGTGACAATTCATGGTGTAAGCTCAGGCTATCATGAATTTAGCTTTGGGAGCCATTTTGTTAGGTCTAAGCCACATGACCATTCCTGACTTCATATCCTACTCAGGAAGACAGCTAAGGAAGCGGACATGAAGAGGCACATAGCTTATTAATAGAATAGGGTTGTTTCGTCTGCACTGGGTCAATGCTGTAAATTCAAAACTGAATATTTGAAAATGTGACTTTTACTTACCTTGGTCACCTTGTCTTCCTGGAATTCCCCTTTCTCCTTTGGGACCTGAATATGAAGAAAAGAAGATTCTTATTTTTATGGTCTTCTTAGTTGCTGCTATTACACACACACACACACACACACACACACACATACACACACAGAGAGATTATAAATCAGCAGCAAAGACCAGTCTAAAGGGCCACTAAAATTATATGTTAATATAACAGGCACATGGATTCATTTGTAAAAGTATTGTCATGGCTGGAGAGGTGAATTGTGGGTAAAATTTCAGAGACCATGTGTTTTTAGGATGAAGGGAATTTATAGCCCTTGTCCCTAATCTTCCTTCTTGTATTCATCTGGCAGAAGATCTGAAGTGCCTATATGTATGCAAATTGTCTCTCTTGGACTTTCTATTCTATACATAATCATGGAATCCATCTATTCAAGTCTCCAAGTATCCCACCCAGCCTATTTGCATCAGGGATAGGCAGTGCTTTTTTTCTAAAAAAAAAAAGGTGCCGGAACTCACACACATCATACAACCCGCCTTGCCTACTCTATAAGGTTTCATCCAAAAAAGGTGCCGGAACTCCGTTCTGGGCGTTCTATGAGAAAAAAAGCCCTGGGGATAGGTGAATCTATCAGTTCTGATTGCTTTCTGCATCTAACATTTTCATTCCTTACATTTGTTCCATCTGATTTCTGCATTAAACTGCTTTTTTCTTTCTTTTTTAATCCACAAAAAAATCTTGTGCGTTTTCTTGCACATTTCTCCTAGAATGTACATTTCGTTTAAGAGAGATATTTTTGGAAGCTGAATTTCCTTAATGTGATTTCTTTAATTTTCTTAATTGCCCTTTTTTTACATTATTTCCATTAACCTACCCATTTTTGAATACTTTTTTTAAAAAAACTTGCTGTATATTCCAGCATTGCAAATTGGATAATGGGATTATTTCTCCTGTTCCTTTTACAAATGTACAGATTACTGCTGATTTCTTTGGATACATCCACTAATGGTGTTCAATAGGCACATTTTCACACATTTCTGCTGAATCCAGTAAGACAAAAATGAACAATTTAGTAACCATGCTTCAATGAATGCTGTGGAAGTGTAGACCAGCTGGTCTTGTCTACTTTGCTTGCTAGAATTCAGATATGTATGGCATTTGCCTGTTTGTAGAATATCATGTAATTTTAGTCACTTTCAGATATTTTACAGGAATTAAGTTGGACCCAATAAAGGAAAATATTTGTAGTTCAGGGTTGAAATGAGGGGTCCTCTCTGAGCTTGCCTTAGTTTACCTAGTTTGGATAATGAAATCTCTGCAAAAAAACAAGCAAGCTCAGAGAGCACCAAGGACCCCTCAATTAAGTTGGAGCAATAAAAGAAAGAATAGAAAGTGATTAGAAGGTCATACTATATTTACCCACCAGGAGGTCCTGTAATTCCTTGAGTCATGTTGCTTTTAATTTGGTCTGAAAAAGATATTGACATCTGTTGGAAATAGCATAACTAAAATCAATCAGTTTTGACACACTTATTAAACAAACTACACAGCTACTCTAGATGTAAACCATATTTTAACATTTCTCCAGTTACAGTTTTCAATATTCCCGTAGTGTTTATGACTTCCTTTTCCTCATTTTTTTCATGGATTACAGTACAGCACAAACATTTATAGCATTTGTTTCAATCCCACTCTTAGAAATATCAGTATCATTCCCGTGCAAACAATTAATTATTCCTTTCAAATGTCCTTATTTCAGTTTCATTCCAAACATTCCATCACTTTATTTGTCATGACATTTCCAAGGTGTACAGAAGGCCCTTCTTGGGTATTTATAGTCAGATCAAGAGATTTCCACCCAAATATCACAGTAAATACTGCAGACTCCAATAGGTTCAACACTTCTCAACAAGGTACAAGTCTACATGAAGAAGAAACAAATGTACTAATGAAATACAAACAAGTAGGAATATAATCAATGTAAGAAGCATTTTCTGCTCTTTGCTAAGGTGATTGAAAGGGCTGGTACCAAATCCTGAACAGTAGTATTGGGCTAGTGCATGTTAATGTGATTATTCTGGTGACTTTGTAGAGTTGTGGGTGACAGCAGTAGTAATAGATGTGCTTCAAACAGTTTTCTGAATGTTGTTAAGTGACTGACTTTATCTAGTTAATCAAACCCAGATCATAATCCCCCCCCCAAAAGCCTTAGATCAATGATACATCTGTCAGCCTGCTGTTTTCTCCTTTACAGCCAGAGAAACTAAAATTATGGAGGATCCCTTCTCTTGCCCCACCCACTATCCAGCTGCAGGCTACTTTGCAGTGGTGGGATTCAAATATGTGAACAACAGGTTCTCTGGATGGATGCCTCTACCGGTTCTGCCGAACTGGTGTGAACTGGCTTAATTCCACCACTGCTATTCTGTCTCCTATCCCTAGACAGCGTCTCTTTATTCCATTTCCCAAGGTCTTTCCCACATACCAAGTGGTGGGATTCAGCCAGTTCGCACCAGTTCGGCAGAACCTGTAGCAAATTTTTTTATTGCCCAGGCCCCAAATGGACTTCCAGAAGCAGCATCCACATAGAGAACCAGTTGGTCACATATTTGAATCCCACCACTGCACATACCATTATAATATCATAGCACCTACACTAAACAGATGAAAACACCAAACTGGATCCTTCCTGCCTTCCTTCCTTCCTTCCTTCCTTCCTTCCTTCCTTCCTTCCATCCATCCATCCATCCATCCCCCTATAGGTTATATCATAATATGTACAAAGACAGGTACAACATGATCACTAGCAAAGGATACATACTTTTATGTATTCGTTTTGGGTCATCTTCTGCATAAATTGGGAGTATTGGAAAGCTCTTAATCAGAAAACTTTGAGAGTAAAATAATCTGTACATTTGTTTCCCAGAAAAAAAGTTTATACATAATTTATTTCTAATGGCTTAATGAAGCAAGTTTAACTTTTTATATTCAAGCTCTTGTCCATGAACTCTTGCAAGGGAGCAAAGAGAAGACCATGAGCAGAAATGCCCCCAGAATTATAAATGTGGCATTTGAACTAAGAAACCCATTCCATTTTATATACAGCATTCAAAATGCTTAATATGCACAATAGAAAGATGGATAAAACAAAATAAAACTGCATTCAGGTTAGCTGATGCTAGGATGTACCTGTAATGTTCGCCATTTCCCATTGCAGATGTTGGTTGCTCAGTTTGATTACATGAATTTCTTTTTTAAAACTGTGGATCCAGTGTCCTTGATCACTCTGAGCATTGACTCCAAAAAGGATCTCATTCTCCATGGTGCCATTAGCAAGATGATTCACTAGTTTTGCTGGTCTGCCTTCTTTCATGTTATTTATAATTTTGTGCAACATATAGACTGAGAAAAATGAATAGAAAGTAATGAAATAGCCAGAGTTAATTCACCATTATCCAACTGTGCTAATTTTCTAAGTTAATTTTCATTTTTTTTAGATAGGAGAATATAAAATTAGGTGAAGAACTTTCCTGTTTTAAGCAAAGCCTATAACTTGTCAGGAAGTCTTGTTCTAATGCCTTAAATGCTCTCTTGAAGTTGTATAAATAATCAAAATTTGTGAAAACTATCACCAGGCATGTCCTTCTACTCCATACCCAGCCAAATCACTGATCTATTGTTATTGTTAATGTCATATAAAACACACTAAACCAATTATTGTAGCAGGATCCTACTGACTGTCACATTTCTACGATGTGAAAGATACAGAATAATTCAGATTCAATTAGCACCTTGCCTTTTCAATATTCATGTTTTATTATTTTACTTTAATGGTTAATTTTACAAATAGGTAACTATTTGTTACTTCAAAGTTAGTGCTTGAAGGAAATATATTGCTTTATGCAATGCAATTTAATCTGATGCTAAAAATGGGAACAGCAATATTGCCAAAGCAAGAAAACATTAACTGTGGCTGTTCTCTTTGGATATATGTTCATATCCAAAGGGATAGGGCTGGCCAAGGACTTCACTTATTGGGATATGTGCTCTCTCGTGTTTCTTCTGATTAGACAATATCATCAGCACAGTGGACATGAGTTTTGGCAGACTTGGGGAGACAGTGGAAAACAGGGGTGCCTGGCATGCTGTGGTCCACGGAATCGCAAAGAGTCAGACACAACTAAGCAACTGAACAACAACAGAAATATTTCTTCAAAGAAATTGAGTGGAACTGGAAGATCTTCCAATCTAGTGATCACTGCAATGTTAGAGGGCAACCTGCACCTATGATTGAATTAGCCCCACCAGCAGACCTTCCATGCCCTTCTTTAAATGCAATTTAAATGCACTGAAAGCTTGTTTCATGTTCTAGCACATGTTCTCTACACCGAAAAGAAGTAGGGTAACATTTGAAGGATGATGATCACAAGAGCATGACCAATGATTTTTTACCCACCGGCATTTCCAGCCCTTAAGATATACCGATGCTCGTATTGGAGGCACCTTTGTTATCAGCCATATGCTATCATTGGATTAGTTTATATAGTACCTTCACTGATGATGGAATAGCTACAAGGTCATGGCTTCCTCTACTTGCTGCATCCAATATAAATATTCCTGGCTTCAGCTGTGGACCATTAAATACCAAGAAAGCAAGTGATGCAGATGTGGAATGCAGCTCATCATTATTAGCCAGAAAATTAAGAACATTTATAAGACCCCAAAGCCAATTTGCTGCCTTTGACCTTTGCAGTCTTACAAGAAACTTTAACCTTGACCTACAATCCCCATATTTACTCTCTCTCTCTCTCTCTGCATGTGTCATCCATTTTTCTGTGATTTTCCCATCTCTTTTCTCCCTGCCTTTTTTTCTATGCTATTTCCTTTTCTTTCTCCCCCCACACTTTTTTTAAAAATGTAAGGTTAAAAGAAAAATGGAGAAAAACTATGTAGTTACTAGAAGTAGAAAACAATCTGGTGTCACATGAACAATCAATCAACAAATTAACAAATCAAAAGAAAAGTGATGGTACCATATTTTCTGTCCAAATGTGCCCCACAATTTATCAGCTAAAGGTTCAGGGGATGCTTGGAGTAAAGTAGCATTTTTAGTTTTTAGCTTCTTCTGTCCCCAGAATATGTCTGCAATTTAATCTGGACTTCAGAATGATTTCCTATCGTTATTGCTACTATTCTTTTAAAACTCAGTATTCTGTGGCAATATAAAAAGCATTGTAAAGAGCTACCCAGATTATGATGAGAAAACTCAGGATGACTAATCAGACCCGCATGTGACTGAAGACAAAAGCATCTGGAAAACAGGTTGGGAAGCTAAAGGTCTGAAGGTTATTTATTGAATGCTGGGAAATCATCTTTGGCACTGTTTTTATTTTTCAGGTACCAGTTAGAAGTGCTCTCACTTTTTTTTTTTTGAACTTTTCAGGGTGAGTGGGTTCTCTGACCTTTAATAACTCTATATTCTTTCCAGATCATTAAAAACAGTGAGGAAAACCCCCCTCATGAGCTGAAATACAGCAATCAAAGAGGGCACCCCAAAATATCTGGCTGCTTGGAGGGACATAATAAGATATCCCTTACCACCAGCTGTGACTTTCACACAACACACAGTACATTGAACTGCTATTTCAATGCTGCTAACCCAACGCACCAGGTTAGCTAAGGATTTCACTCAACTAGATTTAGCAATATCAGTGGTATGAGAACAGATAGTTTTTCATCTTTTGATTTAAAAAATTAAATTACATTTAATATAAGTTACCTTCATAGGCCAGCAGTCCCATGCCTCCCGTGAGCATAACCAAATATATTATGAGTACAGACCAAATACAGCATCTGCAAGTCTTTTTCTCTTTCTTTGGTTCTAAAATTTGGGGAAAAACAAAACATACAGAGTAATATAAGCCCATCATTTGGCTCTACAAGTGACTGAAACTACCATTACTGGTCAAATAATGATAGTTTCAGACCATAATCTTCTACACAAAGTTTTATAAAACATGGATCCTATTGAGCAGCATGATTTAAACAGGTTATTCTTTATTAATATGTTTAACAGAGGGTAAATTGTTTAGTTTCTAGACAAAGGTCTCTGTAGGTATAATCTATGCAAGCTTATTTGGAAGTATATTTGATTACTAAGGTCATTCAAATTTCTAAACACTTCTGCTGAGAATTACAATCAACAGATAACAGTCTCCCAAGAATTCACATCTTAGTACTAATTTTCATTATCTTTTACTATAAAAGTTTTGTAACTCAGTGACATAAAAGTCAATCAATAAAAAATAAAACAAACTAAGCAATATAATTTGGCTTCTTAGTGCATTTGGATGTAACCTGTGATAACAGCCAGCTTAATAAATCATGAAAAATCTTATAGGGGCACGCTGACAATTCTGAGGAAATGGATTCTTACACCAATGTCCACTTAGAAAGTCATACTGACACAATCTCACTGCTTTTTTTTAAAGGGACAAAAGCCCAACCAATAATATTTGTGTGTATTCTCTCACAAAACTCTTCCTTTTTCCTAGTCACTACAAACAGTTGTAATGAAAACCTTGCCTATGGAAAAATAGCACTTAATGTGCCATAGCACATCCTGAAATGCAACTTTAAATTGGTGTGTGTGTCTCTGTGTGTGTGTGTGTGTGTGTGTGTGTGTCTATTATGGAGTTCTGATTTCTCTAAGAGTATCTTTTTAGCAAAAGCATATTTAATTTATCTCTTTCCTCAGTGAACTATACAAAACTGAAAAGATAAAAATATTCTTAATTTGGATTTGATTCCAATGATTCCATGTATGAAATTTTCTTGTCAACTTGGTGTCCAGGGTGTATATGTATGTCAAAAAAAGTCAAGTTGGTGGTTGCGGTTATGCAACTGAAGCCCCAATGCAACATACATGCACATACACCGCATCAAAGGGATGATGGACAGGGCCACGTACCATCAAATCTTGCGTGAGAATCTCCTTCCCTCAGCCAGGGCATTGAAAATGGATCATGGATGGGTATTCCAGCATGGCAATGACCCAAAACACAGGTAACAAAGGAGTGGCTCAAGAAGAAGTACATTAAAGTCCTGGAATGGCCTAGCCAGTCTCCAGACCTTAATCCCATAGAAAATCTGTGGAAGGAGCTGAAGGTTCGAGCTGCCAAACATCAGCCTCAAAACCCTAATGACTTTGAGAGGATCTGCAAAGAGGAGTGGGACAACATCCCTCCTAAGATGTGTGCAAACCTGGTGGCCAACTACAAGAAAAGTCTGACCTCTGTGATTGCCAACAAGGATTTTGCCACCAAGTACTGTTTTGAGAAGGAGTCAAATACTAAGGTGACCAACTGTCCTCCTTTAGGGAGGACAGTCCTCCTTTTGTAAGTTCTGTCCTCCCTTGAAAAGTGTCCTCCTACATGTCCTCCTTTTTGATATTTGGAGACTAATCTGCAGGGCTTTTTTTTTTCCTCACAGAAAAAACGGTGTTCTGGCACCTTTTTTTTTCAACTTTTGCATGAGCTGTGCTACTCCTACTATTGGCTTTCGAAAGCCAGTAGGAATTGCTACTGAGCACACCAAAACATCCAGCTGGCAAACTTTGCACATGCAAGTTGTCTGTATTATTGTTGCAATGAATAAAATGTTTCTTTTATTTACAATATTTTTTCTTCAATTTATTTGTGTTCTCCTTTTCATTGTAAAAAAGTTGGTCACCTTACAAATACTTATTTCACTAATTAAAATGCAAATCAATTTATAACTTTTTTGAAATAAGTTTTTCTGGATGTTTTTATTGTTATGCTGTCTCTCACTATTACCATAAACCTACCATTAAAATTATACACTAATCATTTCTTTGTCAGTGGGCAAATGTACAAAATCAGCAGGGGATCAAATATTTTTTTCCCTCACTGTATACAGGTGTTTGCATAGACTTAAACCAATATATTCCCATTACACATATGTCCTGAAAAACACATTTAGGATTGTAGTCTTGGTCATGAAATTCCATGTCACCCTTCCATGTTTTTATGTCACTGCCATAAAATAATGCCATTTAATGCAATAACAAATTAATTCCATTCATAAAAGACAAATTCTCACTAATCAATCACTTATAAATTGTCTTAGATATTTTGATCAAAATATAGATGATAATCAGATAGTACTTTACCACTAATTTCAAATGATGTGAGTCCAGTTGATCCAAAATTCATCTTCTCTGAAAATGAGAATATTTTAGAGTCTTTGAATTCATCATCAGTGAAGCTGTTTAAGTTGTCCATGATCAAAGTTTTACTGTAAACTGCAATTCTACCAGGATAAATTTACTAATTTTATCTTCTGGAAATACATCTTATTACAAGAACACTTGCAATTGGCTGGATTTTATTTTTACTACACTTGCAAAAAAAAAAAGAAAAAAAATCCCTAGCAGAGTACCTTTGGTACTTCCCCAAAAACATCTAAGTATGGGCTGGTGAATATACCCTTTAATATTAAAGGTAAAGAGAGAGAGAGACAGAGAGAGAGAGATAAAAACTAAAATCCTTATTCTGAAAAGTGACTTTGTCATTTGCACAATGACTTATTTCAAGAAGAAATAAGAAAATCCTGTACTCTTGACCCATCATGCTTATGTAAAGGCACATCCATACGCCTAACTCAGCATTGTTTTATGGGTAGGAGTGATTGCAGCAACCAATAGTCTATAACTGTCATTGTGAAATGGGATAGCAGTGGAAAGAAAAATGCTGAAGCAGTGGGTGATTGGGGTGGAGGGCTTGCACAAGAAGAAAATGTATTAATAGAATTGAACTGAGGAAGCTATGTGGATGAGAAGTGGAATGTTTTCAAAGAAAAAAACAAATGAAGAAAATCCAGTTGACTTTTGGAAAAGCACCCTTTGGGTGAACCATGACTTGAATGATTGAGAAATCTCCACAGACAAATTCTTTTTTTTTATGTAGTGTATATTGGAGGTGGTGACCCTCTGCAATGAAATTTCATTTTAATGTATGCTGATTAGTGTATATTCGAAGTAACAATAAACTTATTATTCTATTCTATTCTATTCTATTCTATTCTATTCTATTCTATTCTATTCTATTCCATTCCATTCCATTCCATTCCATTCCATTCCTTTCCTTTCCTTTCCCATCCTGTCCAATGATTCCCATCTCCTCTTCCCTTTGTTGAATCCCTGTTTACATGATTAGGTAGGCATGTTGCCACAAAGCTATGGAGTTTCAGTGACTGCCACTTCTTTGCTTCTGAACCATGCATTTTTTTTCCTTGCGTCCATGTTTGGCATGAAGGAACCATCCATTTCTTGCTTTGATCATTGTGTCATCAGAGCAGCAATGATACAACAAAGGGAAAGGAGGACTCAAAGGAGAAAATTTGGGAAGGGAGGATGAAAACATCTGGGAAAGTAGAGGAAAGTTGCTGGGACTAGGGAGGAAGGAACAATCCTTAAAAGTAAAAGGCAAATACTTGAAGGTAAGAAGGAAAGGAATGACCAATTGGGGATTGTAGGGCCATACCCTGGACTGAGCACTTATTCCTTACTGAAAGACAAACTTGCAGACATCTAAGGAAAATTCTTTGCCATTCAGTTTTCCTTTTATTTGAAGCTCGATTCAAGTTCTGAAAAGATCAGCAGAATGACACTGTTGATTGGCTGTCATCCTAATTCCTAGCCTTCCTTCTCTTTCTTCTGTGGTTGCCAGAATCATGATATTGTCACAATTTACACAATACTATTTCCAGCATTAGCAATTTGGGATTTTTTTTTTTTTTAGTTTCTGCAGAAACAGCTGCTTAATCATTCAGGAAAAGAGTAATTGAACTTTGGCTGAGGTCATTGCTCAGTCTAATAGCTACTGGGGCCAAATGTCATGAGTGTTAATATGGGCAAACACTTTGGAGTTGTTCTTCACTTCTCTGCAGAAATAAAAAGAAGTCTTTGGGCAAGCTATTCTCCAAAGCACCGGAAGGCAGGACAAGAAGCAACGGATGGAAACTAACCAAAGAGAGAAGCAACCTAGAACTAAGGAGAAATTTCCTGACAGTTAGAACAATTAATCAGTGGAATAACCTGCCTCCAGAAGCAGTGAATGCTCCAACACTGGAAGTTTTTAAGAAGAGACTGGACAGTCATTTGTCTGAAATGATATAGAGTTTCCTGCCTGAGCAGGGGGTTGGGCTAGATGACCTCCAAAATCCCTTCCAACTTTATTATTATTATTATTATTATCATTATCATCACTACTACTACTACTACTACTACTACTACTACTACTACTACTACTACTACTACTTTAGTTTATTTGATGCCAAAGTGGTACTGATTAGACTTTGGGGACTGGGAATCACCCGGCTTATGTCTCTATTTGATTCTCATGCTCACTGGATTGTCTATGTCTATATAGGAAGAGAGATATGCAGTGGGTCAGCTTAGGATTCAGTCCTTAGTTCTGTACTCTTCCACATTTTTATAAAAGACTAGGTGAGGGCATGGAAGGGATTTGTTAATGACACAAAACTAGGGGCATTGCTAATACCTCAGAAGTTAGACTCAAGATTTGAAAGTATCTAGATAGACTTGAACCCTAACCCTTCTAAATAGCTCTTATTAAATAACTTACGGCTGAAGACTGTTGTGTGTACAGCAGAGACACACAACCTGAGTCTCCAAAGCTTCATGAAATCCTCCAATGTCTTGGATATGCCCCCTACCAATCAACCTGCCCCCATGATGTTGCCAGCTATATTTTAACATGATAGGGGAATAAATCAGTAACTACACAAGTAGCATTAGTAACAATTATAGTTAATTAATGTAATTCTAATTATATTCCCAACTGAATTAAATCAGATGCCTTTTTTTAACCAGGCCTTACCCTCTTTTCTGAGCACATGCTACCATTCAAGGGCCAAGTAAAACCGTTAATCTCTCTGCCCTGAAACCATGAAGCCCACTGATACAGAATAAAACATATTTAGCCAAAACGATTCAATTTTATATATGTGTGTGTTGCTGGCTAGCACATGTGGGTCAGATATCAGAAAAATGATTCACCCTTCTCTGCACTGTGATGTGCTGCATTGTGGTGAGATAGGTAATTCATGGACATGATTCAGAAAAGTGTTACTTTTGATAAGTTTGTAGTCCTTCAACCTTTCTCTCCCACCCACCCACCTTCAGTTCCTTAGTTTAGACACCATCAAGGGAGGACTACATGGTAATGTGGATTAGTTACACAGATAAGTGTCTGGCAGGTAGCAGACACCTACTAAAGCAAAAATGGGAAATCATTATCTAATTGGGGTTAGAGCAGAAAGTTTATTATCTCACAACACGTGAGAGTAAAGAGGAAGGGCTAGATTATCTAAGCAGCTTCTCTTCTGGGATTAATTGAAAAATGCAGGTCAGTCATGAGACTGCATGCTGAAGGAGTCTGAGCTGGCATTCTCAGGTAGAAAGAGCATGCTCAGAAAAATTCCACAGCATTACTGGCCCACTCTACAGCTGAAGTGAAAGATTCAGCATATTATGAAAGGAATAAAAATAAAACTACCCAATAGATATTTTTAATACTACCTATCAAAATGATTAAATTCTGTGTACAGTCTGTGGCATAGCATTTTTTTTAAAAAAAGTATAATATAGCAAGAAAAGTGTAACTGAGATTATCGTTGGAGCAGTTCTTCTGTTAAGAGAGATAACGGGGCATAATAACCAGGCTGGTTAATAATAATAGAAGTGATTCCGGTTGATATTTAAACATGGAAGACCAGCAAGTTTATCCAGGCTGTAGGCTAGTGGTAGAAAGAGAAGAAGGTAATGACAAACCTCTGTTGTTGTTGCTAAGAAACGTACATGCATGTATCTGCTAAGATGAAGGATCATCCTCAACTCAAAAGAAACTCTGGAAGACTTTTCTCCTCCATAATACGGGACCTGGAGTCATCCATTCAGTTGACTAGTGGGAGATTTGGGGCTGGGGGATTAAATTAATAATTTCTTCACACAGGACATCTGTACTGAAATTCTCCATTGCATGGTGTAGTGATGGAACCAACTTGGTTGGAAAAAATGAAATGAATTCATGGAGAATCAAATTATCTATTACCACTAGTACAGTGTTTCCCAAACTTGACAATTTTAAGGCATGAGGACTTCAACTCCCAGAATTCCACAGCCAGCAACGCTGGCTGTGGAATTCTGGGAGTTGAAGTCCACATGCCTTAAAATTGTCAAGTTTGGGAAACACTGCACTAGTAGGATAAAATAAATAAATAAACTCACTTACAGAACTTACAGAGAGAGGGCATAGAACAGAGCAAAAAATAAAATTGGGTGGAATGAATGAATAGGAATGGCAAAACACAAATAGTAAGTTCCAGCATGGCCCACAAATCTTCTCTCTTGTTCCTTAATAATAAACACATCCAATTATACACATGTCTTATAAAGAATAACATTGAATTAATATATTGCTATGTATAACTCTTTCACTTCTGAAATCAGTTACTCCAAGAGTGATTTTTTACAAGTGTTACGTTTGCTGAATCCCTAGAGAAAATAGCTTGAGGGATTGTTTGCCATTTCAGGAGCTGGATTAAAAAAGATCACACTGATTTCAAAAGTTCTTCTACCATGTATCTTCACGTTTGGTTTTGAAAGACAGGGCTGAGCAGGAATCTTGTGCACATCAACTGTGAACATATGCACAGGTATACATGAGCTTTTTTCTTCTAAGATTATGAGGCTGAAATACAAATATGAGATGCTGATTAATGAGAGTAAACAATGACTATCTAATGCAACTGATTTGAGCTTAAATATGCACAAATTGAAATAGAGAGGGAGACAGAGAGAGCCTTTGTGTCAATCAATATACTTGGTATTTGAGGGCATGTGTGGTAAGGTGGAGAAACCTACACACATATACAGTCACCACAACGATGTTGAATGAACATCTCCATCGTTGGTCACACTGCTTGGCTCTACTAGGAGTTTTAGTTATATAAACTGGAGGGCCACAGATTCCCAGTGTTATGGTCCATTTGTGTCTTATTCCATGGAACAAAAAGACATGAGAAATTCAGTTTAAAAAACCCATGTTGTGCTGGAGAATAACTGAGAGCAAAGCTTAATACGTTACAGATGAATGCCATAGGTGATAGTGGGAAGAATCTGTGTATACTGTACCTTCCATCAGTTATGAATGTGTGGCTTAGAGCACCCTTTGGGTGACTGTTCTCATTCTAATTTATTATAATTTTCATGTCAGAATGAGAGGAAATCACATGGGGAAGGAAATGAGTACCATACTTCCTCATGTAATTTTGCAAGAGAAAGCATTTATGCTGTGGCACATGATCCATTTATGTGACTGGTTCAGCACGGAGTGATATGAAGGAGTGATACTGAATTCTGTGCATCATCAATCAAATCATCTTTTGCTTGCATTTTTGTGAGGCTGTTTTGGTATAGGTATTCATGAAGTGAGCTACTACTCATACCAGTTTTCATGTATTTGTTATAAACTAGCACAGGTCTCCATTTTTATTATATTTCAGTCATGTATGCATATCTAGCAATTTTATCAGCAGTCATCTTGTTTATTTCATGTCTTGTGACATTGTACAATTCCAGTTGTTTTGCCATCGTGCTTGGAGGAGCTTTGAGTATTTTCAAAAATTGCACAAATTCCACAAGTGGGAAAAGTGACTTGGCAAGTACTTTCTCTGCTAACCTGTGAATCATGTTCAAGGAGGCAAAGAGAGAGCCTGTTTTTAAATGAGACAAGGAAATGTGGGGGGGGGAGGACCAAATTAAAAGCCACTCGCTTTTTCAAGCAATGCCTCTGGAAAGATTGAACTGTCCCATTTTTTTCCCTGTTATTTTACACATGCTCAACAAGATAGGATACTTTCCCAAATAATTTCACTCATGGGAAAGCGAGATGAATAAATTAAAGTAACAAGATCACTGGGGCAAACATATTTACACTCTAATTTCTTTGTCTAGGCTAGATGATCCAGCAATCATTTATTTGAAAAGAGGAATGTTCATATATGTTTTATTAAATATAACCTCTTCATCTTAAACAAAAATGGCAAACTACTCAGGATTAAAAGCATATTCAGTAGGTTACACTTAGATTCCCCCCCCCTCAATCTTAATTGTTTAGATTGTTTGACTTTGGCAGGAAAATGTTGTAAAAGATGTTGAAACTCCCCTACTTTCGTTCTCTAAACAAATTTGCTGTCTTGCAAGGACTCAGCATTTTTTACCAAGTCAAAATCTGGACAAGAATGTTCTGCAGAAGTGACCAACAGAAAAGGGCTTGTGTGTACTTCTCCACATTTATCTTCTAAGTGTTCTGTGGTCAGTTTGTTCATCTGAGTAACTTCTCATCCCAAGAGGTTGATAAGCATGAAAGTCTCCATTATCCATTGACAGAAAGATGTGGTGAGCACCCTGGTCTCTTCCACATTCTACGTCATTAACCAAATCGAGTTGGTTCATCTGCCAGGAGAGGGGCAGTACAAGAAAGTAACCTCAAGGTTCATTTGCACAAGTTCTTGTTGAACATTTTTGCTTCCTCTGTCAAGTTCCCCCCCCCCCCCACAGGGATGTTTTATATATCAAAGCCATTGCGGAAGGTCCCAGGGATCACAGGAAGACTATGGATTTGACTTGTACTTTCTGAAGTGGTGGATTCTTATCTATGAGGAACTCTTTGGCAATGTATTTCCTCTTAAACAAAAGAAAACAGAAGTAGATATAACACTTCTATGTACAGATAGTAAAAGAAATAGTTGCATTTTCTTGACTTACTTCAGAAAGATGAAGACATTAAAAAAACTGTCTGATAAAAACAAGTAGAATAATCGCAGTAGACTGAGGAATATAGATCTGGCCGGTCTTAGCTAAGAATGATGTTTTGAAATTAATCATGGAGTAAGGAAAATTCTTGGATTTTACCATTCTAAAGTTGGACCATTTCAGCCTTTACAGCCTCTGGTTAAAACTTATCTTATGAAACCGAAAATCTGGAACTCTTTTAAGGAGGGAGTAGGCAGGGACTCAATGCCTACTTTTCATCAACAGTTTTAGATTTTATGGTAATTAAGAAGCGAAGTTAAAGCTCCATGCAGCAGCATTAGTTACAAGTCACAGTGATATCACGATAAGAACATGTGCACCAAGGTATTACACACAAATGGTATGATTACGTGATGATATAATGGAGTCTGATGCGAGCACATCAGTAGTTTCATTTATGCTATGTTATCATGGTACATATGCTGTCATTTGAATACACCCCCATATTTGGTAGAATGTAGGGCAGGGCTTTTCAACCGGTGGTACGCATACCACTTGTGGTACATTGGCACCTGGCAGGTGGTATGCGACTGTGCCTAACCTAGACAAGTGTAGCAGGGGGAAAGAGCGAGCTAAAGCGCCGCAGCGTAGGACATGTCCCGAGAGAGAGTCATCAGGAGCTGCAGGGCTGTTGGGCCTAGACAAAGGCCTAGACAAAGGCCCCAGGATCGGCACTTCCGGAACACCTGGAAGAGAAAGGAGGGGGAGGGAAGGCTATAAAAGGAAGCAGTTTTGATGGGAGAGGGAGAGAAGGAATCAGCTGTGCTGGCACCAAAGAGAAAAGGAGGAGGAGGGGGGAGATAGGAGAGTAGATAAAACAGGCCAGCCGGGAGCTGAGGTGCGCACACACGTGGCAGGGAAAAACAGGGGAGAAATGCAGCTGGGGAGGGGTCACCCTCCACAAGGAATGAACAAAGGCACCATCGGATGGAGGTGAGGCATGGAGGGAGGGAGGAAGGAAGGAGATGGGAATGAGAAAGAGGGAGGGAGGGAGGGACACAAAGGAAGGGAAGAAGGAGATGGGAATGAGGAAGACAGGGAAACAGGGAGGCAGGGAAACAGGGAGGCAGGGAAACAGGAAGGAAGGAAGGAAGGGAGGGAGGGAGGGAGGGAGGAAGGAAGGAAGGAAGGAAGGAAGGAAGGAAGGAAGGAAGGAAGGAAGGAAGGAAGGAAGGAAGGAGATGGGAATGAGAAGCTGGGAGGCAGGGAAGGACAGAGGGAGGGAAACAAGGAAGGAAGGAAGGAAGGAAGGAAGGAAGGAAGGAAGGAAGGAAGGAGATGGGAATGAAAGACAGGGAGGGAGGGAGGGAGGGAGGGAGGAAGGAAGGAAGGAAGGAAGGAAGGAAGGAAGGAAGGAAGGAAGGAAGAAGATTGGAATGAGAGGGAGGGTCTGAGGGAAGTCCTGCTGCCCTTTCACCATCCCCTTGCCCCTCCTCCTGGCTTCTCCTGGTGTTCTCCCATCCTATCGCTGAGGATGCTTTGGTTACAAAGCCAGGTCTCCTCACATGGAGAGGGAGTGGGCCTCCCTCTGACCTTTGCCCTCTGCACCCACCATGAGCAACCAGGCCAAGGAGAGTAAGCATAACAGCATCAGCCTCAAGGAGGAGGTAAGCGCAGCCGGGTGCCCCCTCGGGGAAGGCTGGGCTGAGCTGGATTGGGATCACATGACCCTGGGACACTGTGACCATCATAAATATGAATCAGTTGCTAAGCATCTGAATGTAAATCACCTGACCCTGGGGAATACTGCAACGGTCATAAGTGTGAAAAATGGTCATAAGTCACTTTTTTCAGTGCCGTTGTAACTTCGAACAGTCACTAAGTGAATTGTTGTAAGTCGAGGACTACCCATACTTTATCACTTTTTTCCTTTTTTTTTTTTTTGGTCATCAAGTTTTTGACACCTTGCTAGGCGATTGGTGGTACTCGGATACTGCCATATCCTAAAAGTGGTACAATCAGTGAAAAGGTTAAAAAGCCCTGTTTTAGAAATTCCCTTTCTCTGGTTATGTTACTTTTCGATTCCCTTTGGTCAAAGGAGAAGTGAAATGTGATTATAATTCATTCTTTTCCCTCTTTTTTTTGTTCTTGATTGAAATGGACAAAAGAGGTTTTCTCATTTTTTCCAGAAAATAAAATTCCAGGAAGTGATCATGATTCCTGTTAATTTGCCACTGACTAGGATAGATTATTTACCCTGGCTAGCAATAAATAGGGTCCTGCCTTTGGTTTCTGATGCTGCAACAGGTCAGTTTACAAACCCAGTTGACTACAGACAGTAAGTCCTCGACTTATGACAGTTCATTTAGTGACCGTTCAAAGTTACAACGGCATTGAAAAAAGTGACTTATGACCGGTTTTCACACTTACGACCTTTGCAGCATCCCCATGGTCACATGACCAAAATTCAGATGCTTGGCAACTAGTTCGTATTTATGACGGTTGCAGTGTCCCGGGGTGATGTGATTCCCTTTTATGACCTTCTGACAAGCAAAGTCAATGGGGAAGCTAGATTCGCTTAACAACCATGTTACTAACTTAACAATCGCAACAACGGTGCCAAGAAAGGTCGTAAAATGAGGCAAAACTCACTTAACAAAAAAGTGTCTCATTTTTAGCCACGTAAATATTGGGCTCAACTGTGGTCGTAAGTCAAGGGCAAGCTGCACATGGAGGGAAGGGAGAACATTGTGAAGATGTTTAGAGAGCCCAAATGAAATTATTAACTGTCTTTGGAATAGTTGCCTTTTTGCCCTGTCTGGGCCATACTTTGTGCTTCCATGTTTTTTGTGGGGTGGGCGAGTGGGGAGGGAACAACCCAAACATATACAACAGCGCAGGTGTCTAGCAAAAGGAATTCCGCCCCATCTTGTGGCACAAATGGGAACTGCATTTAACCTGCTGCGAAGTCTGCATTGTAAAGACCTCAGCAGTCTTATTTCCGAAAATCCGATGCTACCCGTAGTTCTTCTCCAGTTTGTGTGATTTCTACAAGGAAAAAAACAAACAAACAAATCAGGTTCTTATTCCTTGTAGATTTACACTGGCGGGGGCAAGAGATCCCAGCCCAAGTGATTTATTGTCTGTTGTCAAGGCTCCTGCTCTCGCAGCCAAAGTCTATTAATGTTTGTAACATCAGCAAAAGACTCAGGCAAAACAACCAGAAACGGGTAAACCCTCCCCTCCCCCCACAAAAAGAACTCTGTTGCTGAACATGTGGTGTGTTTTTTTTAACACTCCACCAAATTTGTGGAAAGTTGAGAGAAATCATTTCTCTCAACTTTCCACAAATTTGGGGGAGAATTAAAAAAGAAAAAAAGTTCAGCAACAGAGTTCTTTTTTCCAAGGAGAAGAAATTCTGGGATAATTTCTCAAGGGCAACAGATAGCATGGCTACTTCTGGGAAAAGAGGGCCACCAGGACGGTTTTCCTTCTGTCAACTTCCCTTGGGATTAAAAAGAAATGTGAGAAGAAAACCAGGGAGGCCACAGAGTTTAGAGCAGGGGTAGGCAGCCCAAAACACTCAAAGAGCTACTTGGACCGGTTTCCCACCAAAAACAAAACACCGGGAGCCGCAAGCTCCCACCCAATCAGTTCATACCCCCACTGGCAGTTAAAAGGAAGAAACAGCTAAGACCACACATTGCTGCTCAAAGCACGAAGCTGAAAACACCAGCCTGAAGATGACGAATGGGACTTCGCCAAAACGTCGCCAAGACACTTCCAATTTTATGTGGGAGAAAACCCGAACAACCAAAGACCTACATACAAATACCCGCGAAAACCTCAGAAAACAAATATATATATATATATATATATATATATATATATATATATATATATAATATATATATATATATATATATATATATATATATATGTACACATTAAAAATAAAAGTAAAAATATGACTCTTGGGAATATCCATACTATTAAAACAATGATCACCAAGAGAATGCTTTAAGACAGTGGTAGTCAACCTGGTCCCTACCGCCCACTAGTGGGCGTTCCAGCTTTTTTGGTGGGCGGTAGGGGTTCAATCGAGCCGTTTAAATTTTTGGATCTATTGAGCCCTCCGATCGGCTCACAGAGCTTTCCAGCAGGCGCGGGGTGTTAGCCTCAGCTGTGCGACCCCCCACGGAGCTCTCGGAGGCCAGAGAGCCTCGCTGAAGCGCGCCATCATCGCGAGGCTCCCGTCAACTTTCTCGACGATCCGGATCGCAGCAGAGGCTGCGCAACGAGATAAAACTGCAAGTGCCTCATTTTCGGCTTTGGGGGGTGGAAATTAAAGGCCCAACCAACAACAAGCTTCCTCTTTTGGTGGGCGGTAGGGGTTCAATCGAGCTGTTTAAATTTTTGGATCTATTGAGCCCTCCGATCGGCTCACAGAGCTTTCCAGCAGGCGCGGGGTGTTAGCCTCAGCTGTGCGACCCCCCACGGAGCTCTCGGAGGCCAGAGAGCCTCGCTGAAGCGCGCCATCATCGCGAGGCTCCCGTCAACTTTCTCGACGATCCGGATCGCAGCAGAGGCTGCGCAACGAGATAAAACTGCAAGTGCCTCATTTTCGGCTTTGGGGGGTGGAAATTAAGGCACAACCAACAACAAGCTTCCTCTTAGAGCCCCTCATGGCTGGGAAGGCCCAGCCGAAATACAAGCGGCCGCTAATTTTGGTGCGGCTGCCATTTTGAGACCGCACAGAGCCCTCAGTCATAGAGGTTTCAGACATCTCTGACAAAAACCAGGCTCTCTCTTCATCCTGCTGTGACAGGCACAGATCGGGGGCAAACCAGACTCCACTGGGCATTCCCTCAATACCAAGGTAGAGGCCATGTCTCAAAAAAAGAAATACGCTCGTGGCTATTTGCCAGAGTATCTGAAGATGGGTTTCATAGAATCTGTTGTAAATAAACAACACCCAATGTGTTTATTGTGTCATAAAACATTATCCAATGAGGCAATGAAGCCAAGTCGATTGCGAGAACATCTTTCTACAAAGCATCCAAATGATAAGGACAAGCCCATTGAATATTTTCAGGAAATATATAAAAAATTTCAAAATCGTTCAACAATCGTTGCATCATTTAAGAAACAACATGCAGCGAACGAAGATGGATTAATTTGCGCTTATCGCATTTCACAATTAATTGCAAAAAGTGGTAAAAGCTATAATATTGGAGAAACAGTAATAATACCCTCTATAAAAGAATTTATTTCAACAGTAATGCATCAGGATATACCTGAAAATTTAAAAACGTTGCCCCTAAGCGATAGCACAGTAAAGCGACGAATTGATGAAATGGCAGTTAATGTTGAAAAAAAACTGATAAGTATTCTCCAAAACACTTCATTTTCTATGCAACTGGACGAGTCTACCACTGCAGATAATAATGCTTTATTGATGGCATATGTACGTTATTTTGATGAAAACAATACATTACAAGAAGAAATGCTATTTGCAATAAATCTCATTACAGATACAAGAGGATTATCTATATTTAATACTGTGAAATCATACTTTACAAAAAATAATATTCCTTTGAATAATATTGTTGCATGTGCTACTGATGGAGCACCATCAATGGTAGGTTGCTATCGTGGATTTGTTGCTTATTTGAAGGAAGAAGTGCCAAATGTTTTATGTATTCATTGTGTGGTGCACAGACAACATCTTGTAGGAAAACATCTAAGTACAACTCTCCATTCATCATTAAATATAATAATTCGAGCCATAAACAAGATCAAATCCAAACCAAAAAATGATAGAATGTTTCGACAGCTTTGCCAGGACAATAATGAAGATTTTATTAAGTTACTTTTGCACACAGAAGTTCGGTGGCTGTCAAAGGATACATCTTTGGCTCGTTTTGTAGCATTATATGATAGTGTCATACAATTTTTTGAAAGTAATAATGAGACCAATTTGTGTCAACAGTTAAAAACAGTAAAGAATGATGCCTTTTATTTGGCAGATATTTTCAAGAGATTTCATGATGTCAATTTGCAGCTTCAGGGAGCTAATAAGACTCTTATAGGTTGCCAAACTATTGTGTCATTATTTATTGACAAACTTGAACTACTTCGTTATAATCTATTGAAGAGAGAATTTCATCAGTTTCCTGAATTATCATCTATAAAAGATGATGTAACTCCAGAGGATATTGACAGATTTAGTAGCCACCTCAACGAACTTAAATTGGACATGGAAAAACGATTTGAAGATATTTTGAAATTGAAGGTGTATGACTGGATGAAAAATCCTTTTACCGCAAATATTGAAGAGGCTGATATAACTTGCCAAGAAGAACTGTTAGAAATTAGATATGATGAAGAAAGTAAACATAAATTTGAAAGTGGTGGATATGAAAACCTATGGCAAAGTAAAAAAATGCCTGCCTTATATCCAAATATGTGGAAAATGATATTCAGTTTATTGATACCTTTCCCTACCTCATATCTTGTGGAATCAGGCTTTAGTGCTGTTAATCATATTATGACCAAAGAAAGAAACCGCCTGAATATTTCCGAAAGAGGAGACCTTCGTTTGTTCCTTACAAAAATTGAGCCAGATATCCAGTATTTAGTTTCGCAGCATCAGCCTCAGGGATCTCATTAATAATTTAATTAATTAAATGTAATTTCATCAGACTTCCTGTTTCTACAGTGGGGCAAAAAAGTATTTAGTCAGCTACCAATTGTGCAAGTTCTCCCACTTAAAAAGATGAGAGAGGCCTGTAATTGTCATCATAGGTAGACTTCAACTATGAGAGACAAAATGAGAAAACAAATCCAGACAATCACATTCTCTGATTTGGAAAGAATTTATTTGCAAATTATGGTGGAAAATAAGTATGTGGTCACCTGCAAACAAGCAAGATTTCTGGCTCTCACAGACCTGTAACTTCTTCTTTAAGAGGCTCCTCTGTCCTCCACTCATTACCTGTATTAATGGCACCTGTTTGAACTTGTTATCAGTATAAAAGACACCTGTCCACCACCTCAGTCACACTCCAAACTCCACTATGGTGAAGAAGACCAAAGAGCTGTCAAAGGACACCAGAAACAAAATTGTAGACCTGCACCAGGCTGGGAAGACTGAATCTGCAATAGGCAAGCAGCTTGGTGTGAAGAAATCAACTGTGGGAGCAATAATTAGAAAATGGAAGACATACAAAACCACTGATAATCTCCCTCGATCTGAGGCTCCACGCAAGATCTCACCCCGTGGGGTCAACATGATCACAAGAACGGTGAGCAAAAATCCCAGAATCACACAGGGGGACCTAGTGAATGACCTGCAGAGAGCTGGGACCAACGTAACAAAGGCAACCATCAGTAACACACTACGCTGCCAGGGACTCAGATCCTGCAGTGCCAGAAGTGTCCCCCTGCTTAAGCCAGTACATGTCCGGGCCCGTCTGAAGTTTGCTAGAGAGCATTTGGATGATCCAGAAGAGGATTGGGAGAATGTCATATGGTCAGATGAAACCAAAGTAGAACTGTTTGGTAGAAACACAACTCGTCGTGTTTGGTAAGTAATTATTATTATATGCTTTAACTTGCTATAACTCTGCTTTATAAATTTTATAAAGTAAAGTTATTTCCCTACTTTATAAATCACCATTACTGTGGAACCGGTGGGCGGTTAGAAAATTTTACTACTAACAAAGATACAAAAGTGGGCGGTAGGTATAAAAAGGTTGACTACCCCTGCTTTAAGAGAATAAAATTACATACACACAAAGGTAAAAAAAGGATATATGCAGTGTTATCTTCATTTTAGATGTCAAAAGGGTCTCTCTCTCTCTCTGTCTCTCTCTCTCTCCCTCCCTCTCTATCTGCCCTTGGTCTGCCACTCCTCTTCCCCCACTCTTTCTTTCTCTCTCTCTTTCCTCCCTCTCTCTCTCTCTCTCTCTCTCTCTCCCCCTCCCTCTCTCTCTCTCTCTCTCTCTTTCTCCCCCCCCCATCTGCTGCTCACCTGGCAAGCTTCAAGCTGTTGTCCAACAAGCTTCAGGAGTAGGCAACCTCGTCTCTTTTATGACTCATGGACTTCAACTCCCAGAATTCCTGAGTCAGCCTAGCTGGGCTAGCTAGCTCTCTCCTGCCCTTCCTGCTTCCTGCAGAGATGCAGCAAAGGGAGGAGCTACGCCCAGTAAGCTTTTCAGCTCCTCGGAGAACACTGTGAGTGCACTCTCTTTTACACATACACACACACACACACACAGAGGGGGGGGGCAGGGAAGCGCAATTGCCTCTCTCTGTCTCTGTCTCTCTCTGCAAAGGCAGAGGAGGCTGGGAGCCACAGGGGAAGGCCCAAAGAGCCGCATGCGGCTCCGGAGCCGCAGGTTGCTGACCTGTGGTTTAGAAATTACAACATAGGATGAAAGATGAGGTATTTGCACGTGTCCTATGGCTACCTCAGAAGTAAAGATTTCTGCTGCTAAGCAAGACAGTTGTTAAGTGAGTTTTGCTCCATTTTATGACCTTTCTTACCAGAATTGTTAAGTGAATCATTGCAATTGTTAAGTTAGTAACACAGGTGTTAAGTGAATCAGGCTTCCCCTGTTGACTTTGCATGTCGGAAGCTGGCTGCGAAGGTTACAAATGATTGATTGCGTGGCCCCAGGACAGTGCAACTGTCAAAAACACATTGATGTGTCAAAAACACATTCCAGTGGTCAAGCACCCAAATTCTGATCACATGAACCTGGAGATGCTGCCATGGGCATAAGTGTAAAAAAGGGTCAAATGTTTTTTTTTCACTGCCATTGTAACTTCGAAGGTCACTAAACAAATGATTGTTAAGTTGGGGACGGCCTGTAAAAGCATATATTCCCACCCATGAGAATTTATCCCTAATTCTTCTCCTTCAAAAGACTCTCTAAAGCAAATTCTCTTTCGCCAACTGATCAGGAGGGGAAAAATAGGGAGGGTAATTTCTTTGCCTATAATTAAAAGTGCTGCCAGCCTTTTAAACAGATATTACAGCTATAGATATCAGCATGTTGATAATACCCAATCCTACCGCATTTCACCCTTCCCCCCCCCACCAGGCTGAGCTGGTGATGCATTGGAGGTCTCATCTCAGTGCTTGCTGGCTGTGAATATCTGGACGGGATGAAACAAGATGAAATTGAATCCCCAACGAAGTTATTGACGGTCCATTACAATTCTTGGATTGCTACAGGGTTGTCTCTTGAAAGGAAGATCCTAAGAGAGGATGCCCTTCCTCTCTTAGGGTCTTCCTTTCAAGAGACAACCCTGTAGCAATCCAAGAATTGTAATAGACCGTCAGTAACTTCGTTGGGGATTCAATTTCGTCTTGTTTCATCCCGTCCAGATATTGCCTGTGGCTAGATGGACAGCTAGTGGGAAGCATTTGCTCAGTCCTGGCTGATGTGCCGATTGTCAGAATCCAATTATATTTCATCTCTAGTTATCAATTATAGAAAACCCCATTTCTGCCTTCTCTGGATTCTGTCATACAAGGAAGGGAAGGGGGTGAACAAAGGGGCTTTATGGCCCTCACTTCCTTCGGTACAACAAGGGATTGAATGTGGATAGCACCAAAAAGGCCTAATCATAACAAAGGGGGCTATTACCTTTCATGTAGTTTTCTCTGAAGTCTCCATCCAGCCGGCAGTAAGGGAAAAGGGTGGGAAATGTAATGCCTGAGACTGTTGCTGGAAGTAGGGGGGATTGGGTGGGGCTACTGGGAAATCCCTTAAAACCTTGAATGGGAGAGCTTGGACCCCAAGTCCTGTCTAGAACGCCTGCAACCATTTTCTCTTAATAAAGGATTCCTGTTGGAAGAATTATTCCAAGAGTTCTGTCTTCTTAAGATCCAAAGTGGGGTGGGTCCTTACACCGATTGTCACCTTACGGTTCTTTATACATGCCACTATCCTTCTAGACCAGGGGTCTCCAAGCTTGGCTACTTTAAGTCTTGTGGACTTCAATTCCCAGAACTCACCCGGCCAACCAAACCTCTGGGAGTCTGCTTGATTTGGAGGATTCTATATGTGATTAATGAGTGACCAAACAGAACATTTGCTTTAATTAGATTTATAGCCCACCTTTCATTTAGAAGTTGAAGGAGCTTCTTCTTTCTCTTTTCCACACAGACATGACTGGGAAGAAACCTGAGTTGAGAGAAACTGAATTCCATAGGTGAAATTGTAGCGCAGCAGGGGAATCCCTGCTTCTGTTTCAACATCTTAACCACTGCAGCACATTCTCTCTCTCTCTCCCTCCCTCCCTCCCTCCCTCCCTCTCTCTCTCTCTCTGTCTGCAATTGGCTTAGAAGACATGCCATTATTTTAATAGGTATAGGATAGGGTGGATAATCCAGACAGTGCATAAAAGCAACAACATCTCCTCTGAGTTCAGCACAACGTCTGTGGACTTCTTGACAATTAGAGTACAGAAGGGGTTAACCACAGCTTTTTCTGTTTTCTCTTTTTCTTTTTGATAGTAAAGTGACTCATAGTGCCTTCACTATGAGGATGTCATGTCAGTGACATCCTCATTTTGGTTATTGGTAATCCAAACAATGATGATTGGAAGATGTTAGAAGAGGGTTGTTCAGATAAGAGTGCTTCATGGGGTTTCTGAAAGTCTAAGGCCATGGTGGCGAGCCTACGGCACCCGTGCCACAGGTGGCACGCAGAGCCCTCTCTGTGGGCACGCGCACCATCATGCCAGTCCTAGGCCTTCAGCTGGGTTTTATAAAACCTTTCTGCTTTAGGCCTCTGCCCCTGTGTGCAAAAAAAAAAAAAAAGTTCAATCAATCAATTTCAACTTCTCACGAAAAAAAAAAGATCTTGCAAAGTTGGAATTGATTGATTGAACTTTTAGTCCCACCCAGTCTGCCATTACCACCGCAGCCACACCCACCCAATGGGCCACACCCACCCAATTGGCTACAGTCACCCAATGGGCCACGCCCACCTGGCACCCGACGATACATAAGTGGGTTTTGGGTTGCAGTTTGGGCACTCGGTCTCTAAAAGATTCGCCATCACTGGTCTAAGGGATGGAGGCTTTTGTCCCCCCCCCCTTTGCCCTCCACTAGTGTTTAAAATCTCATGTCTAAAAAGGTTCCCCCCCCCCATTGCAGATATTATCAATTGGTGCATTGTCCTTTTTGTGGTTACAGCATGGGTACATACATTATCCTGCTTTAGACACATTGTGTAAAGACTAGCTCTCTGGAAAAAGCTCTAATTCTGGGAAAGGCGGAAGGAAAAAGAAAAGAATGACAAGCTGCAAGGTGGATGGACTCAGTTACAGTGGAAATGGGGAGACCTGAAAGAACAGAATAGACAGATACTGTCAGGGAGAAAATCTCTGTGGTTGCTATGAGTTGAAAAGGACTTGATAGGCCTTAATCAAATCAAAACAAACATACAAAACATGCAGTCAGCCATTGATCGAGAACCCTAACCTTAGCCCATCAGCTTGAGAAGAGGAGTATAAGACAACCAAAATAAATGAATGTACCTGATTTCACACCTGATGTGTGAAACTCAATGGTGAGCAAAAAAAGAATACTCTTCCCCATCCTTAGGTTTACTCAGATGTGGCCAATTTTATATCAATATAGCTTTTAGAACAATTAATCAGTGGAATTACTTGCATCCAGAAGTTGCTGGTGCTCCAACATTGGAGGTTTTTAAGAAGAGATTGGACAACCATTTGCCTGAAATGGTATAGACTAGAGTTTCTTGCTTGAACAGTGGGTTGGACTAGAAGACCTCCAAGGTCCCTTCCAACTCTGGTTTTCTGTTATCTGATTAGGGATTCTCATCTCCCGTTTCCAAAACTAACAGGTTCCTTGTCTTTGCTCTAGAAGACTTTCATGTCATTCATGAAGGCTCTAGAAGGCATCCATATAAGTCATTCATGGGAATATGACATCCAATCTACCAATCTGATGCTTCTTATTGATGCTCCATATAAATACTATTCCTGCTTAGCAGTTTGAGATTGGTTAAGTGCTGCTATCTTGACAATTAATACAAGAGATTTCATCTAACATCATGCGACGGGTCTATTCTCAGTTCTCTGCCTATTTTTATAGGTAGTTCCTGAACTAATTGCTTAATCTCATCTTTGTCAACAGGCTATTCATCTTGATACAGAAATCAATATTTTAGCTGATTTCTGTACCCTGATTCATTAAAAAATATCACAAGTTAAAGGCTGACCCCTTACAACAGGGGTCCCCAGCCCCCAGGCCATGGACTGGTACTGGGCCGTGGCATGTCATCAACCGGTCCGCACAAACAAGCAAAGCCCCATCCGTGGGATGCAGGCAGCACAGAAAACCACATACTCTCCGGTCCACGGAAAAACCTCTCTCCACGGAACCAGTCCCTGGTGATGAAAAGGTTGGGGACCTCTGCTTTACAAGCATGGCTATTGTAACTATTGGTTGCATTTGCCCTTAACACTAAGCTATCGATTTAAGGATGGTTTAACGGCCTGGCATTGCCTAGTTCAGGGGTCCCCAACCCCCGGTCTATGGACCAGTACCAGGCTGCAGCATGCCAGCAACCGGTCCACACAAACAATCAAAGCTCCATCCACTAGATCAGTGGTTCTCAACCTGTGGGTCGGGACCCCATTTGGGGTCGAACGACCATTTCACGGGGGTCGTCAAATAACGCAGTCCGCCATTTTTTCCCCCTTTTCCTTAGCTGTGCTACTCCCTTTTATTCTATTGGCTTTTGAAAGCCAATAGAATAGACTCTCTTGAATAGAGTCTAATTCTATTGGCTTTCAAAAGCCAGTAGGAATTGTCCAGGCTGTCTCTGCCCTGCTGAGCCCGCCAAAAGTTCCATTCTGCAAACGGTGCTGCACCAGTTGAGTAGTCCTCAACTTACGACCGGTTGAGTAGTCCTCGACTTACGACCAGTTGGGGGTCATGGCATTAAAAAGGTTGAGAACCACTGCACTAGATGCAGGCAGCACATAAAACCACATACCCTCCAGTCCGTGGAAAAATCTCTCTCCATGGAACTGGTCCCTGGCGCTCTGGCCTAGTTCACACTTGACAAAAGAAACCAAAGAAAAGTTCATTAGAGCTAAATTGTATTGGCAAATCAGAATACAAACTCAAAAGGCTGAGGATAAAGTTTTGAAAAGCCATTTAGAATAACACACCAGCCACAAATCTGTAACTGCATGTTGGGGGGGGGGGCCTGTTCAGTAACGCTGGACCAAAAACAACTTTGAAATTTTCCACAAGCTGATCAGTCCCACTCAGTGCTTGGCATTACAAGAGAGAGAAAAAACCCCAACAACCTTTGCTTATTTCTATCAGGAGCTGCAACAAATGCATATTGGTTAGTTAGGCCAACCCTACCACGATACTCAGAACTCTTGGCTGACTTATCACTATCAGCCAGCAACGTTCATATTTACAGGGCTCCATTAAGGGATGCTATCAGAGGATCAAGCCAAATTCCATCTGGTTTAGTTTGGTTTATAATGCCAACAGCTGCATGAGCAAGATAAATTTTTCACAGTTACAGATATCAAAACAAGCTGGTTGGGATTTTAAAGCAGTAGACACCTGACCTACAGCTGTGCACCTTCTGTGGGTTTTCTCTCCCTTCCCCCTTTGCTTCTGTAAAGATATCTGTGAAGATAATCATGCAATGAAAGCTATCCATAATACTTCCACCCAGAGCCCGGGAGAAGGAGGTGGAGGAAAACAAGGCAGCCACTTTCTTATTAAGTCAGGGTGGTAAGTTTGCTAATGAGGGGAGAGCCTGCAGGTGTGGACTTTAAAAAAATATTGCTTCTCATGGAATCAACCTTTAATCTCAACCTGCTGCTTATTTAATAGGAATCGGAAACCTCTTCACAGTGGGAAACCAGACAACAAATAAAGACCATGCAGCTTGGTGAATTGGGTTCATTATAAAGGGAAAACAAATGTCCCTTGAAATGATAACCTAAGATTCAGCTGCCAGTTTCAAACTGGGTGGGAGGCGTAGCAATGGATGATTGTGTCCATCTTGGTTTCTCTGCATTTTTCATCTTTCCTTTGCTTTGTGGTGCATTTTATCCTTTTCTCTGCAACACATTGTAACTCTTCCTTTGGAAAAAAAAATTACCAAAACTCAGTTGCGTTCTGTGTACTACATGGGCTTTAGAGGCATATTTATATTTTTTATCCTTAAATATACATTATCTGTTTAAAGAATTGTAGTGCAGGAACCTAAGAAGTACAGATAACATTTTACAAAGGGTAATAAATTGATACCAAAGGGCAAACAAAAGCTTCCCCTCTGGCCTAGGGACATCTGGGCTTATTTGTGTTCATCACCGTTACTCAGAATCGGTGGGCAAATGTTGTGCTCTCTACTTTCCACTTTACCTTATGTTTCAGAGGATTCCTTTGGAGATAATCAAGCACTGCTTCAGCTGTTCAACTGGACCTACCCCAAGAATCCATCAGCACTTAGTAAATGTGTAAAAATGATTCATGACCAGATTGAAGTTTGGAGTCATGAACTTTTGCATTGTGTTTCCTTCTAAAACTCACTACCTTTTGTGAAGCGTGAAAGTATTTGAGACAACTGTTTCAGATAAAGGCATCTAGCTTAGGTCCAAAAGCTATTTCTGATTGGCACTGAGATAATTTATCATCTTGAAATTTACAAAGGATGGAACATTCTCTGGAGTAGAGATAAGGGTAAGTGATTGACAGAGACTCTACATGACAGTCTTGGCTAGGCATCCATCTTGATCCCTAGACTCTATGGCCATAAAGGGCATCCCCCTTCTCCTGCCCCCGGTTTCAGTTGTCCACATGGCTTGGAAGACAATGAGGTTTCTCAAAGAATTAAGTGGAACATGTGCCAGAATGCTTTATATGACTTTGGATAAGCAGTCTCGATAAATGTGTAATATATCTCCTGCAGTAAATCAGAAGTTACAGATTGTCCCCATCTGCTGAAGAATCAGTGCCAGATCAAACTAGCAAATCTGGGAGAAAAGGAAAAAAAAAAAGTGGTGGTGGTGGGAAACAAAGATACAGTCCAGTGCATTCTTTCCTGGACAGAAACTCTGCTTAGATATAGCCATGTATACTCATACAGTATATCTTCCATCTGAGTAAAAGAATAAAAAAAAAAAGTTGCTTGCAGAAGTTAAGTTTCCTTTGTTCAAATGAAGTAAATATGAAAAAGGAAAATCAAGAATCTTATAAAGCATCTCATTATTGTAGTGGAGAAAATAAATTTAACAAAAAAATATAGATCATATCCTTTTCCCTTCTGTTTTTGGATATGACCAAGGTCAAATTCAATTCATCTTTTTGTCCAATCCCATCACACCCAAATTGTCAGTTGTAGGAACAGGGTATGGCTAGTCTAGAGAAAAGAAGGACTAGGGGTGACATCATAGCAGTGTTCCAGTATTTGAGGGGCTGCCACAAAGAAGAGGAGGTCAACCAATTTTCCAAAGCACCAGAAGGTGAGATAAGAAACAAAGGATTGAAACTAATCAAGGGGAGAAGCAACCTTGGAACTAAGCAGAAATGTCCTAAGAGTGAGAATGATTAACCAGTGGAACAGCTTGTCTTCAGAAGTTGTGGGTGCTTCATTACTGGAGGCTTTTAAGAAGAGACTGGACAGCTGCTGGTATAGACTCTCCTGCTTGAGCAGGGCGTTGGACTAGAAGACCTCTGAGGTCCCTTCCAACTTGTTCAGATTGAATGGAGAAAATTGATCCTATCAACTTGGGGTTTTTTCCCCCTGCTGTATACCTGTTCCTGTTAATACAGGTAGTCTTCAACTTTAACAGTTCAAAGTTACAACGGTACTGAAAAAGGTGACTTATGACCATTTTCCCCAGTCACGACCTTTGCAGCATTCCCCATGATATGTGATCAAAATCCAGATGCTTGGCATCGTATTTATGACCGTTGCTGTGTCCCAAGGTCACATGATCCACCTTTTGCAACCTTCTGACAAGCCAAGTCAATGGGGAAGCCAGATTCACTTAACTTATCAAGTGCAGTGATTCACTTAACAACTGTGGTAAGAAAGGTCATAAAATGGGGCAAAACTCACAGATGTCTCACTTAACAACAGAAATTCGAGGCTCAGTTGTAGCCATAAGTCAAGGACTACTAGTATGTAAAATCAATAGAATACAAGAAAATCTAGCTCATAGTTCTCCTCTGCCACGTCCCTTACTATTTCTCATAATTTGGATGTAAACAAAGATTTTGTCTCCAAATGATGTCCCTAGAATCCAAGTTTCCTTTGGAGAGTACAGAGAATTCCCTCCCTCCATCTTTAGTTTCATGTTTATGACTCTTCTGCAGTCAAGTCATAGATGGATTCAGATTATTGACAAGTAACTTCATCCATAAAACTTGAATCATATGGGAATGGTAGCTGTTTTTTTTCCCCAGTTTTATCCCAGATGGCCATTTGCAATGAAGGTGCTGACATCTTTTGCAGTTTTAACTCTGTAGTTGGTATGCGGAGTCCATATGTGCTTCTTTCAGATATAATAAGAAACTTACTATCTATCACTAGGTAGCTAACATCCTCAAAGAGTTGATAGCTCTTGGTCCGATTTCAAGAAAGAGAAACATAAATGGATCTATTTCAGCTTGCCCTCATAATAAGCCTAGCAAAGGGGGAGAACAGCCTGAAGTCTTCAATTGTTTGGCCCATCTTCAGGAACAGCAGCTACCTAATCACATGTTGAGAGTCAGGTGGCGTACAACTTTAATATGTTCTTATTTTTATTACACAGAAGCAAATCTCAGTTATGAAATATGGCATTTTCCCAAGGTAAATGGGTATGGGATCGCACCCTTGCAATTCAGTCCAGCGCATGTTAACCAAAAAGTAAAGGCCATGAAATTAAATGTTTTCTTCCCAAAAGAAAGATACAAGATTTTCTAAATTGGTGAGCTGCATTATTCCGATAGAGCAGGGGTGTCAAACTCAATTTCATTGAGGGCCGCATCAGCACTGCAGTTGTCCTTGGGGGGAGGGTAGGTGTGGCTAGAGTGGGCACGGCCTACTGGGTGGGCATGGATGGAGTGGGTGTGGCCTACTGGGTGGGCATGGCCAGCTCTACCTCGTTTGCATCAAGGGTGCCTGTGGGGGCCTGGGCAGGAGTGGGATAGATCTGAGGGTCTCTGGCAGAAGGGGGTGGGACCAGGGCAAGTGCCAAGGCATGGTCCACTGGAAGAGCCTGCAGAAACCCCTCCCCCAGAGCCCATCAAGCCGGATATGTGAAGTAGGTGAGGGTCACTTCCAGGCAATGGTGCATTTCTTCATTCCTCACAAAGGGTAACACCTCTCCAGCATGCACCCAGGGGGCAGGGCTGAAGCAGCAGGGGCTGGTTCCTTGCTGTTTCCAGACGGCCTTGTGGAACTAAGACTGAATGCATTTCAGCATAGATGGCCACCACAAAATTGTACATTGTGGGGGCTGTTCCCTCACTGTTTCCAGGATGGCTTCACGGGACACATGAAACCACGTCATGGGCCTTATCTGGCCCCCAGGCCTTGTGTTTGACATGTCTGCGATTTGAGTGCCTTCCCTAGCAGTATGGATTTGAGCGCCTTCCCTAGCAGTATGGGGAATTTACAGAGAACAGGAATTACCTTATCACAGGCAGAATACCGATGTGTGAGCTCTTAATAAAGCTATTGTATATTCTCTGGAATCCAGACAATGAGACTTATTACCATTATTTATGGATGTATACAATTGTAGCTTAAATCTGATCAAATAGACCTGCACTGATCAATTATTTCTTTTAAACAAATCAGGACTTTTAATAAAATAATGCCCTCTTTTGTTGTAGGATCAAAATCACAACAACAGCAAAGTAACTGTTTATATAACCAATATCAATGATACAAAAACTAACAGATTTAATATCCCAGTGACAGGGCTTCAAATGCTTAGAGATCAGATTTTGCTTATTTTTCCTTAGTCTTATACTTTTGGGGAAAGCTGCCCTCTTGCCATCTTCCCAACATATATCTCACCATTATGTAAAAGAAAGCACCCTATGGATATGCCACTCGGTTGCAGATTAACAGCCTTTATATAAAATTTAATTTCCTGCTTCAATCCTAAACATGTTGTTCAAAAACTTCATTGTATTTCGTGCAATCCATAAGCAACTTGATTTAGAAATATCTCATTGACTTAGTGCAGGGGTAGGCAACCTTGGCTCTTTTATGACTCGTGGACTTCAACTCCCAGAATTCCTGAGCCAGCCATGCTGAGGGGAAAGGGAGAGGTTTCCAAGCAGAGCCATGCTGGCTCAAGAATTCTGAGAGTTGAAGTCCATGAGTCATAAAAGAGCCAAGATTGCCTACCCCTGATAGTGGAATCTGCTTCCACGTAAATGTGTAAGAGAATGTCCTGTTTAACAAAAAATGGGTGTATTATTTAAATCTGAGATTCAAGCAGAACAAGATTCAGTTCAAATGAAGTGAGACTTGACACTGTAAGGCAAAAGATTCAAACTCATTCCAGGCTCAACTTGTGTGTGTGCGTGTGTGTGTGTTTAAATGAGCATAGGTAATACAGGTAGTTCTTGATTTACAATCGTAATAGAGCTTGCCCATTATGGTTATAACACTTGACAGTTGTAAAGCAGATTATCATATGACAGACCCGATTTTATCACCTTTTTTTTTTTTTTTTGCAGCAGTAGCAGTCATAAACTGCTTTTTCAACAAACATAAACTGTTTGTTGAAAATATAAATTGTGGTCATGTGACCATGGAACACTTCAATCAACCATAAATGAGGGCTGGTTGCCAAGCACCCAAAACGTAGTCACATGACCATGGGGGATTGCACCTTCATAATTTCAGAACTGTGTTATTATTACCTTTTGGAGAGGGGTCTGTTGTAACTTCAGCCGGCCGCTGAGTGACCGGTGATAAGTTGAAAGCTACCTATAATGGAGACTTGTCAAGATATCTGCAACTGCTTCTTTTTTGCAGACCTGGATGGAGAATAGTAGAAAGGATACATTGTTTAGAGGTCACTAATTCTGCCACATTTCAGTCAAAGATTTCATCACAATAACATTGTGGCGCAGGAGTTAGAATGCAGCACTGCAGGTTACTTCTGCTGACTGCCAACTGCCAGCAGTTGGATCCTGACCAGCTCAAGGTTGACTCAACCTTCCATCCTTCTGAAGTTGGTAAAATGAGGACCCAGATTGTTGGGGGCAATAGGCTGACTCTGTAAACCACTTAGAGAGGGCTGTATAGCACTGTGAAATGATATGTAAGCCTAAGTGCTATTGCTATTTGTATTTTGACATTTGCTTAACGACTCCTGCAAACAAGGTCACAAAATTTTACAATTATTATGATTTATGATGGGCAAACTCCATTATGGTTGTACGTTGAGGACCACTTGTACAACACTTACAAACTCTTTTGTTTCCCCATGAAATTTGCTAATTGAAAAAAGTGCAGCCAGACTCCACCTGGGTTTTTTTTTTTTTTGCCAGCATAGACTACTACAATTTTTCTCCTATAATGTCTATTAAATCAACTGAAAATTTTAATTTTAAAAAGCCCTGTTTGAATGAAGGATTGATTTTCCTTTAAATCAAATTATTGATTACACGAATTTATGTTTCTTGCAATTCAGTTTCATATCTGATTCATATATATTCTGATGCTATCTCAACATTTTATCTAATAATAATAATAATAAAGTTGGAAGGGACCTTGGAGGTCATCTAGTCCAACCCCCTGCTCAGGCAGGAAACCCTATACCATTTCAGACAAATGGTTGTCCAGTCTCTTCTTACAAACCTCCAGTGTTGGAGCATTCACCGCTTCTGGAGGCAGGTTGTTCCACTGGCTAATTGTTCTAACTGTCAGGAAGTTTCTCCTTAGTTCTAGGTTGCTTCTCTCCTTGATCAGTTTCCACCCGTTGCTTCTTGTCCTGCCTTCAGGCGCTTTGGAAAATAGCTTGGCTCCCTCTTCTTCAAAGAGGAAGAAAGCACCAAGGGTTAAATGACAGAAATGCAGGTGAGTAGATCTTTGCAGAGATATTCTAGATCCTATGCATTTTGGTACTGAGAGCCCATGGAGATTCTTGACCATCCAGGTCATGGTGGTCTCAAAGGTGCTTTTCCAAAAGGCAACTGGGATTTCTTGAGTTTTTTTCTTTTGAAAACATTTCGCTTCTCATCCACAAGGCTTCATCAGCTTGGCGCTGAGACTCCAACTTCTTTTTTCACTTTACACTAAGGCAGCATTCTGATGTAACTCATATTTTATAACTGCTTAAGTAAGATAATAACCGCTTTCAACTAAATCACATAAGCTAAGTTATAATTATATATTGCTGTAAAAATATTTTTAAAATTGCCTTAGCTAGAAACTTAAATACACATCATTAGCGTTGACATAAGTTCACCTCAAATGATAATATTAAATCCAATTTTTAAAATCATCAAGTGATTAATGAATTAAAAAGTAATATATTAATGGTATTAGGGAGTCACTGACAATGACAGAGTACTTTTAATTTGCAAACCTATACAAATTAACCTGAGAGTATTTACGACTGAACTCAGTGAGTCTTAAGAACAGATGTCATCAGGATTGCTTTGTTAGTTACACATTCTTGGCCAGAACTTCAGTGCCTGAAGAAAAAGAGACCTTCCTTCCTTCCTTCCTTCCTTCCTTCCTTCCTTCCTTCCTTCCTTCCTTCCTTCCTTCCTTCCTTCCTTCCTTCCTTCCTTCCTTCCTCTTTTAAATGAAGATATTGAGCATTTATAAATTTTACTAAGAATGCTAAACAATTTTTGGAAAAACACCCAATGAAATAACTAAAGACTTTGAATCCCATGAAGATAATCCTTGATGTATGACCACAACTGAGCCCAACATTTCTGTTGCTAAGCAAGACAGTTGTTAAGTGAGTTTTTGCCCCATTTTACAATCTTTCCTGCCAGAGTTGTTATATGAATCACTGCAGTGGTTCAGTTAGTAATGTGGTCATTAAGTGAATGTAGTTTTCCCATTGACTTTGCTTCAGAAGGTCCCAGGTGACCACATGACCCCAGGACACTGCAACCATCATAGATGTGGGTCCGTTGCCAAGCGTCTCAATTTTGATAACGTGACCCTGAGGATGCTGCAATGGTCATAAGTGTATGGTCATAAGTCATTTTTTTCAGTGTCGTTGTAACTTTGATTGGTCACTAAACATTGTAAGTCAAGGGCTACCTTCATATAGAATTTTAAAAAGAAAGAATGCAAACATGATTTCTTCATACACCTGTTTTCAACAGCTATGCTCCATAAACAATGTGTCTCCTCAGTGCATGCTAGTTATTCATTCATCAATAAATCTGTAGCCAGCTTGGTGTAGTGGTTAAGGTGCTGGATCAGGAACTTGTGAGTCATGGAGACAGGTGGGTGACTTTGGGCCAGTCCCTCTTTCTCAGCCCAACCCCACCTCCCAATGTGGGGAATAGCATTTTATGTGCTACCTTGAATTGTACAAATGAAGGTGGTATATGGACCAAATAAATAAATACTCTGTAGAATTTATGAATAGAACTGTTCAGAACAAAGTGGTTCATCTCTATTATTGACCAAGCAGCTGTGACGTAGAAGCAGGGAAGTTCAAGGTCCATGTTTAGCTTCAAGAATCTCTTCCAAAAACTTTGCTGAAATGTTATTATTTTATGCAATGGAAAGAAGAAGTTATTACATACACAGGAAACAGCTCTTGAACTGAATTTTAAAGCTCAGATCTGGTCCTGGGTGATAAAATTCAATACCTCAGCTTTATTAAGGGCTGCAAAATTCTAGGTGACCATTAGATGGCAGCAAGAGAGAGGGAAGAAATTCCAATACTTTGCTGCCATCTAATGTTTTCTATTGTATAAGTACACCTTGAAAAAGTTTCAAAACTGCAAATGCAGGTGTAACTCCTTTATCTGGTTTTATTTTACCGGCTTCCACACAAGCTTGAAAACAAATCTTTCCCTGTAAGAGTCTCAGGCTGATTTGCAGCAAGAGAGCTTGAAGTCTTCCAAATCATTGTTATGGTGTGTGTTGCCATAATGAAAAGCAAAAGTGATATACAAGCAAGTTACTAGCTGGAAATTGGGAGCTACACCAAGAATGGCACTTGAATTCTTTTCTAAAGCCATCAGGTCAGGAGTCAATATCTGTAAGGAGAACATCTGGAAAGTTCCCTTTTTCTGGCATGCTTCTTCATTCATATAGGCTCTAGAAATTCAATGTTTTGTTTTTATTATGTACAGAGGGGATGAAATTGATCACCACTGAGTTTTGTATGGGTCTCTTGTCTGTAATGTGTGGCTGATTTTAATGCACTCATTTACATTCTGCTCCTATTTTCAAAACTTACCAATAAAAGTAAAATGACAAAGTTCAACAGGAGTGCACCTGAATCTATATTCTGGTCTAACAGCTGCAGTTACACATTAGTTAAGTTAACTCAGGTGTTATGCCTGCTGCAAGGATTTTAAGGAGCGTTTATACTTTTTCACTTACTGTATCTCCATATGATGATGAACAGTTACAAATTCTTAAACTCTGTTGCACTAACGTGTCTTCCATGTTAGTGATTCATTTCATTTTGTGAGTGTGTGGAAACATTTTAACATCACCTGCTGAACCTACTTGTTCCAGCCAACAAAATGTTGGCATTTCCTTTTTTTTCTTTTCAGCTTTAGATTTCAAATTATTATTTTTATATATCTGATTGTGCTTGGTTTGGGTCAGGATTCTTAAATCCTGACATTCTGAAATGAATATAATAACTATGGGTCGTCTGCAAAAATCAGTTGGACAGCTATAATTCTTGCCTTTATCATCTATGAATATTGCAACATTTTTCTTTAATGCCCTATAAATAAAGCTATTGTTAGGAAATTCATTATGATAAAATAAACAATGTGTTGTTTTTCTAAAAACAAATCACAAATAAAAGCAATCAGATTTTTCATATAAGTATGTGAATCTATTTGCCTTATACAGATTTGGTATGTTTCTATATATGTGTGAGTTTATGTGTGTGTGTGTGTGTTTATGGGTAGATAGATAAATCAATTCAACTCACTGCAATACCTACAGAAAACCACAAGATGTCTCTTGTAACTTGCAGATGAGCATGAGAAACACAAAGCCTGTCAACAACAACAACCTGCAGAGCACTTTGTACTCATCCAGTGTGCGAAGAGGATGCTTTTCCTGCTTGAAATAAAGATGTTTTCAGCACTGCTATTTCTAGGTGAGATAATCACAGATTTGGACAAAAGAAGAACACACACTTGCCTACAGGCCTACATTCTTCAGGCATAACAATATCATGGCATAACAGTGCCGTCTGTATAGATCTTGGCAAGAATAGTCTCTGGGAAGTTCTTTGAAGCTGAAGAAATAGGATCTACAGTAGGTAAGAAATAGTCTTAGGTAAGGCTTTAGGTGAAGATGCAGGTGGGACAAACTTTCTCTCTCCGCAGGACAAAAAATTACGACTCTACATTTACAAACCATTATTAGTCTTCCGCCAAAGTTCCTTGTGCGTTCAACTAATTCTATCCAGCATGGTGTATAGGGGACACCATGTGGGACATGGATCTGTGTAGTGAGAATAATAGTTTTGAGGATACCAGATGGGGGAAGAGTAGAATCCTCCATTAACTCTGCGTACGGGACTATTTGAAATTAAAAATATGCTATCCGATCAAATCATTTCTACCTATTTTGAACACTTACAAAATAAAATTATCTAAACCAAATGACTGATTCAGAAGCTGAGATGCTGGTCAAAGTTTTTAGCTACTCTGCCTTCTCTTGTCTAGGTACAATTACCATGATCATTAAGAAAGTGCTAGGTCAATTAACAGATACTTAATGTAGCCACCATTTTTTATACTTGTACTAAATAACCATCAGCTTGCTTCAGGTCTATGACAATTCACCAGGGCCAACTTGCCACAGTCAATTTACCTCAGACAACTCATGGAGGGACAAGAGTTACACTAATACAAAAGAAATAGTGGAATAGAATCACTGAAGAAAGGTCGCAAAAGGAGGGACAGAATGAGCTGCAAATGGCAAAAAAAAATTTTTTTTTAAATTGTTTATTTTAAATAATTAAATAGAATTGTTAAATTGTCCCACAGAGCATTGTCCCATAGCAAGTGGCTTGTGGCGTGTTGGCTGTGGCAAGTTCTCCAGTTCCGTCACAGAGATCTAATCCAGTAAGTGCTGACTTTAGCTCTTCTGCTGCTAATTCTTATCCGTCCAGATCCTTGAGTAGTTTAGCTGAGTGAATAAAGAAGAAAAGTCTTCAAAGATGACTGAAAATCAGAAAGAAGAAACTGACCTGAAACTCTAATTAAAGTTCCACTTTAGCTGGATGGCTCTCTGCAAATTTATGAGGATGATAAAATGCTGGGTGGGAAATCTCTGGAGCAGCAGAGAATTAGCGAAGGCCATATTCATAAAGTGTCAAGAGCTAATTATATGTGGATCTCGGCGGGCGCTCCAGGGGAAAAGAGAGGGACTCCTTTCATTAAATGGTGGCAGGGAGTTTCCATCATTTGTCTTGCTCAGGAATGTCATCTCTTTAGCCTGATGGGGGAGTTCAAACTTGGCTGGAGGGCTAAGAAGAAATGTAGCATTAAAAAAAACCCACAACCACTGAGCAGTGATACTATTTCCATCTATTTCCCCCACACACCCACTCACCCATCCAATAGAATGGATTAAAAATAAGTGCACAATTTAAAGATGGCTTAAAGAAACGCCTTAATGACACGAGGAACATTCGTTAAAATGTGGTGACAAGGTATAATTTGGGGGGGGGTGTTTAAGAGAATTAAGCATTTTAAATCCTCCTGATATCTTCCTTAAATCTACTGCAATAGAAATCAACAGACCTTAAATCTGTTTAAGTATATCTGTCTATCTGTACAATGTATTATTATTTTTTTGTAAGTACTCTGTGCTACATCAGTTGCCTGGTTTATTCAGCCTGTAACAGGTGGCATTTTTTTAAGGTATTTTTTTTTCTAGCCTGTATTTCAGAACCATCCGTTTGCCTGTTTCATTTTGGGCAGGGAGCAGGAATCGCCTTTGTTAAATATCTGGGTGCATTGATTGCATCACAGAGTAACTTTGTGCCACGTCTTGGAATGCTCCAACATCCTCGCGTTTCTTGGAAGGCGATTCAGGGAACAAAAAGAGGAATCCAGTGCTGACTTTTGACCCCTGGAGCCTTTTCTCTGAATCCAGAGGGCAAAATCCAAAGCATCAGTAAGCTTTCCGGAGGCATGGTTAGTGATAAAATGTTGCTGATTTTTCATTTGCATTTTATTTTGCTTTAATATACTGTATAGAAGCTTTGCTGTTATTATTTAGATTTTTAAAAAAGAATTTAAATCAGATATATAGACTGAGAGACAGGTTGATGAATGAGAACCAAATGACAGCCAGCTTAGTGTAGAGGTTGAGGCACCAGACTAGAAATGGAGAGACGTTTAGTCTTGCTGTAGGCACAAGGACCCCTGGGTGACATTGGCCAGTCACTCTATTAGCTCAAGAAAGCAGGCAATGGCAAAGGTTTCCCAAAATCTTGCCAAGAAAAGTTTGGAGACTTGTCCAGGCAGTTGCCAGTGACTCAACAGTGACTCAAAGGCACGTGCGCACACACACACATATACAGTAATATGTATATAAATAAATTCGCTTCTACACATAAATGGAGGAGAGAGAGAGAGAGAGAGAGAGAGAGAAGAGAGGAGAGAGAGAGAGAGAGAAAGAGAGAGAGAGCGAGAGAGAGAGAGAGAGAGAGAGAGAGAGAGAGAGAGAGAGAGAGAGAGAGAGAGAGAGAGAGAGAGAGAGAGAGAGAATGGTTAAGGGATTTTAAAAGATTGATGTACTACTTTCCAAGAGACTGACATAGGCACACAATATAAATGCTTAAAAGCATGATTGTTCAGCACTCTTCCTGAATGTGCTGCTTTTTTTTTCACTATAATAGTTAAAAACTCCACCAACTCGCCATATCCCAGCGATCACACGGATATGTCCCTGTTGTTTTCTTAGAAGTGCTTTGCCATGAGTTTTCTGACTTCTTAGCCTGGGATTTTTCTAGTGGTCTTCTGGCAGGTCCTAACCTGATCTGACCTTGCTTAAATAAGGCTAGTTAGGTGAGGCCTGTCAAGGTAATTGTAATTTAGTAGCTGACCAGCAGAAATGATATATAGAGAATGAGTCAGCAAAGTAGTTTAGGGTTAGTATCCCTTTAAGAGACTGTGTCTGAGGGGAATGGCAGTTGGAATCTGTAGCTCACTTCAACCATTTGTACATAACTATCTTATATTCTGTGTGCTCCCTGAATGTTGTTGTTTCATATTGTATATTAAACCACAGTTCTTTTGACAAACCACTGTCAGATGTTTATGCTCCTGTGTTATCACAGGGAGAAAGTAAGAAAGAGGCTGCAATAATTTATATTTTTAAACAACAAGTCCCACTTCTGAAACTCTCTAGGTGGAATTTAATGCTTTCAAATGCATTACATTTCTACTTTTTCAAATTCATGGTGTGAATGTAAGAAATTGGTCCTCTTTAGTTATATTTGTTTCAGCCACTCTGTCTCTTCTCTTTATAAACTTTATAATTAAACTCTGCTTTTTTTAAAAAAAGACATCCAAACCCAGTGTAATAATGCACAACCGCCCCCCCTCCAAATGTTTCTGAACTTCCACTCCTCACACCTCAGACAATATAGCAAATGGTGAGGCATGCTGGGAGTTGTAGTTCAGCAACATTTGTCACTCAGCCGGGACACCCATTCCTGGACTAGAGTCTTGTCCAAGAAAAAAGAAAGGTTAGAAGCTCCCAGTGCTGAGTGTAGTTTTCACTTCTTCAAACAAACTAAAGAGGACTAATCAGCCTTCCCTTCCCTTCTGAACAATCTTCAACCCTTCAGCCAACAGGTTTCTAGACTGGACACTAAAATAAGGAGGCAATTCCACGTTTGGACTTGGATTCCATGAAGTCTTAAATAGATAAGTTTCCAAGAGCTCCTGCAGCCATTCTTGTTCTCTGGGATTGCTTGGCCTAAGAAGATGGAAGTCCACCACTGTTGACCCTTGGATATCTTCTCCAGATGCAGTGTTTGGAAGTATTGTGAGCATCTCTCTACCACTATGTCACCATATTCTGCTGCTGGGCTATTGTTTGCCATTTGGCAGTTAGGTGATGTACCACAAATTAGTTGGAGAGCTAAGAGTCTTTCCAAAGATCCAACAGTCATCTTGCTTGTGCACAATGGGAGAAGTTGGCGAAAACTTGCAGGCTGGCTGGGGAATCCTGATAGTTGAAGTCCACCCATCTTAAAGTTGCTGAGGTTGAGAAACACGGACTTAAGACAAAGACAGTTTTTTGATCAACTCGACACCCTTGTATTTTTTCCGCAGCAATGAGCAAGGGCTCTGCTTCTACTTTCTTCCAAGTTGGTTGTAGTGATTCTTTTTTTAAAAAATTATTATTATAATATTTTATTAATTTTCCAATTTTACATTTGGGTATTTAAAA